>NW_022103955.1:4068792-4093596 GCF_000313985.2 Echinops telfairi | reverse complement strand
GAGGGGAGGGAGAGGGAGGGGAGGGAGAGGGAGGTTCTTTGTTACTAGGAACAACTGAAGGGACTGCTGTGGGGACATTTTAGCCCTAGGAGGTTTCCTTTGTCTCCAGCTTCCATGATCCCTTTGTTTTTATCTAACCTTCCATTGATATTAAACCTGTGAGCCCTGAGTAGTCTTACAGGAAATGTATATATTGCTTAAGGGAACCAGAGAAAGTTTCTGTTTCTTGTGACTTGTGTTTCCATCCTTTGTCTCTGCTCAATTTTCACATGGGTAAGTTGAAAATACCTTGGGGCCTCAGAGAGGAGCGAGTAGAGGGCTGAGGCCCTGCATCTGTCACAGACCCACCTTCCTTGAGGAGAGTGTGATTGCCCAGAGGCACTGGGAGCAGGGTGTGCTTCCTACCTACCTGTCTCTCACTAACCGAATATGGTTCATTCTCACAAAAGGTCTGCTGAGAGTTTTTCCCCTCCCCAGTTAGAGGATAAAAGCAATAAGACTTGCTGCAAAAAGAGATTTAGAAACAGAACAAATGGATCGTTGCGTTAGAAAAAAATGTCCCACGTGCTTCTTTTATGTGTGTTTCCTCTTCCTTCCTTCTTATTTTGAATGAGAACAATTTGAAGTGACACAAAGTCTTGTATTTTATACATACAAAAATGTGTTTTACATAAGTTTAAGTCTTAATAAAAAAGATACCTATGACTCCATCTCATTTAAGAACTATAATGTTATTGATACTAGTAGTATACACCTGTTTTCCTGCCTGGCTCCTATTCTGAATTTTATGTTTATCATTTGTTTGCTTTTACAAAAAATTTACCAAGCAACACTATCTCTAAACTTCATATTGTGTGCTTTTGCCTGATTGTGTGTGCTTTAAAAAAGCAGTAGGTTTTTGGGTTTTTAATTCTTTTACTGATGAGCATTTGGGCTGTTTTTAGCTTCTTGGTCTTGTGACTGTGCTGTGGCCAACCTGGGAGAGTGTATGTCTGTTCATGTTGAGTGTCTTTGGGGTACATACCCATCAGGGGTATTGCTGGGTTGGGGGGTATTTCTAGTCCTAGTGGTTTTGAGCAGTGTGATGTTGCTTCTCACAATGGTTGTATGTTTTTAAAATGTCTCCACACCTTTAATCACAAGATGGAAGCCTAGACCAACTTATACTTTAGAAAAATCAAGGGAATGAGATGACCCTGAGAAACTCTGAAATATTTGCCTGTACACCGTGTACAAAGCAAAACACCTGTCTTCCCAAGGTGAGGTGGTACTTGTGGTTGGAGTGTTTCTAGATCTGTGGTACAGGCTCATTCTCAGCATTTACATATTAGGATCGACACAGATTAGGAGCCTGGATTGAGAATGCCACAGTTCCCATTTTCTGGTTTCCTTGGAAAAAAGAGCCAGGTTTCTTAGGATACAACGGCAATACAATTATGAGCTAACGAATATAAAGTTTTCAGGAAGAGGATTGATTCTATTGTTAAGATTTACAATGATATCTATTATTACTAGCCTTTTAATTGGTAAAGGAGAAAGTACATACGTTTATTAACATTTTAAAAGTGGCTGTCATTTGAATCATTTTTCCCACTTATATTATTGCCACTCGTTATGTTTTTGCATATATATGATGTTGCAGTCAATTCACTTTTATTATGTAAAGCATGTGACTATTCATAGGTTTTTTTTTAGATTCCTGTTGATTGATAGATATTTGGATTGTTTTCAGGTTTGTTTGTTGTTTGTCCATTTCGTTTTACCTGATTATTGTGAACGTGTTTTCTAATGCAGTGTTACTGCTGGAGTCATTGGCTCATAAGACTTGCTAGGACAGGTCTGGGAATTGAGTGATCGTGACTGTCTACTCTGCTGTTCACCTGATCAAGCATTCTTTTGCCTGTATAGATCACATAAATATTTAGTAGGTTTCCCATGGATTTCATTCCTAGGGACACCGAGGCTAAGTACCCAATGCCATGATTCCACAAGAGACAGGTTGCTTTGAATACTATAGAAACCTTGCTGTCTGTTACAATAACCACGTCCACCCTGTCTCTGTTGATTCAGTGCTGACACCTGCCCTCTACCACCACAGGGACCAATCAGCCTCATTGTAGGCAATTGTTGGAGTTCACTCAGGGCAGTTCCCACTGTTAATCCTGCTGCACATAAAATAGCAATCACAGGAGTCTTCAGAGATGCTGGGACCCACTTCACAAAATGGTTGTGGTAAAGGCTATGTCCTCAGGACATCCCCTTTTTGGGTCTATGGGAATATCCTGATAGATCCATTCCAACATACCAATTTCTCTAAGCTTTTGGATGCCTTCTTCTACAGTGTACCAAGGTAGGTCAGGTACATCAAGTTGGTCCAATCTAGGCGATCTGGCAGTCCAAGCTTCAGTGAATGAACCAAGTAAGGAATTAGATCCTCTCTCAGCCTCTCTCGCTGAGACATTGAAAGAAGAAGAATCTGTGCTTAGGGGTGCCATATACAGAAAATCAGACTGGCCTAATATTACATTTCTTGCACCATTATCCCACACCCCTAGTAACCATTCCCAGGGGTATTCCCCAGGCTTCTGCTTGTACGTATAAGAAAACTCAAGCAGATCATTGTGAGCATAGTGCACATCTTCCTGAGTAATCATCTCAACCTCACCTTTAGGAGCTTTCTGAGCCTTAATTTTAGTTACAGGTCTAAAGGAAATAATGGGTGGTTAGGGTGTTTTCTTGGTGCTTTGAGCAATATTTTGTAAGGCATCTCCCTCAGGCAATGCTATAGATGCAGCCACACCTGGCATTTCAGCTTGAACAGTTTGGTTAATTTGTTCAGGTGTGGGTTGTTTTACTGATAGTGGATTAATACCCTCAGCTGGGAGGAGTGGATCTATCAAGTGGGGTGGTTCAATCATTTCTAGGGGCTCAATATCCTCCCTTTTGTATCATCAGCCCATATGTTCCCATCCCATGTTTCAGGGTCCCAACTTTTTCCTATCAATGCCCTCACTTTGGTATCAGACACTGCTTTAGATCTGCAATTCAGCTGATGTTGTAATTCAGTCACTCACATAATGAGACTCTGGACCTGGTTCTCAGCAATGTCAGCTCTATTACTAGAGGGGAAAAGGCTCTCCTTTGTAGCACAGGTGGAAGCTTTCAAATCTGTTAATTGGCACCTGAGGCCCTCTTCTGAGGCTCTGAGACCATCCCTCTCCTTAATCACACTTTCCTAGGACCAGCCAACCAGCTTCCCTATACTTGTCATCCTGACAAAACTGGAAAATATCAAAGATATGATCACTCAGAGCCTCTCCTTTAACCAGCACCTCATCTAGTAGTGGTGATACTGTAGATATTATCTTTGCTATTTCACACCATGGATTAGTAAGAGTAGCAGACTTATCCATGCTTTGGGTCATAGAATTAGCATTATTAGTGCTGTTAAGCCTAATCAGGTTGGAGAGCCAATTTAAGAAGCCCATATTTATGATTTTATTTCTCTAGAACCACTCCTGGTACCAATTATGTTAGTCAGGATTCTCTAGAGAAACAAAACCAAGACACTAATGATTAAATATATATAACATAAGAAATAAACAGTTAATTAATCCATGGAGCAGTACAAATGGCTCAGTGCAACTCACTTCTGTGAGACAGCTAATACACTACACTGACAGTCCTTCAAGTCTTGAGGGCCACCAGGTGTAAGTCAAGGAAGCAGACAGCTGAGTCCTCTGTAAAGCAATTCAGGCTATCTGGCCACAGGCAGCAAACAGCAAGGCAGGTCACCAACAGTCAGCCAGATGACAGGGTCCAATGTCCCCAGCGCAAGTGATGTATGCTCCACTAGCGTGGCAAAGCAGGTCTTGAAGGAACTTCAAGCTACAGTGACACAGTCCACGGGTTAGGTGTCACAAAGGTAGTGTACCTTGCAAACTGCAAACTGAGGCAAAAAACAAGCTAAGGCAGCCGCACACTGGTCTGATCATCAAAAAGCAAGAGACCAGAAAGATGAGGCTCACCGAGCCATTTATCTCTCTGCCCTTCAATTAATCCCACATGTGTTCATTGGCCAGGTTGCCACAATAAACTTTCCTATCACAGACATATTTAATTTTAAGTTTATACTAAATTGTTTTTAGAAGTAGAACTAATTAATTTTCTATGTTCCCATTGCTCCTCAATCTAACCAACATATAATATTGTCAAAGTTTCTCATTTTTGTCCCTGTAAAGGGTGTGAAATTATATATAGTTGTTGTTTTATTCTTTATTTCCCTGTTTACCCATGGGATTAAGACATTTTCATAAATTTCTATGTGAAACACATATTCATACGTTTACCATTTTCGTCTATATGGATTGTTATATCTGTCAGCTGTTGCTGCCAAAATTACAGCATCAAACTGACTCAAACTTGATGTCTTAAAAATATATACTTTTACTACCATATTAACAGATATTTAGGCCAATTCTGACTAGACTCATCTAGGCTGGCTTGATGGGGTTGCTTTAAAAGAGACTTCATGCTGTTGGTGTGCTAGGCTTGGATGCAGGTGTCAAATCAGCATCAGATGTGCTCTACGTATGTACATTCTGGGTTCCACTCTGAAGTAGCAAAAGGTAAAAGTGTGTAACCCCTGAGGTTAACAGGTAAGCGCCGACTCTACCAAGAGTGACCGCCGGAGAGTTCCACGTTGACTAACCCTGCAAAACTCACTCACTGCCATTCAGTCAAGGCTGCTTCACAGCTACCCCGGTGGGGTTCCCAGACTGTCACTGTTTACAGGAGTAGAAAGTCCAGTCTCTCTCCCGCGGAGTTGCAGCCCAGTGCTTAACCACTGTACTACCAGGACCCTGTAAGTCTTAGAAGGTGTGATGTGATTTATCATGGTCACACAGAGACCATTTAGGGTAAAGAACCCAACATTCTGAGGGCCAGAGAAGCTTCCCAATTGGTGGCCATGCACAGGAAAGGGTAGTACATTTTTCTTCAGGATATGAAAACGCCACATTGGGACCCCTCTCAGACAGTTCCTTGTGCAGCTCTTTGTACTTTTTAGGTGGCAATATAGTCATAAATATGATGTAATCCTGGAGAATTCTGTCAATCATTCCAAAGAATTAACCAATCCACAGGGCCAGTAAGAACCAGCAGGGACAGGTGTCTACCTATTTGGTAGTCTGAAAGAAGGTTTCCTTCTAACCTCTAAGTTCTAATGTACATCTAGGTTGCAGGGTAAGGGAGCTTTGCTTGGACAGGTAGTGCAGAAGACAGGGTTAATCAATCCTGCGAGCTTTTACGTAACTCTGAGTGGCTAAGGTCAGAGAAAGGATATGCCACATGGGTGGTTGGTGATTTATTTCTGCACTTCAAGAATTGAATTCACACTAATCCTTGCCACACAGTTAGCAATGGGAGGCTTACTCCACATTCCTCCTTGCTTAGTGTAAAATCCAAACTATTACTATGCTTCCTCTGTATGAACTTGTTTGAAAACTCACTTGGATGGCTGCTTATTTTAAGATAAGCCTTGAAGACCCCAGATGCTGTTCTTTCTGATAGCCGGAACCATCTGTGTTGTTCGCCACACTTCAATATGTCACCCATATCTTCGGTGAGCCTCTGATGAATCATCTCTGACCCTAGTCCAGGCATGTGAATAGCCTTGCTATCAGACACAGAGCATTGCAAAGTTGATTATAACAGATACAGTTAAGTTAAAATGCAACACTTTCTCATTTGATCTCCCTATTAACCATTTTTGTTCATTTGTAATGTTTCTGCTTTCTTTTTGATTTCTGTTTTATTCTTTCATTATTGTTGGCATCCTTTGTTTGTTTGTTTTGTATGTTTTCCTGTATATGAAATCCAGGATAGGTAAGTATATCAAGATAGTAGCCGGATAAAAATCAACCAGGGACATGGCAGGGGATGTTGGAGGGAAATAGGGAGCTAACAACACTAAGTACAAGAAAGATGGACATGTCCTAAAATTGATTGTGGGGATGATTGTCAACCCTTGAGGTCCTCGTGATCTGGAGGTGGTGACGGGCTCAGGCTCAGCCTCACTCTTCTGACTCGCTGCTGGTTCACAGAGAACCTCAGGTCATCTGTATTTTAGTTGTATTGTTGTGTGATAAGAGTAGAGGTGTGTCTTAAAGAATACATAATCCTTTCATGGCTGGAAGTTTTCAGTAATGGATTTCAGAAACTTTGCCCTCCCAACCTCGGAGACTTCAATATCATTATGATCAAACCTCTAGGAGATAGTATCTTTTAAGGAAATAAAAGGTATTTGTGTGTGTTAGCTATTGATTACCCTTGGGTGAAGTGGAAAATGGCAAATATTGTTTTAGAAAGAATTCAGATAGGTAAATCTTAAACTAGGTATGCCAGACTTATTGTGCCATGCCACGTTGGGAATTGTGTTTATGCATGTGTGTGCGTATGTGTATGTGTGTGTGTTTGAGAGAGAGATTGGGGAGAAGTAGGCATTATGTTGCTAAGCTATCTGATATTAGTACAACTGTACTGGTAATGGAAAGTATTCAAATTTGAAGATAGAACTAGTAAAGTGATTTTTCACAAAGATCGTTTTGTATATGATTGCTGAACAGTGAACAGAAGCTCACAAAAGCCATAAAGTAGCTTACGCAGTGTTCATGGGTAGATGAATAATAATGAAGGCAAGGTTAAAAATTAACAACCCTGTGAGAAAAAACTTGGACTGTGAATGTTGAGGGTTTCTGTATTATAATAAGGCAGTTGTGTAAGACACGAATATATCATTAATATATGGTTGGTTGGAATTTGTTATAATTCCAAAAATAAGCAATAAGTGCATATAATACAAAGAAATCATGAGAGTAGGTGACACTCCTGATGTAAGTAAAGTGGCAGCTATGTTAGTCTGGGTAGACAAGAGAAACAAATCCACAGAAACTCACATGTATATGAGAGAGTTTTATATAAAATGTCAGTGTACATTAAGAAAGCATTCCAACCCAGTCCAGTCCAAGCCGATAAGTGTGACATGAGCCATACATCCAACACTGATCTACAAAGTCCTCCTCAAACTTGCAAAACACACAATAACACCAACTGTATTAGTTTGAGTACTTCAGAGAAGCAAATCCACAGAAACTCATGTAGAAGAGAGAGTTTTATATAAAGGTTAAGTGCGCATCAAGAAAACATCCCAACCCAGTGCTGCCCAAGCCCACAAGTCCAACATTAACCCATTAACCCATATGTCCAACACCAGTCCACAAAGTCCTCCTCTGTCTCACAAAACACACACAATGATGCAGACTGCAGGAGGAAAGCCGAGTCAGTGAATGTGTAAGCATCGCAGTGCTGGCAGGGTTCTCCACATGGCTGCTCCAGCATCCAGGGCTGCATTGGAGTAGGTCCATGTGGCTTCTCCTCAGGGATGTCTTGCAGGAAGTGAGCCTTGCCAGCAGAAGCAGGGAACTGGCTAAGGCAGCTGCACCCTGGTCCGACCATCAGAAAGCAAGAGACCCGATAACTCGAAAGGCGAGGTTCACCGAGCCATTTATCTCTCCGCCCTTCAATTAACCCCACATGTGTTTATTGCCCAGGATGGCACAACAAACTAACTACCTCACCGACTGTAGGAGGAAAGTCGAATCAGTGGGCGTGTAAGCATCTCAGCATTGGCAGGGTTCTCCACAGAGCTGCTCCAGCACCCAGGGCTGCATCAGGGAAGGTCCATATGGCTTCTTATCAGGGATGTCTCTCAGGAAGTGAGCCTTGCCAGCTGAAGCAGGGAATTGGCTAAGGCAGCCACCCTGGCTCAACCATCAGAAAGCAAGAGAGCTGAGAACTAGAAATGTAAGGCTCACTGAGCCATATGTCTCTCTGCCCTTCGATTAATCCCACATGTGTTTATTGCCCAGGATGGCACAATAAACCTTAACTATCACAGAAGCCTAAAGCCACTAAATGAATCCTTTCATGAATAAGAATCAGAACAAAGCTGGTTTTTATCATATGGAGTTATCAAGCAAGAATAAAATTAAAATAGAGACCAAATAAGCCCTCTATAAGCCAGCAGCAGCAAATCAGAAGAAAAGTGGTCAAATATATCCCAGATTTCTAGCCTTCCCAAGCTGCTGTGCAAGTGTATCATCTGTGTATTAGCCATTTCCTCTTCCCTCGACTTTCTCATGTCCGCCATTGGATTTGATCATTTGTTTTAATGTCTCAAAGAACTCAAAAATTGAACTTATGTTGAAATGGTTATTGAGATACAACGAATCAGAATAAGATGCACCTTGGAAGTTCAGGATCAGGAAGTATACAGACCAGGACTGGAAGACTCTCCCCAAAGGAGAGAGCACCTGGCTCCCATCTTTCATGCAGGTTAGCTTCCAACCAGCATAGCTTTCTCATCTTCGGTTCACTATCAGGCCTCTTACACTCCCAGAAGGCCTCTAAAGCATTGACCTCTATGTGTTCATCTCAAGTGTGAAAATAAGGGATTTTTCTAACCCCTGCAGCATATTCATCACTATTGTGCTACAGCTCTGGTCCATGTCACCTTCATCTCATGATACAAACTAAGGGACCTCGGACCTTGCCAGGGCAAGAGAAAAGAGAACGTGTTGAATTACTAATGAGTGTCACAACCTGGTGCCCACAAAATGGCACCTGTTGTGTGTGCTCACGTCTTATTGGCCAGAGCAAGACTCAAGAGGGGAACTGTACCATCTTTCCAGGGCAGGGATTTAAGTATGGACTATTGATGAAGCAATCTGTCCTAAGAGTCACTGAGAAAGCTGACACCTCTTGTTTGGTTAGAATGTGGTGGGAAGGTAGATGCAACCCCAACAGAAGAGAAGATGTTCTCTGAGGGAATTTTAAGTCAATATACTGTCCCAACATATCTTTACTCTAGATATGACATGAATAAAAAGAAAGAAGAAAATGTTCATTTAATGCATAAATTAAGTTGATTTATAGCTTGTAGCTAGTGAAGTCATAGCGTTAATGAGAAATATTTAGAAGGGCAGTTAGAAATGCTTGGAATTTAAAATAAATACCATCCAGGTGATGGTAGGAATGTCGGAAAGGCATTGGCTGGAGATACTCTGTGTGTAGGAGACAAGAGAATATGCTCTGTGTGGCAGTCAAATGTCCTGTGAAGAATCTTATCCAAACTCAAATTGGTCTAACTTCTGACTGAGCATATGAGGTAAGAAATAAGGGACTTGGGCTTGGCCTAGGGGACAGATCCAAGGGCAGAGCAAAGACGTGAAACTGGTGACAACATTAAAGCAAGTTTTCTGCGCAGCACTGAGTTGACACAGTCGGACCTGTAAGTTGGGTTTTGTTGTTGTTGTTTACTTTTATTCTTATTTTACAATTTAATATTTATTACAAAAGCTGGGTTTTATAGTCTGTTTTTGACTTCTAAAAAGTCCCACGCTCTGTGTAACTAATCCAACGTGGGTTTGCTGATTACACATACATCAGAGAGAAGGCAAAAACATGAAATTACAGAGATGCCCTGAAATGCTTTTCAATTTTTTTTTTTTTAGTTCAAGGATTGTTTGTTGGCTGTTAGGAATGTTTTCCAGTCCAGTCTGTTGGGGCACCATGCCCTGGCCCCAAAGTCCACCTTCAGCATTCCCTGGGGACCTCACCCCTTCCTCACCTTATTCCCTTGCTGTTTTGTTCCTCCCCCTTAGTGTTTTGCCTCAGTGTGTGGGATCAGATCAGGCACAATTCCCACATTGTGTCTCTGGTGTTGTCCCCTGTAGGGCTTTGGGTCAGTGAGGAGTGTCATGTCTCATAGTGGGGCCGGCCATGTGCTCCTCTCTGTGGACTGACTGCTCTAATCTGGAACATCGTCCTCAAGGTCTGGTGGGCCAGAATGTGCTCCACTCTCTCCTCCTCCCCCTTCATCTGCTCCCATTTGCTCTCATCAGATATGTCCCTTTCCCTGCGCTGTAGATTCAATGCCGTCCTTTGAAATAAATTCTTCTGGGGGGAGGGGCAAATGTCCACTTAGTAGCTGGGATTAGGGATGGCCGCCCGGACCTCTCCACTGGTGCTTTTCTGTTTTTTTGAGAGGTCTTGTTCCAGTGCTGTCCTGAAGAAATAATATTTATTTACTTGAAAGATATGTGTTGAGAATCTGATGTATAAAACTCTCTTCCTGGAACTGGGTATATAAAAGTAAACCCAGGACAAAAAAGTGGGACCTTATTAAGTTTTCTTTCTAGCTGGAAAAGATTGATTAACAAGCTGACTAACAGGATATGTATGATGATAGAAAACGTATATGCAATGGACACAATACAATAGAGAATGGGGATTCAGTGCTGCTCAGGTGGCTGTGGGGGCAGGGGGGCAATTCGAAGAACAGTATTAAGAGAACTCTGACATTTCAGTAAAGACACCAGGAGCAACTCATGGAATGGGCCTATCATGTATATGATGAACGAATGTTCCAGATAGGGAAAACGTCTGCTTGCAAAGGCCCTTACCTTGGACTTACCTAGTACAGCCAAAGAGCAGTGAAGACGCCAGTGAAGACAGGTGGGCTTAACAAGGAGAACTTGTCTGTCGTTCTCACTGTGCACACTGCATCAAGTTACCTTAATGCCGACAGAAGGGCTCCACTTGATGAGAATATGTTTTATGCATTGACATTTGAAGGGATGAAGCTGAAACATCTCTCTGCACTTGTCTGCCTATGATTATCATTCATCTCCCTTGTACTATATTTGATAGGAAATTGCATTTAATTCCTGGCCTTTCATTTTTTGCCTTGGCAGCAAATTATGGGCAATTGTTAACAACAAACAACAAAAACCTCAAACCAGTTGTCTTCGGGTTGATTCTGCTCATGAGGACCCCGTGTGAGTCAGAGAAAAACTGCCTTCCACGGGGTTTTTATGTCTGTGATTTCTGAATGACCTCAAACTCCCACTCTTTAGCCAGTTTTCTAACTCATAACCATTTATGTCAACCATAGATTTCTATCTAGGTGATTAGATAACTTTTACATTTTTAGTTTATTATCTCTAAATCTAAAAGGAGTATAATTATTTCTAAATTGTATTTTGAAACTTTATACTTTGTGAACAACCCTAGCCACCACCCTCCCTGTAATAATAATATATGCAGGGGCAGGGAATTACTGAAGGTGGCTCTTCTAACTAGCATTTCTGTAACTCCCACAATCTTTTCCTGTGTGACTCTAGGTAAGAAGGTGGGAATAGACACACAGGATTCACCTGTGAATAATTGTTGACAGGATACATTGTGATTGACATACTGCTGGGTATAAAATGAGCTGTGAAGCAGAAGGTGGTGTTGGGGGCGGGGGTGGGGTTTGGGATGCTAGATCTCACTACTAGTAAAAGCCAGGAGTAGAACACATCCTCTGGGACCAGAGATTCCTGTGAATCTCCCTGATTCGGAAAACAGCTGTGATATCAAAGGAACAGCAGTGGGAAGACCAAGAGCCAAAGCACAAACAGGAGTGGTGACTTCCTAGCCCGCAGAGCAAATACAGCTTTGGGGCAAGAGGCTGCCTTGCGGAGTGAAGTGCCTCTGAACACTTAATTGGAGGACATGGACTTTTCGCCCCTGGACGGGGAACTGAGTTCTTTCAGGCTGAGGCTTCCTTGAGTGGGGTAAAGCTGGACACTTAATTCAGAGAGCTGGGACCCACAGAACTTGAACTGAATGCCTTCAGGTTGAAACCTACAGTGGAGTGATATGCCTTTGGGCATTTATGAGCAGCCCTGAAGGAATCTTGTAACGTCCTGAAGCATTGTTTGACTGCGCCATAATCTATTAACTTCGTAATAAATCCTATAATGGTGAATATTGTCTGTGAGTTCTGTATAATTCATTGAAATGAATTATAGAACCTCATGGATTCCTGGTGGCAAAGTGGGTTACACTTTGAACTGCAAGGTTAGCAGTTCAAAACCACTAGCTGCTCCATGGTAGAAAGATGAGGCTTTCTACTCCCATAAAGAATTAGTCTCAGAGACCAACCAGGACAATTCTACTCTGTTCTATAGGGTCACTGTGAATTAGAATCAACTCAACGACAGCGAGTTTGAGTTTTTGAGAAGAAAAGCAGACCCCAGAGCAAGTAGAGAATGCTATTTTGAGACAGAGCACAATATAAGTTCAGGTTTTATTATTTTAAACAAAGTAGGTTTGATGAGCCAATTTCCAAGAATTAGTCAAACATATCCCCTAGAGGAGGAGGAGCAACATGTCAGTAGCCATATCTGATTACTGTTTGCGAAGGCATTCGTTGGTGTGGTTTTTAGGTACGATGGAGTCAGTTCCAGTGTCCATCAGAGCACCACACTGCCGAGGCCTGCGCCCTCCCCACAATTGCTGCTGGAGACCACGGTTGCAGCCACTGTGTCAGTCTATCGCATTCAGGGTCTGCCTTTTTCTCAGTGACCGGATACTTTGTAAGTATGATGTCCTTTTCCAGGGACAAGTCTTTCCGGATAATGTGTTCAATGTAGTTGAGGCCAAGTTTCCTCATTGCTAAGGTGCATTCTGGCCCTACTTCTTTCAAGTGCATGGAATGTTATTAGCTGTGAAAAGAAAGTCACTTAGCACTTATGTCTGGTGCAGTAATGCTTTGCTAACGGCCTCAAGTCTAAAGTGTTCATTTGCATAAATGTTCAGAGTATTACCAGGAGCTAGGCATGATGAATTGTATTTACATCCTACAAAATGACTGTAATGTTATTGAATTTAGTAGGTAAGTGCCTGTCTTAAGGACATAAATATCATCCGGCTAGAAATAAACACATATAAGGATGTTTCTGTTTTGTTTGCTTTGTTTTCTATTTTCTTGTTGAGAACGGTGCTCATTCCAGTCAGTCAACATTCTAGAAGGGATAATGGATGGATCAAATTCTAAAGCCTATTGGATTTAAAAGTTTTGCGTCTTCAAAGAAATGTGTGTATAAAGTTCACATAAACAAGAGCATATTGGGAGTTGACTGTGAACCAGTCCTATCTATATAAACCAAGAGCAAAGGCAGAAAACAAACCCACTGCCATTGAGTCCATATCAACACAGAGTGGCCACATCGGACAGAGGAAAAAAAATACTCTTTTGAGTTTCTCAGACTATAAATCTTAAAGGGCGGAGACAGTAGAGCAGCTTTTTCTCTTGTAGAGAAACTGCAGGGTTCCGTCTGCTGGCCCCGTGGTGAGCAGCTCGAGACACCACATGGGCTCTTTCGGCATTCACAGACAAAAGAAAATACAATGAAGATTCCATAGCACTTTATCATTGGGGTGCTTATAGCATCCTGGGGGAGACATGTCTATAAATTTTAAAAAGCACATAGTTTAGGGTTAAATGTTTGACAAAGGTATGCATAAGTGTCTGAACTGTAAAGTTAGATATGCCGGGTCTGTTGGGAGCAAGAAATAGGCAAGGCAGGTTTTCCCAAAGGAAATTAAGTCTAATCATAAAGGATGAATAACACCAAAAAACAAACTTGTCACAAAAGATGAACAAGAGCTACATCTCTTATTCATCCTTCATAATTAGGGAGATGGGTACAATAAAGACATCTTCAGAGGCTGAGGGCCATCAAAATAGCTGCTGAAAATAATCAGGCATATTGTGGCCAGGGGATTTGAAGATGCTTGCATTGACTGGAATTTAACATTAGAGATGATCAGAGTTAGTAGACAAAGTAGAAAATGAAGATAAATTCAATAAATCTTAGTAGACAAAAAACTTAAACAGCCTGGTGACAGTATGTGGGGTGTAATGGTAAGGGTGGACTAACTCCTAGTATTTTGGCTCTAGAAAAGTCAGGGCCAAATGGTACCCTCGTTTGAATTAGACATGTAATATAATTTTACATCCCGATGACTCATCTTAAAGCTGTTTCAGTCAGGTAACAGGCATCAGCATACGCCAAACAAACAAACAAAACCATATTACAGAGAATGAGGGGGTTCGGAGAAGAGATTGCAAACCCATCTATAGACAATGGGACATGCCCTCACAGAATGGTCACAAGGAAGGGATAGGGTGCAGTGTTGGACTGATGATACAAACAATATTTCTCTGGTTCCCTGAGGTTTCCTCATCCTCCACTATCATTACCCCAGTCCTGCCTATCAGTTTGGGCTAGATGGGAGTATGTGCCCAGGTACAGATAAGAGCTCAGGAAACATGGAATCCAGGGACAGAAATAGGAATAGTGATACCAGGAGGGCAAGGCGAAGGTGGGGCTTGGGGGGGAGCAAGAGGGAACGAATCACAATGATGAACATATAACCACACACCACCACCACCACCGCCATTCCCCACCCCCCCCCACCCCACCCCCGAGGGAGATGAACAACAGAAACCAGGAGGAAGGAAGACAGGAGTCAGTAAAAGATATGAAAATAATAATAAAAATTAAAAAGAGAGAAAATAATAATAATTTAAAATTTAGCAATGGGTCACGAAGGTGGGCGGGAGGGGAAAAAAGAGGAGCTGATACCAAGGGCTCAAATAGAAAGTAAATGTTTAGAAAACAATGATATCAACATATGTACAAATATGCTTGATACAATTGATGTATGGATTGTTATAAGAGCTACAAGATGGATGAGCCCTATAGGACCAGTGGTGTGAGTGGCAAAACAGGGAGGGTAGAGGGAGAGTGGGTTGGAAAGAGGGAACCGATTACATGGAACTATATGTGACCTCCTCCCTGGGGGATGGACAACCGAAAAGTGGGTGAAGGGAGACGTCGGACAGGGCAAGATATGACAAAATACCCATTTATAAACTATCAAGGGCTCATGAGGGAGGGGGGAGCGGGAGGGAGGGGAAAAATGAGGACCTAGTGTCGGGGGTTTAAGTGGAGAGAAAATGTTTTGAGAAACGATGTACAAATGTGCTTTACACAATTGATGTGTGTATGGATTGGGATAACAGTTGTATGCGCCCCTAATAAAATGTTTAAAAAAAAAAAAAGAGATACAAGAGCCCCCAATAAAATGCTCTTTTAATAAGAAACAAACAAACAAAATAAGTCAAGGGGAAATATAAGTGGATTAACCCCTGGGGAATCCCCTCTGACCATGGACCAGTGATGTGAATAGTCTTGCTAACATGCAAAATTCATTGGAAAGTGGATTGTTGCAGATGCAGTCAGGTTAAAATATAGCATCCTATCATGTGATCTCCCTTATGATTCATTTAAATTTCTTCTAGTTTTTTAATATTTTCTACTTTCTTTTCAATTGAGGTTTTTTTATCTGGTTTACTTTGTTACTTTTGTTTATTTGTTTTAAATGTTTTTCTGTATATTAAATTTATGCTAGGCCAATCTATAGAGATAGTAACTGAATTAATGGTTCCTTAGGGGTATGGCACAGGAGGCTGAGGGGAATCGGGAGCTAATAAAGATGAGTATAAGAATGAAGAAAATGTTCTACAGCTGATTGTCATGATGATTGTAAAACTCTGCTTGATGTGATTGAACCGTTGACTTACATGATATGTGAATGATATGCCAATAAAATGGTTGAAAAAGCAGGGAAGGAAGGAAGAAAAGTGTCCCTGTGAAGAGGCAGCCCTGCAGCAGATGGACTGGTGTCCGAACATGGCTCAGGGCAGATTTCCGTTCCAGTTACCGCTTGGCTGCATGATCTTGCACATGGGGCAGTTCTTGGCAGCTGTCAGGAAGGATTCTTGACAAATGGGCAGATGACCTTGTCCTTAGTGAAAATAGGAAGAAAGAAGAGAGGTGATAAGGAGAGGAGAAATGATGAATATGTGAATTTGAGGGCCATGGATTAGGTGAAATTTTCAAGAAAGAAATTGGATATATGAACCAATTGAATACATGGGTCTCAATAACTTGGACAATGTAGGTCTACTTTTTTAAATGCATATCAGCCCTAGGTAAAATTATTCAACGAGAATGACATCTTGAATTATAGCGCTAGTGATACCCATGTGGTCATAGTGGTTGGTACTTCAAAATAGTTGACCTCCTTTATCACAAAACACTGCACCTTTTCAAAAAATGTTCAGTACAGTTTATTAAACCATAAAATAATCCTTCTTAGAAGCAAGAATAGTGATACTTCCTATCGATTGCATTGGGCATGTTTTCAGGGGGGACAAATCCCTGGAGAGAACATTGTTCTTGGTAAAATGGTCAGCAAAAAAGGAGCCCGTCTGTAAGACAGCTTGGTTGTCACAATGAATTCAAACATAGCCACGGTGGTGAGGCCCGCACAGGGCCAAGCAGTCTTTCACTGGGTCACACAAGAGGAACTGGGAGAGATAGGAGCGCTATAAAGC
Organism: Echinops telfairi; assembly: GCF_000313985.2. Lineage (NCBI taxonomy): Eukaryota > Metazoa > Chordata > Mammalia > Afrosoricida > Tenrecidae > Echinops > Echinops telfairi. The sequence goes on along the minus strand of NW_022103955.1, from coordinate 4,077,242 downwards.
TGGTACTTGTCAGAGAAGGAAAAATCAAATATTGTTCACTAGAAGGAGTCCCAGAAAAGTAAGAAGAGTGCACCCTGTCAAAGCAGGAAACTTGTCAGACCAGGAAACCAAGTCCTATTGAGCTCAGGATCGCATAGCTTTCACTGCATATAAGTTACTTTGAGTTGAAACAGCATCTACAAATAGCACCTCCCCAAAGAAAACCCCCAAACCACAACTCTTTATGCATATCAAAAACAGTAATGATTAACTGAACTGGCAAGCATTTTTTGCTGTTGTTCCCGATTGTCATGTTATACCCTGCGTGACTAAGACAAAGTGCACCCTTGTTTTGACAAGTGGGGACAGTCTGACCCTGTCAGTAGAGAGGCACACTGTAAGGAGTCAAGCCACTTTCCTTTGAGATATAACTTTTAAATGAGGTAGAAAGCCTATACCTTTTCCCCATTATTATTATACGAGGGCTTTCAACATCAAGAGTGGATATTGGATGTCAGCTTGTTTTTCAGGTTTCTTGTAACAAGTAACCATAAGAAGTGAGACCAAAAGCTGGTTTTCTTGTTTATTTTTGTAACTCTGAGGGAGTAAATAGTTCCAAACTTTTCATGTGGTACTATTCTCAGACAAAAATACCGCTAGGGGGTGTTACAGTGGCAATGAGCTATTCCGGCATAGAGAGAGGACACTTAGTTTGGTGTCCAGAGAGCATTTTCATCAAGGTGGATGCTTGGTAAGCCTTACCAGGGCTCTGCCTCATAACTGAAGCTTACTACTGAAATGCATAGTGTATTTGTATGCTTCATAGAACCATTATGGAGGCGATCAATCATTGAGAACAGATGGATCCTAGTTGAGCTTTGTGAAGGGTCGTGTAGAATTTGTATGCCATGAAAACCTGATCTGTTGCTCTGTGGTACCATGGTGACATGCATGTTCATGTTGCTGTCATACTGGAAGCTCTGTCACTGATATTTCAAATACCAGCAGTAGCACCTATGGTATACAGCTTCCAGTGGAACTTTTAGACCAGTGGTTCTCAACCTGTGGATTGTGACCCCTTTGTGCGTCAAACAACCCTTTCACAGGGGTTGCCTAAGACCATCGGAACCGAGATACTGCACCTCTATGCATCTCCCGTGGGTCTACCCGCATGCAGATGTGCTGATCTGGTGAGAAGGAAGCTATCTCAATCTTCACACTGATGTTGGCTTTTTACACATACTGTCGCAAAATGTAGCCATGCAATTTACTGTTGTTATATTAAGATTGTTACCCATGCTACACCATACTTCAAGACAAAATTTCATTTATTTTTAATTAGAAATAAATATTTCACATATATAATTACATGTTTTTGTGATTAATCACTATGCTTTAATTATGTTCAAGTTTTAACAAAGAAAATACATCCTGTATATCAGATATTTATATTATGATTCATAATCATAGCAAAATTATAGTTATGAAGTGGCAACGAAAATAATTTTATGGTTGGAGGATTGACCACAACGTGAGGAACTGTATTAAAGGGTTTGCTGCATTAGGAAGGTTGAGAAGCACTGCTCTAGACTAAGAAAGACTATAAAAAGAGGCCGAGTGATCTACTTAAGGTAATCAGCCAATGAAAACCTTGGAGGCCACAATAAAACTGACTTACTTGCTTTGGACAGGTCATCAGGAGGGATCAATCCCCATAGAAGGACATTATGTTCGGTGAAATAGAGCCCCATGGAGGCTTAGGGAGACCCTCGGTGAGATGGATGGGCATAATAGCTGTGCTGGTGTATTTGTGCATCCTGGCAATTATGAGGAGATGCAGGATTGCAAAGGTTTTGTTCTGGTGTATATAAGCTGACCAAGTCAGAATGGCCTTGTCAGAATCTATCAATCTGTAGGAAGGATGCTATATCTTAAAAAGTCATTTTAATTTTAAGGGTAAAATGGTATTTTGTTCTAGAAAGATGGAGGTAAGTGACCATTATCTAGGAAAAGATTGTGACTTGAAGGGGGTTGGAACTTTTTTGACCCTGCTTCTGCAGGAGGGCCCTGGGGGCTCAGGCTGTGTTGATTGATGGCTATTGTCTTGGTGGTAGATGAGTGTGTGCTTTAACCACACTCAACAATAGTGTTCTTTTAGAAGCGTAGAAGCTCATAGAAATCACAGTCCGGATGCCAGGTAGGTGTACTTTGAAGAATCCAGCCTTCAAAGAAAACATCTCAATCCATGTTCAGATCTGAGGTTGGCTTCAAGACTAAATATAGGCTCGTGTAAAGCCATAGTACTCTTTCCTCCGAGTGAACCTCACTGGGAAATGGATGGGAAACACCCAGCTGGGCCCCATTCTAGATTCATTTGATCTCTTAGATCAATTTCAGGAGAGTTGAGATCTTTAAATGTATCTGAGAAGAGAACTTGCTTCCCAGGAGGGTTTTTTTTTTTTTTTTCGCCAGGCTGTGGTGGTTCGGAGCTTAGCTTAGTTCTTTGTCTTCATAGGTTTGGTTTGCTGTGCCATGCTTCATGAAAGAGACAGATGATGAGGAAATTCAGCATGTGATGTGTTCCCAGTTATTCTGCGATGGTGATTCTTCACGGGTGGTTCTTGACCACCAGCAGCAGCAGCAGCACGGGGGATTTGTAAAGGAAGGTGGATCTTGAATTCCACTCCAGACCTACCGAATGAATCCAAAGGTGGACCCCAGGAATCTGTATTATAAGCCCTTTAGGAAATGTTGATACATTCTCAAGATTGGAAACCATTGTCTTAAGCAAATAATAAGAAACTTCTCACCCACTAATGGAGGTATTTAGAGTTTTGATATTTGAGATCCCTTGCTTTGTCATCCAAGCATATTTTCAATTTCTTTAATCAATAATATATTTATTTTAGCAACTAACTGCTTCCCTCAATTCTTCATTTGTGTTGCTCTGAATCAGGACAACAGAACCTTTGCGTCTCTTCTGCTTTAGCAAAAGTTGCAGTTTCCTCTTTTTTTTTTTTTTTCTTTTAAAAAAATCATTTTATTTGGGGCTCATACAACTGTTATCCCAATCCATACACACATCAATTGTGTAAAGCGCATTTGTACATCGTTTCTCAAAACATTTTCTCTCCATTTAAACCCCCGACATTAGGTCCTCATTTTTCCCCTCCCTCCCCGCTCCCCACTCCCGCATGAGCCCTTGATAGTTTATAAATGGTTATTTTGTCATATCTTGCCCTGTCCGACGTCTCCCTTCATCCACTTTTTGATTGTCTGTCCCCCAGGGAGGAGGTCACACACAGTTCCATGTAATCGGTTCCCTCTTTCCTACCCATTCTCCCTTTACCCACCCTGTTTTGCCACTCATACCACTGGTCCTATAGGGCTCATCCGTCCTGGATTCCCTGTATTTTCAGTTCCTATCTGTACCAGTGTACCTCCTCTGGTCTAGCCAGTCTTGCAAGATAGAATTCGAGTCATGGTAGTGGGAGCGGGGAGGAAACCTTTAGGAACTAGAGGAAGGTTGTATTTCTCATCATTGTTACATCGCACCCTGACTGGCTCATCTCCTCCCCGAGACCCCTCTGCAAGGGGATCTCCAGTGGCCTACTAATGGGCTTTGGATCTCCACTCTGCACTCCCCCCATCATTCACTATGGTAAGATTTTTTGTTCTGATGATGCCTTACACCTGATCCCTTCGACAACTCGTGGTTGCATAGGCTGGTGTGCTTCTTCCATGTGGGCTTTGTTGCTTCTGAGCTACATGGCCGCTTGATTACCTTCAAGCGTTTAAGACCCCAGACGCTATACTTTTTGATAGCCGGGCACCATCAGCTTTCTTCACCACATTTGCTTATGCACCCATTTGTCTTCAGTGATCCGTTCGACACCTGTGATCACACAGGTTGATATGTTGTTCCATGTGGGCTTTGTTGCTTCTGAGCTAGATGGCCGCTTCATGTCAAACATAAAGCTTCATGTCAAACATAATTCTGATCTGTTGGCCATTATTTCTACCCTGCACTGATGTTTTCCTTTTTGAAACCCAGAGTACTCAGCACTTTATAAGTGATGTGTTATGTGTGGTCTTGCATGGCTGAATTTCTGAAATATGTTTCAAAACTCTATATGGGATGATGCTTTTGATATTTAATGGAATCTCTATGTAAATGCATTTTTGATAAATATCAAAAAAATCATATGTCCGTAGGCCATACTTACAAATGAAAAAGTTGAGATTCATGGAAAGCGTAACTGTCTAAAGGATGTTCATCTGAGATGACTGAAAGATGTGCCTGTCCGATGAATGGCACTGCCAATGTGGGCTCATAGGCAGTGGCAATGTCCGTTCTCCTCTGGTGAGCCTTACAATTCAATATGGCACACAGGTTCACATCTGGAGTGCATTTATTATAGAAAGAAATCAGTTCAGTGGTGGCTGAATTTTGGTTACATGAAATTTTGATCATTTTCATTCTTATTTGACAAGTGGTTTTTCCAGGCAACCACATACAGGGGCGTTTCAAGAGGAGATGCTAACACATTGAGCAAGTGGACAGGTGAGGACTTGGAGACAAGTAAAAACATTGAATTAATTTCATATCTTGGATATCCAATAATTTCTAGGTGCTGATATTAGTATCTGGGTATAATTGTCTTCCTACACCAATATTTTCTATGTTGTAGATACGGTACAATTTTTTAAACATTTACTTGTATTGATCAAAATATAAGCATACGATTAACAAGATTAAATAGTACAAGTATGAAATAAAACGTAAATTTATCATCATACCTCCTCACATATACACACTCCACTTCCCACTTTTCCCCCCAATGGTATAATGCTTACATGTCTCTTCCTATTCTGTTTACAATTTTTTGTAGGAGAAACAAAGCAAGAAGAAAGCAAACCCTCCACGCCGCCGATGCTGCACACACACCTTCCTTCCAAGCGGGCTCCGTTCTGCGTGTTCTCACCTTGTTCTTCTCGCACTTCATGATGGAGACATTTTCTTTCTTTCTTTTTGGCAAGGAAATGATTTATGTGGAATGACTGTTAATAAGGAAGCCACTTTTATTTGTAAGGCTGTTCCTTATCACTTTATATATTTCTAAAACATCTTTGTGCCACGTCCAAGTTTCTCACATTTGATTAAGGAGCATTACAAGGTGTGTCTGAGGGGCCACATAATGAATGGCCCAGTTTACCAGAGACTTAATGGTAGAAACACTCCCGGGGGTGAAATGCTCCCTGACACTAGTCAATCGATGGTAGATCCTAGGCTAGAATGCCCAGATGACCTACCCACGGCTTTATGACTTTTATTTTCTTTTTATTTTTGGTAATCATTTTATTGAGAGCTCATGCAGCTCTTATCACAATCCATACATACATTCATGGTGTCAAGCACATATGTATATATGTTGCCATCATCATTTTCAAAACATTTTCTTTCTATTTGAGTCTTTGGTATCAAGGATTCTTTATATAATTAATAACCAATGAATTTGGGGAAGTATAAATATGAGACTTTATTCAAGGGTATAAGTGAATTTCGACTCTGGCAAAATAGGAAATACATAACTTGCAAAGAGAAATGCCGTAACAATGAAATGCTTACATATATTAGTGCTTGTGACTGTCAGATGGCTTTTTGTCAAGGAGACACTCCTGGCTAGGGGTGGAGTCAAGCCTGTTAATCAGGCGATGACAGTCTGATTCTGTGTGTGTCCTTGGAGGTGTGGACCTCTCTCACTCTCTCCCCCTTCACTTTCCTGCTTGATGGCCCTGAGAACTGCCAGAGTCCTGCTGTATTTCCACAGACTTGGATTCACATAACTGCACCCACCGACCTGTGAGCCTCTCGTCTTCTACATCATTGCATGGGGCTGCATGAGTCTGAAGAGGGATTTATGGACTAATATCAGACTTATGGACTTGAGTTGGACTGGACTTGGATGCTCTTAGATTTATAATCATTTCTTGATATATAATTGCTTCTTGATAGAAAGCTATTTCTTATACATACATGAGTATCACTGGTTTAGTTTCTCCAGGCAAGGCAACCTAACACACTGATTAATTAGAAAATATTACTATACTCTGTAGTCAAAATCTATGATATGTGTAGTGTCATAAGGAGCAAGACATTTTTCCCTTATTTTTCCACATCCTGATATTGTCTTCCAGAATGATGGATTTTAAAGTGGTAAATGCAAATGTGTTTCTTAAACCACTATTTCTTCTTTTCCAGAGAGCTATTAGCTCCTCCTAAAAACCTCATTTTCAATTTCTAGAACTAAAATTTGAAACCTGAAAAATCACATTAAGTATTTTATTTTGTTCAATTCATATCGATTTCCTTAAGTGTTCTGATTTGGAGGATAAAGCAGACCATTTGTATTTTCTTTTGATTTTTCAAAGTCATTCTATTTTTAATAATAGCAGCCTGGATTTATTTATGAAATAATTAATTAGCTTAGATTCAACTAATGCTAAAGTTAGGAACTTTTAAGAACATTAAGTCCAATTTCTTCATTTTATAGATGAGAAAGATCAGGGCCAGAGCACATAAGTCATTTTTCTGAAGTTAAATAGCACTTTATGGGTTGGATTGGGGTTTGCTGACTTCAAATCCAGTTGTTTCCATGCTTTATCATATGATAGTAAATCTTCCATCCATGTATAAATTGTTTTTTAAATTGAGGTCAGTATATCATGAGAGAAATTTAGATTCTGAAATATAAAATTACCATCTTTTATGTACATATGGGTATGTACATATATGAAGGCAAATCAAAAAGTATTGCTATAAAGTTAAGAAACCTTTTAAAACAAAAATATCAAAATCTGAAATGATTATTTGTCAGGATACTTTGCTTGGATGTCTATACACTTCTAACCTTTGTTTGAAGATGTCCACAGTTTTCAGGAGTTTTGAGTCACCAAAAAAATGTGTTCTTTTAAAATGGTTTTTGGTTTGGGGACAAAAATCTGAATGGGAACATTAGGGCTATAGGATAAAGGGGATCAGGTTTCTCAGTGTAATTCTCCTGGGACCACCCTTCCTGCCCTTGAGGAGTGACCACATGCAGTGTTGTGGTAGACAGAGGGGGACATTCTTTGATCTAAATTTTCCAGCCTTTACCTCACCAGCACAGTATTCAATTAAAAAGAAAAACTTCTTAATAAGCACCCACATCATCCTGTGTCCTTTGAGAAAAATCTGTCAAGATTCCTCTTTGGGAATTGAAAAAAGAAGTCCTAACCTTCTGCACTCACCTTTCTGTCAGAAGCCAGGGTTTCGATTCGACCTTTTCCTTGAAGTCACCCTGCTGAGAGGAAGGCCGGTGTCTGACTGAGAGAACACTACGGCAGCCATCCATTGACCATAGAGTTATGAGATGGAATAACTTTTACATTAATGAACTGAAATCTAGTAGCAGTACTTTTTGACCCACCTATGTATCGGCCTATGTAAAGACTATATGAACATAGTAAAGCATGGTTATTTTAACTTGGAAGGGAGAAGTCATGATTTTTTTTCCCACTGAGGTAAAAAAATTTCAATAGCAAATAAAAAAAGTGTGAATCAAACATCACAATCCACCAACTGAGTGACAGAGAATTATTATACATTTCTTTTTTATTTTGGAATGACAAAGTGAGTATAAAATTCTTAGCTGGAGGTAAGCTCTATAAAAATTTTTTTTAATTTAAAAATAATGCAAAAGGGCCATAGGGAAAAGCGACTACATACAAACATTTCTGGGGTGAGGACCAGGTAGTATGACAGGGGCCAGACCAAATCCAGGGATACATATGGTAGCCAAATTAAAAGGATGGGGGGGGAGGTGGGGGGAAGAAATGTGTAGTGGGGGAACAGGGCACTAACCCACTGAAGGGGAAGGTATTATATATATCTCCACAGGGAAAGAGGTCCACACATCAACCCAGTGCTCCAAGAAGTGAATGCAACATGCCGCATTGGAGTAGGGAACCAGTAGAGAGGTCTGAGGGGCTGGGCCCAATCCCAACTACTACACTGACAGCTGCACCCCCACCCCCACCCCCGCCCAAAGAATTTATTGGGGATTCCCATTCAGAACAGCCAATCCACAGAGAAGACTATATGGCCTGCCCCACTATGAGACACAACATCCCTCACTGACCCATAGCCCTACAGAGGACAACACTGGAGACACAGTGTGGGAATTCCGCCCGATCTGATCCCACCACACCAAGGCAAAACACTAAGGGCGTGGAGCAGAACAGTAAGGGAAATGGAGCAACAAAGTTCCCAGGGAATACCAAAGATAGACTTTGGGCCAGGGCTTGGTGCCCCATCAGACTCAACCAGAAAACACTCCTAAAGGCCAACGAACAGTCCTTGAACTAACTACAAGCTTTTCTTTGTGTTTTGTTTTGTATTTTTGTCATTGGCTTGTTGTTGTTGTTTTGTT
>NW_022103955.1:4065959-4067683 GCF_000313985.2 Echinops telfairi | reverse complement strand
CTCCTCCCTGGGGGATGGGCAACAGAAAAGTGGGTGAAGGGAGACATTGGACAGTGTAAGATATGACAAAATAATTGTTTATAAATCATCAAGGGTTCATGAAGGAGGGGGGAGTGGGGAGGGAGGGGAAAAATGAGGAGCTGCTGCCAGGGATTTAAGTGGAGAGCAAATGTTTTGAGAATGATGAGGGCAATGAATGTACAAATGTGCTTTACACAATTGATGTATGTATGGATTATGATAAGAGTTGTATTACCCCTAATAAAATGATCTTTAAAAATTCTTTGTTGTTGTATTTATATAATCAAATCTTTTGAATACTGTTTCTTGCTATCCTTCCAATGTTTGCTGTAGACGCTTGTACTGTAGGGTCTTGTATGGTTTTGAATTATGTGAATGTATCTCCTATTGAGTGCGTAACAAGGGATATAATTGGAGTAAAGTACTACTATTGAAAATCAGATGATTCACTAAGTTGTCATTTTACATGTAGTGGAATTAGACATAGATTTGATTGATTGCTGATGCCCCTGTTGCTACCCTGCCCTGTGGAAGACTGAAGACTCAGAGTGTCCTGGTATGGATTACTGGCAGTGGCATATGCTGAAGAGTTTTTGGAAATCCTTAAGCTCAAACCCCATACTCAAATCACTGGATCAAAGCAGGCATTTTTCCAGGATCCCAGGTGATTCAGATTCATGTCAAAATGTGACAAACACTAGGTACATTCTATCAGCTGTACCCAGGTGGTCATGAGAATTTTGAATGTAAAATCAGGCAGCCCCCAAAGTACTATGATTGTGCTTGGCATTCAGGTCCTCATAAGCAAATCTTTGTTTAGCTCAGACGAGGGATGGGAGATGGCTAAGTTACTGCTTTCAGTAATCTCTCTGAACTGGAAAGATCAATGAGAGAGATAATTATTGTGTCATGTGATAGGTTCAGTAATAGAAATGTGTATAAGGAAGGCATGGGCTGGCTTTGGCCGGGGTGGGGGGAGTGCTACCTAACGTAGTATGGGTAAAGGGGGAGGAAGAAAGAGAATCAGACATATAAAGTGGACTCGTATAGTTAGGAGCATATTAATTTTCCATTGTAGCACTACAAAAAAAATTACCACACACTTACAGGTTTAAATCACCAGTTCTTTTGTTGCCTAAAAATTTCTGTGCAGGAACAGCTTAACTGTATTCCCTGTTCAAGGTCCCGAAGGGTGAACTTAAGGTGTTAGCTCAATTGAGTTCCTTTCTGGAACTCAGAGTCCTCATGCTCTTCTCATCACATAGCAACCTCCTACTTCCAGGCCAGCCGACTATCTCTCTCCAGACAGCTGACAAATGGTTGTACATTGTATAACGGAATGACTATCAAAGTGACTCTGCCATCACCTGTGCCATATTCTATTGTCTCGCAGCAAGTCATGGCTTTACCTGCACTCACAGCGGGGATTCTATAGGAGCGTGGCTCGTTGATAGGGTCACGTTAGAGTAACTGGAGAAGGGAGTAGTGGTATGGAGAGGTGAGGATGTGGGAAAAGAGAGGACAGTATGACCAATACAGATGCAAGAAGCTGTGTCCTGTGTTCCGAGAACGTTGAGCAGGGGATTAGAATAAGTGGTGGGGAAAAAAAATCATAGCATTGTGAATGAGGGGGGGTGCAGAGTGAGGACCCAGGGCCCAGCTGTGAGAAATTGGACATCCCCTTGCAGAAGGGCTGCGGGGAG
>NW_022103955.1:4063615-4065543 GCF_000313985.2 Echinops telfairi | reverse complement strand
TCAAGGCTTCAAGGGGAGGGGGGAGTGGGAAGGGAGGGGAAAATGAGGAGCTGATACCAAGGGCTCAGGTAAAAAGCAGGTGTTTTGAGAATGATGATGGCAACATGTGTACAAATGTGCTGGACACAAATGATGTATGTACAGATTGTGAAAAGAGTTGTATGAGCCCCTAATAAAATGATTTAAAAAAAAAGAATAAGTGGTGAATCCACAATGCTACATTTGGTCTTGAATATATTAAATGTTAGAAATTGGAGGACAAATGGGTGAAGTCGTGCAGTGAAACTTTGGCTCTGCACATTTGAAACGTGTCATCATGTTCTGACACTAAAGAGGAAGCTTGGTCATGCACAGTGAGTCAGAGAGACCAGCACAGGGAAGGAGCTCAGCAGGGCTGTGGAAAGAGAGGTCCCCAAGCTGTGGGGGAGGGCAGCTCTGTGCAGTGTCTTCAAAGTCAGGGGAGTGATGGCAAGGGGAGGAGGCACAGGCAGCACAAACCTTTGTCAGCTAAATCAGTCATTCAATACGCATCAAATCATAGAGGAGCAGTTCATGCAAATATTGAATAATGTATTTAATTTGCACGCATCATACCAAGCACACCTCTTGGCACATAGCAACTGCTTAATAAGTGTGTGTGTGTTTAATGGATACTTAATTCTCTTAGGATCTTAAGGTTTTCTTTATTTTCTCCTTAGCATTCTTATTTCTTCAGAGTTTATTCTTTTGAGAGATGTTTCTTTAGGTGTTAAGCACCAAGAGGCAGACTCACTTGATTTTGAAGTCTCTAAATACATGCTTAGCAATGGGAGAGTGGTCATTAATGGGGACAGCCATGTGCCACATGCTGTCACAAGGACTTTTTCCACAGAGCTCTAACCCTTAAAGCATCCTGTACAGAGGCTCTATTCTCTCTGTTTCAGGCGAGGAATCAGAGGCATCCAGAGGGGTATGCTGTCCTCAGTGCCATGCAGCCTGTGAGGGTGGGCCTGGGATTTGAGTGCTCTGCTCTCTCACCCTCTCAAGGGTACAGAAGCAGCCCTCCCTTGTGTATGTAAAACACTAAGCACCTAGGGAGCATGTTGAAGTATGAAGCTGAACTAATGAAAAAGTGTATGATGAATAATTTCCTTTTTCTTAACAGTGTTTTAATTTCCATACCATTAGGCAAATTAGTGACATTATCAATAGAATTACCGTATGGCCCCTAGGGGATTATTTATAATGTTCTCTATCATAAAAGATAATTACTGTATGTCTCTAATGGGAATCAGAGACATGCATAAACCATCAATATATGAGTGAATTTGGGGCTCAAACTTAATTCTAATCCCAATCTAAAAACAATTAGTTCTTTTGATATGGCCCTGCCCAATGTTCACCCTCACAAAAAGATCACTGAAGATATGGTGCTATAGCAAAGTGTGGCAAAGTAACCAGATGGTGCTTGGCTAACAGAAAGAACAGCACCTCTTAAACGTGTGTCTTAAAACAAGCAGTCATCTGGCTAGACCAGAGGATGTGCACTGGTACAGATAAGAACTAGAACCACAGGGAATTCAAGACAGATGAACCCTTCATTACCAGTGGTGAGAGTGGCGATACCTGGAGGGTGGAGGGAAGGTGGGATACAAAGGGGGAACTGATTACAAGGACCTACATATAACCTCCTCCCTGGGGGATGGACAACAGAAAGTGGGCGAAGGGAGACATCGCACAGTGTAAGATATGACAAAATAATAAAAATTGGGAACTGATCACAAGGATCTACATATAACCTCCTCTCTGGGGATGGACAACAGAAAAGTGGGTGAGAAGAGATGTCAGACAGTGTAAGATATGACAAAATAATAATAATTTATAAAATTATCAAGGATTCATGAGAGAGGGGAGAACGGGGAGGGAAGGGGAAAAATGAGGAGCTGATA
>NW_022103955.1:3965910-4063515 GCF_000313985.2 Echinops telfairi | reverse complement strand
ACCTCCTCCCTGGGGGATGGACAACAGAAAGTGGGCGAAGGGAGACATCGCACAGTGTAAGATATGACAAAATAATAAAAATTTATAAATTATCAGGGGTTCATGAGGGAGGGGGGAGCAAGAAGGGAGGGGGAAAATGAGAATCTGATTCTAAGGGCTCAAGTAGAAAGCAAATGTTTTGAGAATCATGATGGCAACACATGTACAAATGTGCTTGACACAATGGATGTATGTATGGATTGTGATAAGAATTGTATGAGCCCCCATTAAAATGATTTTTTTAAAAAACCCAAGCAGTCATGTAATGAGGCATCAATTAAGTCCACATAAAAGTCCCTGGCCTATGTGATACAAGGATTTCAAATAATAATATTCAAATCCAAAGGAGGAAAGGTATCAGAAGGTAAATTCTGAAAACCTGGTTTGCAGAAGGCTATGGATGACAGTGGAAGCCCAAAATTCACTTGCAGGATCGCTATGTGGATCAAGCCTCTGTTGAATCCCTTTGACCATAGTCTGGGATGTAAGTAGCATTGCTATCAGGCAGAGAGCATTGTAAAGTGGATTATGGCATATGTAGTTAGGTTAAAATATAATACTTTATCATTTGCTCTTCTTTTGACCCATTTTTTTTAAATCAATTTATTGGGGCTCATACAATTCATCACAATACATAGATCAATTGTGTAACTTTTGACCCATTTTAAAGTTGTTTCAGCTTTCAATATTTTCTACTTTCTTTTCAATTGAGGTTTTTCAGTTTTGTTTCGTCATTTAGGTTGATTTTGTTCCTCTCGTGTTTGTTTTGCATGTTGTCCTGAATATTAAATCCAAGATAGGTAAATCTATAGAGGCAGTAACTAGATTAATGATTACCCAAAGGCATGTCAGGCAAGGTGAGGTGGAGATAGGGAGTGAACAAGGAGTACAAGAAAGAGTAAAATATTTGAAATTGATCTTGGTGATGATTGCACAACCCTTTTTAATCCGATTGAACTATTAAATTTATGCTGTGAATTATATGCCAATAAAATTTAAAAAAACAAGGCTTTATTAATAAAAAACGAAGATAGTGTATGACTGGGCCAGGAAAAGGAAGATAGAGCTAAGATACAAATAGAAAAAAAAGGTAGTGTATAATTCCCATGTGCATCTGAATTATGGTACTGGTGACAACTATTGAAAGTACCATGGACTGTCAAACAAATCAGCCTTGGACGAAGTACAGCCAGAATGCTCTTTGGAAGCAAGGATGGTGGGCCATCGTCTCATCTACTTTGGCTGTGTTATCGGGAGAGACCAGTCTTTGGAGAAGGACATCACACTTGGTAAAAGTAGAAGGAAGTACGAAGAGCAGGGCCCTCTACAAGCCGGGTTAACACCGTGACTGCAGCCATGGCTCAGGCACGGGGACAGTTGAGGGGGTGGCCCAGGAGGGGGTGGTGCTTGCTGCTGTGAGTCAGAGCTGACTCAGAGACAGCCTACAACTACAACAACAACAGTTCACTAATTGTAGGCTCAAGGGGAGAAGGCACACACCCCATGCAGTAAATTGTGCTGGAATGAGTAAATATTGTCCCCTTGCCAAAAAATATTGTTTCTTCATATTGTACCACAAACCAACCCAAATCCCAGATGTATTACAGATTTCAATGTAAAGTCATAAGGGTTATAAAAGTAAACCAAAGAGATGTTTTCTATCATCTGTGAGGAGAAAAGCCTTTTAAAACTAGTACTCAAAATCTAGAAGCCATCAAAGCTCAGTAATTTGATTTCTTAAAACAAGCAAGCACTTCTCCTTATTGACAAACAAACAAACAAACAAACAAACTCCGAATTAAAGTAATGGAGAAATGTGACACACTTGGGACAGAATAGTCATTTCATGCCATGGACAATAGACAACTCATCGGAATCGAGCAAGGCTAAACTGGGAATGAGCATTCCATGGGTACAAAACGATCACCAATATCACCAGGATAAAAGACATGCAAATTAAAATGACACAAAGATGTCATTTGTCACCTGTCTTAGCAGCAAATACCCCACACTTCATGCAGTTGGGGGCATGAGACGCTGCTGTCCAGCTGGTGAACCGTCAGCCAAGAGGGTGCTGTGCGTGGAGGCCAGTGTGCAGGCAATTGTCAGCATGGAGCAGGTGCACCTCTGAGCCGGAACCAGCGGTTTCACCTTTGAGCGATCATGCCATACATTTCCACCCACATGTGCAAAATGGCATGCGCTGAGTGTTCGCTGCAGCATTGTACAAGGAGGCTTTAAAAAGTCTGTGGAAAAATGGAATGAATACATAATGGAATTTCCCCACATACGTTATTTTTTCTTTCATCATTTTATTGGAGGGGGGTGTCTTACAAATCTAATGACAATCCATCATTCAATTGTATTAAGCACACTTGTACATATGTTGTCATCAACATTTTCAAAACATTTTCTTTCTACTTGAGCCCTTTGGTATCAGCTCCTCTTTTTTCCACTCTCTCCCCCACCCTCATGAAACCTTGATCAATTATATATTATTGTTGTTATTTCATGCTTTATACTGTCTGCTGCCTCCCTTTACTCACATTTCTGTTACATGTCCCTCTGTGGGGTGGGCTACATATACAACCTTGTGATGGGTTCTCCCCACTCCCCACCCCACCCCTCATGATTTCACTACTCCCACTACTGTTCCCGAGGGTTTTATCTGCCCTGAATTCCATGTGTTGAGAGGTCTTATCGGTACCAATTTGTGTACTCTGGTGTAGCCTGATTTGTAAGGTTGAAGTAGATTCTGGTAGTCAGCAGGAGGAAGCATTCAGGAACTAGAGAAATGATGTGTGTTTTGTTGGTGCTATACTGCACCCTGGTTGAATCATCCCTTCCTTGTAACCCTTCTGTGGGGGGATGTCAATTGTCTACAGATGGGCGTTGGGTATCCACTCCAAGCCCCCTCATTCACATTGAAATAAATGTTTTGGATCCTTTGATACATGCTACCTGATCCCGTCAATACCTCATGATCACACAGTCTGGTGTACTTCTTCCATGTGGGCTTATTAGCTTCCCTCCTAGATGGCTGCTTGTTTAACTTCAAGCCTTTCAGACCCCAGATGCTATATTTTTTGATAGCCTAGTACCATCCACTTTCTTCACCACATTTGCTTATGCACCCATTTTGTCTTCAGTGATCTTGCCGGGAAGGTGAGTATCAAAGAGTGCCAGATTATTAGAACAAAGTGTTCTTGTGCTTAGGGAGGCCTTGACTAGACACCAAAGTTTGTCTGCTATCTTAATACTTAACATATGTACTTTAGCCTCTATACCTTTCATTATAAATTAATATATTTACATATATGCATGTCTATAGCTATACCTCTATAAATAGCTTTTGTTTCTTACTTCTTTCCTCTATTTCCTTTCACCTTCCTCCTGTCCCACTATCATGCTCACCCTCCACTCAGCTCTCAGTAATTCCTCTTGATACATTATGCTTGATCAAATCCCACGAGGCCTCCTCACCATGATTTTTAGATCTCTTGTTGTTTACTTATCCCTGAGTGTGTTGGTTCTCCACTCCCCCTCTCTGTTCCATCCTCTCCCATGTGCCACCACCTCCTTTCCCACCCCCCACTCCCCAAGAGACTGCTGGTCGTACTGTGTTCTCCTTGGGATTATTTGTTCTGCCTATCTTATGTAGATAGACATAGGGTGAAAGGAAAAAAACCTGATAGATATAGTTCCAGGTTTGTCTGCTGAACCTTATGAGTGTTCTCCAATTGGGTCTGATGAGGTCTCAAGCCCTGTCCCCGGAGTCAGAAGTCTCATTTCAGGATTCCTCAGGGACTTGGTTACTTTGCTCCCCTGCTGCCCTGTTGCACTTCCTTCACGTTTCACCCCGCTGTGCATGGGGCAGACCGGGCACACTTTTTGTATTCAGCGTTGTCCCTTGTAGTGCTATGGGTCTGTGAGGGGACATCGTGTCTCATGGTAGGGCTGGTCCTATGGTCCTCTCTGTGTATTGGCTACTCCAAACAGGGATGTCGTCCCCAGGGCTTGGTGGGCCATGAGGAGGTTCTCTCTCTCTCTCTCCTTCTTAGTTCGCACACATGTGATCAGGACAGACACACACTCTCTGTGGGCTATATCTTCAGTGCTGTCCTCTGTATTACATTCTTCTGGGGAGGGGGTCAACATAGCTTGGCTTGGGCCCAGCCCCATCATCCTCTCGGTTAGTTCACTGCTCAATGCCAGTATGTTGTCCTCAAGGCTTGGTACTCTAGGATAAGGTCTGGTCCCTCTCTCCTGTCCCCACAAACTTTTAAAGCCCCTGCATATATCCTGGGGAAAAAATATCCATTGACAAGGGAAGGGCAAAATGAATTTACCTCCTGTCTATTGACTGGGGTACTGTGCAGCTCTGAGAGGGGATCAAGTGGGACCTGGAAGACAGATGAGAAATATGCAGAGGCATTTTGTTAAGGGACAAGCAGGGAGAAACAGTATTGTTATAATATACTATGCAAAGCAAGTATAATGCAAGAAATAAAATTGCAAGGATATATAAGAAACTAATAGCAGTCTTTTACTGGGTGGAGCCATCATGAATTGAGAAATTAAGACATTAAGGGGGAAATTTTTAACTATTACCTGGTTATACATCCTCTAATTTTGAACTTTATGAATTCAAAAAGTTCATGAACAAGTAAGGTTAAAAGGTTATGGAATTTTAAATGTTTTATAATATACATTTTATATAGACTTACATGCTATATGTGTAATTTTATGTATAATATATATACTCTATGTTATATATGTAATTTTATATCTAATATATATAAAGCCCACTGCCATCAAGCCATTCTGACTCATAGTAACTCCATTGGACAGAATGGAACTGCTTCTTAAGGTTTCCCAAACAAAGTCTTTCCAGGGGCAAACAGTTTCATCTTTCTCTGAGGAGTGGCTGGTGGGTTTAACTATTGAACTACAGCTAGCAATGCTTAACTCACTGTGACATGAGCTTATTACAAACACACATGCACATAAGGGGGCTTCCAAAAGTTCCTGGGAAAATGGGATTAAAAGATAGTGGAATTTCTCCCCTCCCCCCAAATTTTTAAAGCCAATCCATCCATGCATTCATGCATCCATGCATCCATGCATCCATCCATCTATGCATCCATCTATGCATCCATCCATCCATCCATCCATCCACCCACCCACCCATCTATCCACCTATCCATCCATCCACCCATCCATCCATCCACCCATCCATCCATGCATCCATCCATATCTATTTTGTAACCCTATTTGTTACCCAGTAGAACTGCTCCATAGGATTTTTACAACACAAATAAATCCACTTAGTAGCAATGAATAGCTCGCAAATAAATTTTAAAGCAATTCCAACTGCTCTATAGGACTTTCTTGGCTCCACAGCAAGGGATAATCTTTTGGGAGCAGATTATCAGGCCTTTCTTTAGTGTCACCACTGGGTGGCTTCAAACACCAACTGTTAGAACAGTAGTAAATTGGCAGTCACATGGGGTGACCATGAGTCAATGAAAGAGAAGGAATGCACATATATATATATATAAAATATTAGATAAGGTAGATAAGATGTCCTGATGGCACAATGGTTAACCTCTTGGCTGGTACAGTGAACCCTCGTTTATCGCGGTTAATCGGTTCTAGACCCTACCGTGATAAATGAAATTCCGCGAAGTAGGATTCCTTATTTGTAAATCAAATATTTTCATAGTTAGTGCATAGAGGACATGAAAAAACACCCTTTAGTCACCATTACACTCGTATTACCCAATTTATTAAACGAAAAAGGGAAAATACAGTAAAACATTTCGGACGTTACAATTATCATTTATTATTTATTATATTATTTATGGCATCTAGTTTGCAGTATTATCACTTGTCACGATGCGCTTTGCTTCCTTGTTGAAAGTGAAAGTAGCTGTAGCACGGATGTTTTTTTTCCTCTTTACGGATGGAGCGAACGGAAGACTCATTCAAGTCGAAATGGCGTGCAACCTCCATGATTTTCTTGCCATCTTTGATCATATCCAAAAGTTTTACCTTTTCCTGGATGGTGAGCATCTTCCTCTGGCGCTTATTTTTATTGTCAGAAGGCTTATAAGAAGCAGCTCGTTTAGGAGCCATCATAGGGCTTAGATAAAATTTCTTAAAAATCGCAAACAATTACAGTACACTGTACAAAAGCAAAAATGCAACTGATACGTAGCTCCGATACGTAGCGATGCAGACAGAGGTGTGTACAGTATGAGCCAATCAGTGGCAGTAATGACAGAGCATGCGCTGTTACGCAAAAACCGCGATAGAGTGAAGCCGCAGAAGTCAAAGCGCGAGGTGGCGAGGGTTCACTGTAATTGAAAGATAGGTTCCTCTCAAAGGTCAAAGCATGAAAACTACTCACAAGTTCTACTCTGCATACTTCGGCTTTCTATGAGGAGGCAAAACTGACTCCACAGCAGCAAATGCATCCCCAATACGCAGATACATGTTTTTGAAAAAATATGTGATTTGCTACTGTACAAATTGTACTTTGTACCTTAAAGACGTAAAAATAGTAAAATGAAATTGAAAACACAAACATAAAATGAAATTAATAATACTTATTTTATTAACAGTTAAAACAATAAAAATATTGTTGTTTTTGAGAATATATGCGGCAAAACATACATCTGTTCAAGTGTGTCTACATGCACACTTCAGTTATTGATACAATCTTCACATGGGTAACCATTCTCACTTTCCTTTTCTCAGATCTTCCATTCCTATTAACATAACTTCATTGCTTACATGATGATCTTTTTTAAACCGAGTTTAATACGCTGTGATTCCATTATTGGAAATCTGATTTTTAGATTTGTAGTTTGTATTTTGGGCATATCATTTCATTTTGTTGGCATGTCATTCATTTATTTTACAATTCGATAGTTCAATCACATCAAGAAGGGATATACAATCAAAACCACTATTAGTCTCAGAACATTTTCCTCATTCTTGTATTCATCTTTATTAGTTCCTCATTTTCAAACAGCTTCCCCCAAGGAGCCATTAATCTAGTTATTGTTTCTATTGATTTACCTATCCTGGATTTCATCTAGAGAAAAATGTTCAAAAAATAAATTACACTCCCTCAAACTAAACATTACCAAAGTAAAACAGATAAAAGCTCTCATCAAAATGAAAGAAGAACATTTTAAAAACTAGAGCAAATTCCGATGGTTCTGAAGGGACATCAAATGATCGGTGCAACATTTTAACGTAGCTGGAACTGCAGTGACCCACCTTCCAATTCATTCTGCATGATTGCAAGGCTATTCATACCTGGTCTATGGTCAGAGGGAATTTCACCAGTAGCCTAATCCACATGTATTACCATTTAACTCTTTTAGACTTCAAATGAGTCAAAAGGGAGATCAAATGATAAAGTGTTACATTTTAACCCTACTACGTCTGCCATAATCTACTTTATAATGCTTTCTGTCTGATAACAGGGCAAGTCATATCCCTCAGTTAGGATCAGAGGGAATTCACTGGAGGTTTAATCCATGTATGGACACTCAAAGTAGATTTTGTGCTTCCACTGTCATCCATAGATTCTGCAAACCAAGTGTTACACAATTTAACCTGTAATATAATTTCCTTGTTTAGATTTGGATTATATTATTTACAATCCTTGGCACAAAAACTGGTGTGTTTCTTCCATATAAACTTAGTTGATGCCTCACTTAGATGGCTGCTTCTTTTAAACGAAGCATTTATGACCTCAGACACAATACTTTCTTATAGCCAGGCACCTTCTAGGTTCTTCGCCACACTTTGCTATAGCACCCATATCTTCAGTGATCCCTACATGAAGGAGAGCATCAAACGGGGCCATGCCATAACAGCAAATTGTTCTTAGATTGGGGCTAGAATTCAGTGCAAGCCCAAAATCAATTCATGCATTCATGGTTTATATATATCTCTCATTCACCATAGATACAGCATTTTCATTTCACTTATTAATCATCCCCCTGGGGCATCGTTTCCACTGCCATCATAGGGAGATTGTTTTTAATGATTGTCCTAGCTAGGTGTGTTAATTCAGGTTGACTAGAGAAACAAATTCATAGACACTCATATGTGTATAAGAAAGAGCTTTGTATACAAGAACAATTGAATATTGAGAAAACATCCCAGCCCAGTCCAGATCAAGTCCATAAGTCTGTTATTAGCCCACATGTCTGATACAAATCTATAAATTCTTCTTCAGACTCACAAAACACATGCTATGATGCTGAATGCAGGAAGATCACAGACCAGTGGGTGGAGAGTCTTGTGGGTCCAGTAGTGGTAGATGCATCTCAGGGCTGAGGTGATTCTCTAAGTGGCTCCTCCAGCTCCAGGGCTCTGGTTGCATCAGCATAGCTCCATCAGGCTTGTTGTCAGTCATGTCTCGCAGGGAGTGAGTGTATCTGGTTTCCGGTGAGCTATTTATCTCCGTGGCACCTCTAAATGAGGTCATCAAGCTGCAACTTGATTAACAGGCTAGACTCCACCCCTTCACAAGTTGACACCAGATTATGTAACTACAAAACTAGGGTAATCTACTGTCCCAGTTTGCCTAGGACTTAGGTGTTTCTGGGATGTGGGACTTTACAGTGGAAAAAGCAAACATACAAAACTGGTAGAAGAGAAAAAGAAAATACCACCTGCTGCCATTGAGTTGATTCTGATTCATAGCAACCGTGTGTTACAGAGGAGAACTGCTCCATAGGCTTTTCTTGATGATTATCTTTATGGAAGCAGATCATGACGCTTTTATTCCACATTTCTGCCGGGGCTAGCATTTAATCACCAATTGCAGTATGTCGATATCAATCTCCATCTCAGTTATGTAGTGCTGCTCTAACGAAAATACCACACATAAAGAGCTTTAACAAAGAAAGCTGAACAAGCAAGGTGAGGCTGACTGCTCCCATGAAGAACTAGAGTCGCGGGAACCCTATAAAGGGTCGCTGTAAGTCAGAACAGACCCATGGCAGTGGGTTACCCTTTGGGGGTTGGGAAGCCGAAGGGCCAGCTCTAAGGGCAAGCTTTCTCCCTTTCTCTGCTCCCAAGGAATGTCCTTGGCTCTTCAGCTTATGTCCTGTTTCTTCCTTGGAGAGCTCCATGTGGCTTGGCATCTGTCTTCTTCCATGTCTGCTTCTCCGACAAATTCCTTTTATGTCTCAAAAGACATCTACTCAAGACAAACCCTACACTAATCTTTCCCCATTCATTTAAAATGACAATTGATTTCCAAATGGGTTTATAAACACAGACATAGAGATTGTGATTTATGGCACATATTTATGGGGGATAGGATGCAATCTACAATAGGAACCCTAGCCATAGTTGAAATAAGCCTACACCAAAGATACATAGGAATAGGTTCAAGAAATGAGTCTTGACCCTACTACTTAATCATGCTACCCATTTTCAGCATCACCACCAATTACTCAAAGTGTTTTTTGTTATTGTTTTTTTTGGGGGGGTTTATTTACTTATTTTTGGTATTATGGCTGTAAATTTTCATTTTCGCTGATGAAAATCAGTTGCTCTTTGAAACTCATCAAAACTGTTGCATATTTATATTTCTGAAAATGACTCAAAGCCTAATGAAATGTTCATTTGGAAGATTTAAAATTTGGTAACTGCTGTTCCCCAATTTTAAGTATACAATTGTAAGTCTTTATAGGTGGTATACACTGGGAATAGAAGTTTATCACAAAGACACTTACTGGAATACTCGGGTCTGAAGTGTTGGTTGCTACCATGAGTTCTTTAACTCAGGAGATTCCTGTATGGATCTGTTAAAGTGCAGCCTTGAGGTCGAGGGCTGGCTGCAGAGAGCGTCTCTGATGGCTGTCCTGAACTGTGAAGACCAGCTCCAGCCTGTTCACTTCCCTGCTTCACCTCATACTGGTTATGTTTCCTTGTACACTCTTGGTAGCTACTTTGCAGGATTTTTTTTCCAATTCAACAATTTTTACGTGGATCATTCATTTTCACTGATTACATTCTTCATGTTGTCCTCCCACCATCACTAGATATTAAATATTCTACCACTCTTAACATAAATCTGTGTTTTCTAAACAATAGCTTCCCCTCAACCACCTCCCTCTCACTCCTGACCACCATGGGTCAATTTTGGCTTATATGTTTTTGCTTAGTTTCTATAAGCAAGAGCATATATTATTTACCCTTGTGTGACTGACTTATTTCACTTAGCCTAAAGGAGCCCTGGCGATGTAGTATCTATGCTTCAGGCTATGTTCCATATGGTCGACAGCTCGAAACCACCAGCAGCTCTAAAGGAGAAAGACTGGGCTTGCCACGCTTGCAAACAAGCAGTTGGTCTCAGACCCCCACAGGGGTAGCATTGACTGGATGGCAGTGAGTGAATCTTCTACCAGGTTAGTCGGGAGCTCTTTTTTTTTTTGATGTCTATGTACTATGCTGTCCAGGAGTCTTTGAAATCTTTTGTTCATTCTTTGACAGGGACTATCCAGTGAAAATTAGGTAGCCCAACGGAGCACTGAGCATAGTTTTGGGTAAATCAGCTGCATAAAACGTCTTTAAAGGTTGAAAAACAAGGCTGTTACTCTGAGGTTTCAGGTATGCCTGACTTAAGCCCTGGTATTTTTAATCACCTCTTATGCATATGAAAATTAGACCTTGACTAAGGAAGCCTGAAGAAGAGTCGATGCGTTTGGACTGTGGTGTTGGTGAAGAGCATTGGAAGGGCCATGGCCTGGCAAAAGAACAAACGATTCTGTCTTGGAAAAGTGCAGCTAGAATGTTCCTTAGAAGCAATGGTATGCAACACTGGAGCTTTCGAAGCAAATTGAGGGAGGGAGGAAGGGTGGGGAAATGAGCTGATGCCAAGGGCTCAAGTAGAAAGAAAATGTTTTGAAAATGATGGTGACAACATATGTACAAATGTGCCTGACACAATGGAGCTATGTATGGATTGTGATAAGAGCTGTAAAGGCCCTCAATAAAATGATTAAAAAATAAAATAAGCAATGATAGTGAGACTTCACCTCATGTACTTTGGACATGTTATCAGGAGAGACCAGTCTCTGGAGAAGGACAGCATGCTTGGTAAAATGGAGGGGCAGTGAAAAGGAGGAAGGTGCTTGATACTGGAGATTGACACAGTGGCTTCAACAATGGGCCTGGTCATAAGAACAAGTGAGAGCATGGAGCAGGGCTGGATGTAGGGCTGCTCCGAGTTGGAACTGACTCGATG
This sequence comes from Echinops telfairi, assembly GCF_000313985.2. Taxonomy (NCBI): domain Eukaryota; kingdom Metazoa; phylum Chordata; class Mammalia; order Afrosoricida; family Tenrecidae; genus Echinops; species Echinops telfairi. The sequence continues at coordinate 4,052,192 of NW_022103955.1, read as the reverse complement.
ACCCAGCAGCAAGACCGGAGCACTTAATGAGACCCTCACTGGAGTAGACCCAACCGGCGGGAAGCAGAAGCAGAAGGGGGACCTTTGGGGTGGAGCCCACCTCTCCTCTCTGAAAGGGTTCCTGATTCTTGTGTTTTAGAGAAATGAGAATCAAAGGTGTAATAACGTATCTTACTATGTTCCAGTAGATTGCTGCATGTCCCTGCTGGGGTTCGCACCTCTGCCAGAGTAGGGTACTGTGAGTTGTCCCTCGATGTCCTTTGGCTTCCTGAGAAAAGAACAGCTAGAGTTCAGTATTAGAGTTATCCAGAAATGTCATCTAAGCCTCCTGCTCTCTTTTCTAGGAGCATGGTGATGAAGAAAAGAAGGCAGGAGGAGGCAGCTCTTTGAGTCCTGGTTATGATTACCACTCATTGCAGCTTAAGTCACCGCGTGCAACCTGTGACATTTTTATTAAGTAGTTGTCGTTGTTTCCGGCTTATTGATTTAAAGGTGGAATCTTATATCTTCCATTTATTTACTGTAAATTACATATTCAGCTGTAGCTGTCATCTAATTTTCCACAGCATACATTAAAATAAAGCTAGAAGCTATTATATTTCGTTGATTTGCCTTAAAAATGCTGTAAGAAAATTTCTGCTTTATAACCTTTCCCTTGGACAAGAGAGTAAAAGGTACTACTTTGTACTTATTTGCTTATATCCTCAAATCAGTTTATTCTTCTAATCATTTAATTCACACTTGTTTATTAAAGCAATGTTTTAAAGGAAATAGTTAACTTTAATGTTAATATTACTAATTATGGTCAATAGGTTTTAGCTTTTTAATACTTTCTCTGATGCTTTAAGTTTAAGTCAAATGGTGATGCAGTTCTCCTGAAATTTATATTCTATATAATTGTGATTATTTCTACACAAGAAAACAGCTGTTATTTTCCCTATAATGTAGTTGAGTGTCCAACAATATTTGTATTATCCTTGGTAGGAAGGAAACATTTGCATTTGATAGTTCTTCTCTAATAAAAATGTAAAATTCCGTAATTATTTCTTGAGTGAACTATTATTATTTTAAGAAATGGAAAGAAGAAAAAACTTGCATTGAGGTTTTTAAAGAACATTTAGCCTTGCTTAGTCTTGTGACATGATATTGAAAATTTTTTATCTTTTACCTAAGTTACTTTTTCAGTATATTTTTTGTCATAAGCAAAATGTGCTACTTTAAATTTTTTCTCTTCCTTTGCTGCCACTACAGACTTGTCAGGTTCTTTGCTGGAAAAGCAAACTAGAATGCAGTAATTTGATAATTATGTAACTTGATGTTCAGCTCCAGTGAAATGCCCTTCAGTTATGCAACACTGGAATTTGAGAAGTAAATTTGGACTATACCTGACTTAACAGCAGAATTTTTTTTCTAGCATTTTTTTTCTACTCAGAGAGGCTGTGATTCATGATGTTTTTGTTTTCTCCCTGCAGATATTTTTTCACATCAATGCAAATGGTTTTAAGTTCTCTTATTCCACGTTGAAGCTTTTGTTCTAGAATGAGAAATGCAGACTTAAGCCAAAATTTTTAAATACTCAGTCCTAAAAGTGTCTAGTAATTTAATATTTGAGGATACAATATGCATGGCTAGATATCTGTCTTAGGTTTCCAATCTCAATAGAAAATATTAGTTTTTGCTGTTCTATTGTTAGACTTGTTTATAGCTATGAGTTCGTGTTCAAGGGTTTCAAACGGTGCTCTCTTCTTCTCCAAAGCTCCTGTTGGTGCTGTTGCTGGACAAGGTCCTGGCATCCCAGCAGCGGGCTGCTAGCTGGAAGGTTAGCAGGAAACATACGGGAAAAGTTGTACCCTGTCCTATTGGGTTTGGTTTTTCTTGTTGTTTTTTTAAAACCGGAATAATTTTCCCTATTGTAAAAAACAGTTTAATTGGCACATAATCCACATATCATACAATTTTTTATACAATTCAATATTTTAAGGAGAATTCTATAATCTCTACGACAATCAGTTTTAGAATATTTTCTGTTTTATACTAATTATTATTAGTTCTTTATTTTCCACCAACCTCCCCTGCCATATATCCCAAGAAATAATTAATGCATTACTATCTCTATAGATTTACCTATTCTGGATTTCATATAGAGAAAAACATACAAAAAAACTAATAATAATAAGGTCAAGCAGAGAAAAATCATAATCAAAAACAAAAGAAGGGAATGTTAAAAAAATAGAAAAAGATGTAAAATGAGTCAAAAGGGAGAACAAATGATACAGTGTTAAATTTTAAGCTAATTAAATCTGCAGTAATTCACTTGTCAATGCATTCTGCATGGTAGCACAGCTATTCACCTCCCTGATCTATGTATGGTCCCAGGGATTCACCAGACTTAATCTATGTGTGTTTCCCCATCCCCCCCCCTTTTTTTAAGCTGGATCAATTTTTAAATGGGTCAAAGGGAGATCAAATAACAAGATATTACATATTAACCTATCAATCATAATCTGCTTTCCAATGTTCTCTGTCTGATAACGAGACTGTTCATGTCCCTCATCCATGGTCATAAAAGGAATTCGTTAGAGGTTTATTCTATGTGTGGAATCTGAAAATGGACTTTGGGCTTCCACTGTTTCCCATAGCCTTCTGCAAAGCAGTTGTTCACAATTTAAGTTCTGATATCATTCCCTTCTTTGTATTTGGATTATATTGTTTAAAATCCTTTTTACTCCAGGCTGGTGTGCTTATTCCATGTGGACTTAGTTGATGCCTCAATTAGATGGCTGACTTTTTGAAGGTAAGTCTTTAATACTTCAGACACTATCCTTTCTGATAGCTGAGCCTCATTTAGTTTCTTTGCCACATTTTGCTGTAGCACCCATATCTTCAGTGACCTGCTCATGAGGTTGATATCATGAAGGATCATGTAATAAGAACTAATTGCTCTTAGATTGGGACTAGAATAAAATGCAAACCCCAAATCCATTCATATGTCTATGGTCTATATATGTCTCTGGTTCACATTAGAAACATCATTGTCATTTTTAAGTCATATATATTCCTATTTACTGTTAATAAGACTTTCTTCTGGGAATGTCTGTAACAGAAGTATTTCCCTTTACTGGATTCGGCTGTTGCTCATGGTTGGAGCCCTGCGCACTCCTTCCCGCTCACCTTTGTATGGAGCCACACGCACAGCATGTGTGTCAAGATGAGGCAGATTAGCTCCCAACTTTTCTTCTTAGAATTTAGCTTGTTGTCAGGCTCTCCAGGGAAGTATCACAAAGAAGACTGTCTCCACGAACAGACCCATTAGGAGGAGACAAGATTTCAACTTTCTCGGGGGAACTAGCACACATCACCATTGTTTGCAACAAGACTCCGCTCAGTTTTGCAGGTTTCAGATTACAAAGCAAAATCACCATCCGATTTTGCATCTGTTCAAGAGGAACAAGATTCACCAGGCCGCAGACAACTGTTCTTGGTACTGATTCTCCAACATCTACTTCTACATACAAAGAATCTACATCAGGATTTAAAAAAATTTATTATTAAATGATAATTTTATTGGGGAGTATTACAACTCATTAAAATCCATACATCAATTGCATCAGGCATGTTTGTACATATGTTGCCTTCATTCTTTCTAGATATTTACTTTCTATTGAACCCTTGGTATCAGCTCCTCATTTTTTCCCTCCCCCACCCTCCCCGCACCCTCAAAGCCCCTTGATAGATTATAAATTACTATTATTTTCATATTTCACACCAACCACTGTTTCCCTTTCCCCATGTTTTCTGTTGTTCTTCCTCCTGGAGAGGGGTGTATAGTTATGTGTTCATCAATGCGATCAGTTCATCCTTTTCCCCTTCCTCTCCCCTGCTTCCCTCTATTCTTCTGGTATCGCTATTCCTACTCCTGTTCCTGGATTCCATGTGTCGTGAGCCCTCATCTCTTATCTATACCTGTGGACATGCACCGGTCTAGTCTGAATTGAGAAGCGGCACTGGGGTCATGATAGTTAGGGGTGAGTAAGCCTCAAGGGACCAGAGGAATATTGTGTCTCATGGATGCTTTACTGCATCTTGGTTGATGCATCCCTTCCCATTTATTAGCCATCAGAGAACTGCAAATTAAAACAACCATGAGATGCTGTCTAACACCTTTGAGGCTAGCCCAAATTGGAAAAACAGAGAGCAACAAATGTTGGAGGGGATATGGTGACATGGGAACTTTCCTCCATTGCTGGTGGTCTTGTAGATGTGTATAGCCTCTATGAAAAGCGATCTGGCAATACTTAAAAAAAATGGAAATTGACCTACCTTATGACCCAGCTATCCTTCTACTGGGCATATACCCAGAAGAGGTAAGAAATAAACCATGACCAGTCGTATGTGTTCCACTGTTTATTATACACAATTCACAAAGAGTTGGAAATAACTCAAATTTCCACAGGTAGACAGTGGATCAGTAAACTCTGGCACATACATCAGGATGTTTTTTAACAGTGGTGTTACAACCAATCCAAAAATCCAGGCTGGAAACATCAATTGATCTTGAATCAGCACTTCCAGTTCCTGAGTGCTACTGTTTTTTTCTTTTTCTTCTCTGTTTTCTCTTTTACCTTCTTTTCTTCTCCTCCTCTGTTTATCTGTTCTGGGCACCAAAAGGTATGGCTGTTGTGGGTGTAAACTATGTCACATTTGTAGAAAGTGTAGAATTAACTTGCAGTAGAATGCCAGATGGAAATGGTACTTGTTTTATTCCATTTAAAATGTCAGCCTGGATCAGCTCTTGTTTCAGTTCTTCAATTTCTTCCTTCATTTTAGCATTTTCAACTTGAAATTTCTTCTCCTCTCGCAGAGTTGTCTACAAAGTTGTTTCCTCCTTAAAAAGAGTAACTTGCTGCTTACGATATTCAGTAATTTGATTGCCTTCCCCCCTTTGGTTCCGGTCTCTTCAGAACAGCATCTTGGGTTTTCATCCTTGCCAAGATGTGGAAAAAAATCACGAAGAGAAGTTTCAAAGATTCCAGATGGCCTCTGCCCCTGACATCATAGTCATTTTATATTAGAGACTTTACCAATCTCCTCCCCACGCATAAGGTAATTCTATCAGTAGTGTGATTAATTAGCCAATGGGACAGAATTTAACACAGTTGAGAATAGAAAAGTATACATGTGTTCGCCAGCCATGAATCCAATACATGAATTTTGACTTGTATAGATTAAACTCTTAAGTGAGTGTACAATATTTACACACCCAAAAATGGTGATTAGTGATAGGGAAAACTTTCAATACTATTCACTGACAGTGGCAGAACCATGCCTACCAGATTAATACATGTCATAATAAAGTACGGAGGGCCTTGATAGTAAGTATATGGCAGTCCTGGGGCCCATCATTCATCGGGCAGCCTCAAACCAATGTTCCATGACCACCAGTTCACTGTCTTTGGAAAAAAAGTCACCTGCTTCTTCTCACACTCGGGGATTTCTGCCTTAAATCCAAGGGCTACGGGTGAGTTTGAAGTAAAGCCCCTTTCAATTAGTGAGGTTTCCGCATCGAGTCCTTCTGGCGTGGCCTATGTAGGATGTTGTGCGCTTCCAAAGAACAGAGTCTACATCCCAGTCGTCTATAGCACATGGGCTGTTCACCAAGGTCTAGATAGAAACTAAGTCAAAAGCAACCCCCCATCTGGAAAAATAACACCTAACAATACTTATATAGAACTGAAGGGGAAAATAGGCCTGAGACTATATTCCACAATGGACACTCTAGACTGAGTGAGTTTGATCCTTGGTGAGTTTGAGGAGATAAGTAAATATTTAGAAAAAGGATACGATTTTCATTGTTCTTCTCTTCTGATGCTACAAACTGCCAGTTGGAATGAAATAGAATTATTTCAGTGGCTTTTGAGATAATTAATAATTTTAGCACTTTTAGTAGAACAAAAAAATAATATTTAAATTGCTTATTATCTTAGTGTTATGGTTCATGAAAATAGTTTAATATTTTAAAAGATTGCTTGCAAAAGAAAAAAGATTGAATCATTTACTTCAAGTCTTAAAATTAATAGCAAAAGATAAACAAAAACTGTGTATGTATACACTTGTGAACAGAAAATGTGTATTGAAAAATAGTTTTAGTAGCAATTATGGAAGCAGCATGTATTTCTTTGAAGATATTTTCAAAAAATAATGTATTGAATGCCTAGTCTGTGCCACTAAGATTCTTATGTGCTTCACAATGTTTAAATGATGTGTTCTGTTAAAAAGGGGGAATATAGAAAGCAAAATAAAGACTTTCATACTGAAGGGTACAGGCTTTGGAGAGTTTCAAGGCAGGAAGAGGGAGGGCAAAGGAGGGAAGATGTTAAGCTGAGTGTAATGGACCATCCTAATCTACAACATAGAGAAGAGAAATCAAGGAGTGGGTGAAAGGTAACTAACTATTGAGGAGTTGCATTATGGTTTAAACTGTTGAATACAATGATGATGACCTGAAATGTAAACCCAACCTAATTTACAAGAAAAACTTGAAGGAAAAAAGTGATGTGGGTATTTTAAATTCCACAATACCTTTTCAAGGCTGGATATTTAAGTGAAAGTTATAGATGAGGAAACTTTGAGAGGCCATTTGCTTTATTTCAAGCAAATGTAGCCAGTGAGTGGTGGATGCGGGATGAAGTGCACAGCTAGCAAATTCTAAAGCCCGTTCTTTCTTCGACTTCAATATTCTCCCAACATAGTTGTTAAGACAAAGGTAGAGGAAAGTAAAAATCTTGCTAAGTAACGGGAAGGGAAAAATAACTGCTATTAATTAAAGTCTGTAGAATTACCCCTAAGGATTTCCTAGGCTGGAATCTTTATGGTGTCAGATTGCCAGGACTTTTATATTACAGAGCTGCTACTGGGTTTGAACTACCAACATTAATCGTTAACAGAAAATGCTTAATTATTGTGCCCCCAGGACTCTAATTAAAGTATTGATACTATCTAGTGCTGCAGTCCTCTGTCACTGAGAATGGCGGATCTAGGTTTTCCCTGACTTGTCATGCTCCAAAGTTTTATATGAATGTATCTATTTATATATAAATAGACATATAATATATGGTTCTTTTAAAAACTCTGAACTACATTATTTCTAGTAATGTGAATAATTTAATACTGAAAGGGCTTGTTTAAATACATATAATTTATTAAAATTATACATGATTAAATTTATAATATCAGTGTTATTAATCTCCATGTAATCTCAGACTTATAAACCTTTACATTTGAAGTGTTTAAAATAAAAATAATGGTTAATTGCAACTAGGCAAGGTCTAAATTTATACTTGCTTTCCCCCCTAAATTTTCTAAATTTCCCCATCTAAATTTATTCTTGCTTTTCTTAACTAATATGAATATATGTTTGGGTGGTAGGGTGGCATGGAATTTACAAACATAAAACAGAAAAAATCATTTAAAGAAAGATATGTGCATATTTCTGTACATCAAAAAAATCTAAATTAAAAAGAAAAAACACATTAGCAAATATTTGTAGCAACTACAACTGCCAAAGAATCCATAGGAGATGAGATAAAGGTATTAGAAACCATAATCAGATACAGTAAAATCTCTGAGCAAAATCAACCTATAGTGTTGTGGTTCTCAACCTGTGGGTTGGGACCCCTTTGGGTGTTGAATAACCCTTTCATAGGGGTCGCCTAAGACCATCAGAAAACACATAAATATTTTACAATATATAATTACATATTGTTATGTGATTAATCAGTCTGCTTTAATTATGTTCAATTTGTAACAATAAAAATACATCCTGCATATCAGATATTCACATTATAATTCATAACAGTATCAAAATCACAGTTATGAAGTAGCAGTGAAAATAATTTTATGGGCGGCAGGGGTGGGGGCACCACAACATGAGGAACTTTATTAAACGGTCGCAGTATTAGGAAGTTTGAGAACCACTGCTATAGTGCATAATTCATGGGAAAGGAAAGAAAATTAGGTAAAAGTCAATATGTAACATAGTCTCTCTAGAAAGTAATGAAATAGAAATTGAAAGAGAAAAAGGATGCTTTAACTTGCCATAGCAGCAACAAAACAATGCTTGTGCCCTTTGCTGGTGGGATGATGGAAGATTGGTATTACTATTCAGAGTAGAAATTGATGCTCTAACTTTGAAGAGCATGTTGATTGTGTTTATTACGTGTTAAAATCATATATTTTCTTTAACTTAAGAATTTCATTTTTTGGACAGCATATTATGGTAGTACAGTAGAACCCCGGACCTCGACGCTAATCCATTCTAGAAGGAGCTTCAAGATGCAATGTAGTCGAGTTCCAAATTAATTTTTCCCGTAAGAAATAACTGAAAATGGATTAATCCATTCTCGACCACCAAGTGTTTACCCTGACTTTGCCTTTTTATACAAAACATTACACAGAAATTTCAAAGTAAATAAGTTCAGAGTTAAATTATATAATTTAAATAAGAAGTACAACATTTTAAAAGTGTTTTAACAACTACAGAATGGCCCATTCCTTGAGACTGAGGAGGATCTGGATCTGTGGACGCAGATGTGGAGAGGAGGGGTGGAGAGAGTCATTGTTTGGAAGGGGAGTCCCCTTCCATAAAAATCAACTGGTAGCTGCTTTTCAGGAGTTTTCCCCCTTCTTTGCCTTATTTCACTAGGACCTGGCTGGCTTTCTCTAAAAAAACAAAAACAAAAAACCAAATCTGTCTAATGTGGTCTACTGTTGGCGTTTCCTGTTTTCTAAACGGGTTTACTAAATTATCACCTACAATATCAATAACACTGTCAACCAGTTCCTTATCACTATTTTTTTCAAAAAACTCTTTCTTAGGACCCATGGTTTTTTATCTAAAAACAGTACAAAAAGCCACAAAAACTAAGAAAATTACAGCCAAACGCTTGGAATACAGCCGCAAAAGGATTAAGCAACGCGTACTAACATTGCCATCTAACGCCGAGTGACCGAAACGCGAACTGCTTTTGTTTGCAAACTCACGTGTGGTTGGGTTGGATTCCAATGTTTTGTTTGAGCTCCGATGCAAAATTTTCTTGACATTTTGCGTCGAAATCCAATTATGTCGAGTACTGATGCGGTCGACTACCGGGATTCTACTGGATTGTTGCTCTGAGGTGCTGGCTGCTCGGCTCCAACTCATCCCCACCCGCTGGACAACAGAAGAAACCCCTGTCCAGTTTCAAACCATCGCCATCCCCTAAACCCCTGTCCAGTCTCAAACCATCGCCACCCCCTACTGAGGTCTGATTTATAGGAATTAAAAGTTAGAAATAACCTGTTTGGAGTAAGTCCAGGCAAGTATAAATGAGAACTCTAGTAGCAATACTTTTTGGCTTACCCGCATGTATACGAACTATGGTTTTTTAATATAGTATGTAATAATGTGACAATTGGGCAAAACTTTTCTTAAAAATTAAAATTTGAAAATTAATTAATTTGAATTGAGGCCATCTATTCTTAGAATTTTTTATAATTCTGGATTTACAGAAGAATGCAAAGATAGTACACAAAGTTCATACATGCTTATATTCCAGATTCTCCTAACATTAAGACCTTACATAACCACTGAACATTTGCCAGAGGTAAGGAATTAATGTTGCTATATATCACACCTGTATGCCCCAGACTTTATTTTTCTATGTAATATATTTTTGATGTTACCAAGTCCATCAGAATTTCCATGGAAACTTGCGTGTAGGACTTGTACTCTGTATATTTTCTCATCTTGTTCTTTCACAAGTAGACGCATCCACATACTTTGAGGACTACATATTTTCTTTGATGCTATTAACCCACTCTCCTTTGCCATCTGGTGTCCACATTCCTCATCCCATGGAAAGTATTCTTCCTTAGCTCATCAGTGCCTTGTGGGATATCACTAAAATGTGGTTGCTTAAATGAACCCCCAAATTAAATTAACTGTTGTGATTAAATGCAATCCCCTCCATTTAAGGATTAAATAACCTCCCAAATCAATGGACACTTATATGATCTTATTGTTCTTACTCTTTTGATCTCACTTAGACACCAACATGCAGCTCATCTCTGTTTCATGCTCCATCTGTTTCTTCTGCACTGGCTTGTTTTTGAGAAAGGTTATCACTGACCTGTAGTCAAACTGGAAACTGGAAACACCTCTCCTCTCCTCTCCTCTCCTCTCCTCTCCTCTCCTCTCCTCTCAATTTCCTCTGACTCTAGCCAAATAGTTATCAGACTTCCTCAACTCATTCACTTGATACCTCAAACATTATTTCCCCAGCTTAGATTATCCACTGGTTATTCTTCAATTGTAAACTCTCTTAAAGCAAATAAACAAACAAAACAGACTGTTGTGATTTGGGTAAAAACTTACAGAGAAAATTGTTTTTCATTCAACAATGTATACACATTTTGCTTTGTGGCACTGATTCAATATCCACAAGGGAGCAGCACTCTTTCCACCCCTCCCCGTATTGATGGTTTCCATCCATCCTTCTTTCCTACCTCTTCTGACCCTTTGAGCGTTGTCTCTGGACAAAGGCTTTCCTTTTGATTTTGGTGACTGGTTGTTCTAAGCTGGTATATTCACATTATAGATCTATCTATTACATATCTGGAAGTTGAATCATAAGGTGAGTTCAGTTGCAGGCTTGAAGAATGTCTGGGGTCCATAATCTCCACTAGAGCACAAAGCCTCCTCTTTTTTTGCTATGTTTTGTTGTGTTCCTCATTTTCCTTCACTCTATCCAGGGTCTCCCACTGTGACCCCTTTCAGTAGTCAAAGGCTCCATCTAGTTCTGGTGTCTAGGTCACAGAAGCTAGAGATTATATGATCCATAACTCCTTTGGACTAATTGTTTCCTTGTGTTTTCTTTTTCTTACTCTCCTTTGCTCTGTATATGGATAGAACAATAATTGAACCTTTAATGGCCACTCACTAACTTATAAGGCTCCAATTGCTACTTGCCTAAATAGGATGCAGAACACTTTTCTTGTGTGATATAATAATTAATCTTGGTGCTCCCTGATAACGGGGCCAGTAACTCACTTTAGATGACTGTTCACAAGATTTGAGACCCCAGTTCCTAGTCATCAAAGTAGAAGATATAGAACATTTTCCTTGTGGACTATGTTATGACTTTTGACCTTGGTGTACCCCGACACTGTGGTCCTAGGACTCCAAACACAACAACTTGTTTTCAGAAGGTGTTAACTCATGGCTAGAAAACTTTCATAATCCTGCCCCCTGTATGCTCCAATGTATTTTTATCACAAATAAACATATATGAAGAAATATCCTTCATCAAGCACACACGTGTATGTACACATATATATTATTTTCCACCACTGTTCAACCTGAGTATTTATGTATCCACTTATACATTAGTGTCATTGCTATGATTGGGCATTTTAGACATTAGATTTCATGTCAACTTTCCTGTGTGAAAGGGTGGGTCCTGTCAATCAGCTCACAGCCACAGGATGGCACCTGGGAGGTTTGGCTTTTTTATAAGAGAGACCCATGGAACAAAGTGTTCATGTGTTAAGGGAGTACTTGAGTTGGGGCCCAATGTCCATCTGCAGCCTTAATTCTTAACATATAGATATGAATACATATTTCTATTCCCCTCTCATTATATATATATTTACATATGTACATGCCTATATGTAGACCTCTATAAATGTCCTTTGTCTCCTAGTTCTTTCCTCGATTTCCTTTTTACTTCCCTCTTGTTCCACCATGATGTTCGGCCTTCATTCAGGTTTGGTAATTTCTCACTGCTATATTGCCCTTAATTGAGCCCCACCGGGCATCCTACAACCATCCTTCCATTGATTTTAGTTCGCTTGTTGCTCCCTTCATCTGGCATTCTATGATGCTCACCTTCCCAACATGAGCACTGAAGACAAAAATGGGTGTATAAGCAAATGTGGTTAAGAAAGCTGATGGTGCCTGGCTATCAAAAGATAAACCATCTTGGGTCTTAAAGGCTTGAAGATAAACCAGCAGCCATCTAGCTCAGAAGCAACAAAGCCCACATGGAAGAAGCACACCAACCTATTTGATCATGAGGTGTCAATGGGATCAGGTATCAGGCATCTAAGACCCAGAATAAAACTGTACCCAACGTGAATGAGGGGGGGCATGGAGTGGAGACCCAATGTCCATCTGTAGACAATTGGACATCCCCTCACAGAGGGGTCACAGGGAAGAGATGAGCCAGTCAGGGTGCAGTATAGCACCGATGAAACACACAACTTTCCTCTAGCTCTTTGGTGCTTCCTTCACCCAACTATCATGACCTCAATTCTACCTTACAAGTCGGATTTGAACAGAGCATGCACACTGTTATAGATAAGAGCCCACAACATGGGGAATAGGATAGATAAACCCCTCAGGTCCAACAAGGAGAGTAGAGATACCAGGAGGATTAGGGGAAGGTGGGAGGGTGTGTGAATCGATCACAAGGATCAATCTAGAGCCCCCTCCCAGGGGGACAGATAACAGAAAACTAGGTGAGGGCCAATGGAGGATGAGGTAAGGGATGGGAAAAATAATCTATAACTTATCAAGGTTTCGTGAGGGAGGATGAGCAGGGGAGGGTGGGGAGAAATAGGGAGCTGATATCAGGGGCTCAAGTGGGAAGAGAATGCTTTGAAAATGATGATGGTGGCATATGTGCAAATGCACTTGACACATTATTCAAATACTCACTGCCATTGAGTTGATTCTGACTCAGAATGATCCTATAGGATAGGGTAGAATTACCTCTGTGGGTTTCTGAGGCTGTAACTCTTATAGGAACAGAAAGCTTCATCTTTGACTGGTGATTTTGAACTGCTGACCTTTAAGATTGCATCCCAATGTGCAGCTCACTACGCCATTAGATTTACCAAAAAGTGGCATTAGAAGTTGCCTAAAGGTATTTTATTTGAAGCCAAGGTAGAAGACTTAGAAAAGTCTTTGAGCATCAGGATATTTTTTTAATGAAAATACATGTGTAAGGGTAGAGTCCAGCCTATCGATCCGGATGATGCTTCCAGGGAGGTGTGGCCTTTTATAAGGAGACATTGGGGACCCCACCTCTTTATCTCTGGCCCTTTGCCTTCATTCTTTTTTTTTTTTTCCTAACCCTAACCCTAACCCTAACCCTAAACCTAACCTTCCTTTGCCTTCATTCTTGCTAACACTCTATGTCTGCATCCAGGCGTGGCCCCAAATCGACTTTTCACAGTAGGGGTCTCGTTCAATCTGTGTTCTTTTGTGATTGACTAATTTCATCAACATAATAACGTCTAGGCATATCAATGTTGTTAGGTGTATCAGATTCATAGCTTTTTTTTTTTACACAAGCAACAAACTTTATTAAGGTTTTCAAGCATGCATAGCTATGCTTTAGCAATCGTTTTGTATTCCTTCTTTCCTAACAGAAATGAATCAAATGTTCAGTTGGGAGACTGCCTCATATTCTCCTTCCCATCACATCCTCCCCTCCCTCACTGCTCTTACCAAACAAAACATACAGTCGTTCCACCTGCTCTCTAGAGAAATTTCTTATGCTGAGTCTCAAAACCCTGTTGTCTCCTGTACTTTCCTTGTTTTGTATTTTTCTGGTTATTTTCTGTTAGCATGCTCTAAGTCATTTGGATTTTTAGGGGAAAAGTCAGTTATATAATATGCTATACTCTCCAAGAGAGCTATCTTTTTTTTTTAACAGGCAAATTATCAGATCCCACCAGGCCAATAGGATCTTTCGGTTGGTATTCTGAGGGAATAATTTGCTAAGATTCTGAAGTACTAATTAGATCAATGGCCTGAAGAAGAATTAACACAGCATCCAAAAGTGCTTCACTTATTTCTGGGCGTAGCGTCAGCACTGAGGGATGTGGTTCATTAGGTAATTGTCAAAGCCTCCAAGGAGGCTCCTCAAGCATTATTCCTGAAGTCTTTGGTTAGAATAGCTCACTTACTTCCTGGATATAGTGACGCAAGGACCGCCTTGCAAAGTAAATATTGGAAGGTTAATGTCTGCATTTTATAAATCTTATGAGAGCTCTGTTCCTCTGCACTAAGGTACTGACTTACAGAAGAATGTATACAAATGCAAGAAAAAGGAGATCTTTAATACTTTATTCAATTCTAATTCTGATGCAAGATGGCATTTACTGTTGATAAGTGCATAGTTAAATATTTATTTGTGCACTTTGAGATTAAATAATTGCCTTTTCACAGAACCATTAAACTATTCTTAAAGGATAAATAGGTGACTTATAAGTGATATGCTTCCATTGAGGAGCACTTTAACAATAACTTAATTTTTGAATAATTTAATCATTGAATCAATTGGTACTCTGTAACAAATGCACTCCCGTTGTCACGGCCATAGAATTGATTCCACGTCATCGTGACTTTCTGGAGGGTTTCTGAAGGTGTAGAGCAGATGGCCTCGTTTCTCCAGTGGAGTGGCTATGGGCTTGAATCACACACTTCAAGGTCAGCAGCCCAACACTTACCCAACAGTGCCACCAGAGCTCGACACATGTCCTTGGGTACAGTAAATAATAGATGCAAGATAATTTACTGTATCTCGACATTGGTTTATAAATGAGCTCTCTTTAAACTCTGTTGCCAAATCACCCTTCTGAATGGTGGTGTTATGATTGCTAAGGGAAAGGCTCACACTGGTTTTCTTCTTTCTTCATCGTCTGTAGACGATGTCACTGAATAAAATGATATAAAGCACCAAAGTAAGCCAACGGCCTATATTTATTTAAACAAACAAACAAACTGCTGTATAATGATGGTTTATGTGGGCCATATTGAATTTTTCAGTATATGAAAAATAAACTATAACTTTATTTTAATCAAGAGCTTCCCGAGAAGCATTCAGATAACACATACCCTTCAACCGAATCACTGAGCAACCATGCTAATGGCAGCACAGTGTCTTTAGTATAGCTGTGAAGAGAGACTCCTGGTGGAAAATAAGGACATTGAACTCTGTGGAGACAGAACTGAGCACCCTGATTTTTTTTATTAATTTAGTAAAGGAAAATGTTGCAAAGCAACACTTTGTTCTACTTCAGACATGTGTGAAGCCTTCAAGCTGTGTGGGCGTCTTGGAATCAGAGGGGAGGGCCTGGCGTCTGCCAGGCAGCAATTCTTGCCAAGGTAGCATGCCCAGCGTCCCCTCCTTCGGGCTCATTCTCTTCCTAAACCCAGGGACTTTTGTTTCATTTTGTGGTTGGACCAAAAAATTGTTTCCACTAATGTGCTTTGCTCCTTTAACACATATTTGATTTTTGTTCAGCATAATCACCTTTTGCTTCTGAGATTAAAGCTACTACTTTGGGTCAATTTAATCCTCTTTTGAACATAAACTGTTTTATGAGAAAGATCTGTGGGTTGATTTGCTGACATGAATGTCTTAAAGTACTTTATCTCTTGTAGTCTCTTAGCACTGTCCACTGAAAGTGTTCTATTTCTTTTAAAAATACATTGGAAAATAACTAAAATTATACCAAACATTTAGAAAAGTTATCTTTTGAATTGAATTGTGCCCTCCCCACTCCTCCCCACATCTGTTGTAAGTCCTAACTCTTGTATCTTAGGCTAGAATTCCATTTGGAAATGAGCTGTCTTTTCATGTAGCATATGAATCAATCTCTTTTGCTATTTTGAGACCCCCCCCAAAAAAACGAAAAAACAAAAGAGTAGGAATGAGGAGTAAGGCAAGAGGCAAGACTCCCCAAGGAAACAAGAAACACGTGGAAAAGAGATAAGGTCTTTCCCAGAGCCAACAGAAAGAGAAGGCGCTCCTCAGAACTGCTGTCTGGAATTCAGACTTCAAAGCCTCCTTAATCGTCAGAAACTAAAGTTCTGTTTGTTCAAGATGCCCACTGGTGATATTTCTGTTTTAGCAAAACTGAGAAAAGCAGAAAAGCTGCACGTAGAACACAAAGAAGTTTCCCCCTGGAATTATTGGACAATAAGTGGCTGCCCGAGCCTGTAAGTTGGAATTGACCTGATGGCAATGGGTTAGGTTTTTCCCTTTGGTCTGACCTGATGCTTCATCACGCTAACGACTTTAGCATGTCCTATAACAAAGAACGTGCCCCTGTACAACACCAGTGCAACTGTAAAAGGTGGACATTAACTTGAATGTGGTAAGCCAGACTTCAGACCATGTCCCAGTTTCCCCTGTTATACCAATAATGTCCTTCTGTGTAAAGGGACCCAGCTCAGGGTCCAGCATTGCATTTACCAGTCATATCCTCTTCCGTCTGAAGTAGTCCAAAGGCTTCCCTGCACTTCCATGACCTTGACACTGAAAATTATAGAAAAGTTATTTTGTAACAGAGTCATTCTCCTGGGTTTGTCTGATGTTTGCTTGAGATTAGATTCAGGTTATGCCTCTTTGGGAGAATACCTAAGAAGAATAATTTGTTCTCATTACATTCAATCAGAAAGCACGCGTTTTCAATTTGTCTTATATCTGAGGGCTGTTCTGATCTCTGGATTAAGGTGGTGTCTTCCGGTTTTTTTATACTGGAAAGTTACCTTTTCTCCTCAGAAATTAATATGTTTTGTGTTTGGAGATAATTTGGAACTTTACTCAACTTATCACAAAACTTTAGTTTTATCTTTCTCAAGATAGACTCATGGATAGCATGGGACAATGATAATGGGTTAGGTTTTCTATTTAATAAGGTTAAGTACAATAGAGTTAGTGTCAACTCATAGTGGCTCTATGGACAACACAACAAAACCCTGCCAGATCCTCTTCCCTAATGCTCACAATTGTTGCTATGCTGCCCCCATTCTGACTGTCACTGTGGCAGTCCATCTCCTTGAGGAGCCTCCTCACTTTTTTTTCTGGACCAAACATAATAGGACTGGTCCCACCCAGAAATTGGTTCCTCCTAATACCATGTACAAAATATAGTATAGGAAGCCTGACCATCTTTATTTCTAACGAGGCTTCTGGCAGTAATTCTTCCAACATAAATTTGTTCATTCTTCTAGAAGTCTGTATTTCACTGAATAATCTTCACCAATATCTTAATTCAAATACATGAATTCTTCTTCAATCTTCTTTCATCATTGCCTAGATTTCAAATGTGTATGAAGCCCACATGGAAAAAGCACACCAGCCTGTGTGACCACAAGGTGTCAAAGGGATCGGGTATCAAGCATCAAAGAACAAAAAATCATATCATTGTAAATGAGGGTGAGTGCAGAGTGGAGACCCAAAGCCCATCTATAGGCAACTGGGCACCCCTCTACAGAAGGGTCACAGGGAGGAGATGAGCCAGTCAGGGTGCAGTGTAGCAATGATGAAATAAACAACTTTACTCTAGTTCTTAAATGCTTCCTCCCCCACTATCATGATCCCAATTCTACCTTACAAATCTGACTAGACAAGAGGATGTACACTGGTACAGATAGGAACTGGAAACACAGGGAATCCAGGACAGATGACCCCTTCAGGACCAGTGGTGAGAGTGGTGATATTGGGAGGGTGGAGGGAAGGTGTGGTAGGAAGGGGGAACCAATTACAAGGATCTACATATGGCCTCCTCCCTGGGGGATGGACAACAGAAAAGTGGGTGAAGGGAGATGTTGGACAGCGTAAGATATGACAAAATAATAATAATTTATAAATTATCAAGGGTTCATGAGGGAGGGGGGAGCAGGGAGGGAGGGGGAGAAATGAGGAGCTGATATCAAGAGCTCAAGTAGAAAGTAAATGTTTTGCAAATAATGATGGCAACAAATATGCAAAATGTGCCTGATGCAGTGGATGTATGTATGGATTGTGATAAGAATTGTATGAGCCCCTAATAAAATGATTTAAAAAGAATAGTATTGCTTGGATCAAGGGAACTTTAATCCTCAATGTGATATGTTTGCTTTTTATTTTTTTAATCATATTATTGGGTCTCATACAACTCTTATCACAATCCACACATACATCCATTGTGTAAAGCACACTTATACATTAGTTGCCCTCATCATTCTCAAAACACTCACTTTCTGCTTGGGTTCCTGGAATCAGCTCATTTTTCTTCCCACCCCACCTGCACCCCCCCTGCTTCTCCCTCCCTCATGAACCCTTGATAATTTATAAATTATTATTTTGTCATATCTTACACTGTTCGACGTCTCCCTTCACCCACTTTTCTGTTGTCCATCCCCCAGGGAGGAGATTATATGTAGATCTTTGTGATCGGTTCCCCCTTTCTACCCCACCTTCCCTCCTCCCTCCCAGCATATCCTGAAGGGCTTTTTAACACTTTAAAGAGGTCTTTCTTTTACATCAGATTGTCCCAATTCAATATGTCACTTGATTTCTTGATAGCTGCTTCCAAAGGAGACAGACAGGAGTTTCTACTTCCATAAAGAGGTGCTGTCTAGGAAACCCACACAGGAAGTTCTACCCTGCCTGTGGGGTTGCTGAGTCACCATCAGCTCGATGGCCATGTGTGTGAGCGACTGAGATTTTGTGGGTGTTGATTGTGGTTCTGAGTAAAATGAAATGCTTGGCAATTTCAATATTTTCTTCTTTTACTATTGCAGTGCTGGTTGAGCTTCGTGTGAGGATTTGTGCTTTCTTTGTGCTGGAGTAGAATCCATACCACACCACAGTCTTCGTTCTTCATCAGTAAGTATTTTCAAGTCTTCTTACCTTTCAGCAAGGAGCTCATGCTGACTGCATAGCACACGCTGTGCGTGAGTTTTCCCTTCCATTGTCCCGCAGACAGTCCAGCTTCTTGATTTAGTTCCTCAGCGTAGAGATGGAGACAATACAGTAAAAGATACAATCCTGATTTAAAACCAGACATTATCCCTGTATTCTGTTTGAACAATTGCATCGTCTTCTGTGTACAGGTTGGACATCAGCACTAGTGAGTGTTCTGGAGTTACCATTTTTCACAATGTTATTCATAATTCTTATAATTCATAAAATATCTATCTGTTATTTTCTGCTTCCAGTTCCTATCCATGAGACATCAGCAAACAAATCCCTCGTTCCGCACCATCTTGAATCTGCATACATT
This sequence comes from Echinops telfairi, assembly GCF_000313985.2. Classification (NCBI taxonomy): domain Eukaryota; kingdom Metazoa; phylum Chordata; class Mammalia; order Afrosoricida; family Tenrecidae; genus Echinops; species Echinops telfairi. The sequence goes on along the minus strand of NW_022103955.1, from coordinate 4,033,091 downwards.
TCTAGCAGTTCGCTGATGGTCTACTGTGACAACAGTGTCTGTATTATCTTTAGTGAAATTTTGCTTATATATGATATTAATGATAATTTTGACAATTTATATTAATTATGCCTTTTATAATAATTTTTTAGTAATAAAATTTTTGAAAAGGCAATACATTCATCTATTATCTTGTCCCTCCATAGGACCCTTTTATAAGTTTGTGCTGTTCTTTCTACCTGGAATGTTCCTCCTGTCTCAAATGACCTCTGTCCCCAAATTATAGTCCATATCTATTGCTAATGTGTCCATATCCTTCAGCTTTTAGCTTTAGTGATTCTTATTTAGGAAAGTGTTCCCTGATCTCTGAGACTAGGCTAGGCTTCCCATTATACTTGTTCACTCTGATGATCATATATATTTGTGTAAGCATCTAATGTAGGTCAGAATTATGTTTTGTATTTTTTAAATCATTTTTAAATTGTGAATAAGGTGAGTGTTTACATTTCATATTATTGACTCTGTATTCAGCAGTTTAACCCACTCACCAACTCTACCCCTATGTATTCTACATCCCTCTACCCCAGATTTCTCATTCCCTCACGTAGACCTCCATCAGCCCTTTCACCCAAGTTAACACCTTTCAGCCCTCTAGCTTTCCCGTGCGCCCCCCCCACCCCCCCCACCCCCGCTATGTCTAAAGGTTGTTCCCTTTGCTGTGCGAGTCTTTGTCATGGTTTCATCCTTGTGATAGTGATCCCATAAAATATTTGTCCTTGTTCTGTATATTTTGATTTTTTTAAGTTTATTTTATTAGGGGCTCTTATAACAATCTGTACATTAATTATATCAAGCATATCTGCACATATGTTGCCATCATTAATTTCTAAACATTTACTTTCTATTTGCACCCTTGGGATCACCTCTTTTTTCCCTCTCTCCCCCCTGATGACCCCTTGATAAATTATTCTTGTTTTCATATCTTACACCGACAACTGGCTCCCTTCCTCCACAGTTTCTTTCCCCCTTCTCTCCCCACCTCCCCACTACTCTCCTGGGATCGCTACTCCCATTTCTGTTCCTGAGGGGTTTATCTGACCTGGATTCCGTGTGCCCTGAGCTCTTATTCATACCTGTGTACATGCTCCAGCCTAGCCCACAGGATTGCGGTCATGACAGTAGGGGTGAGAAAGCCTCAGGAACCAGAATAATATTGTATTTCATCGGTGCTGTACTGGGCCCTGTGACCCCCCCTTCCTTGTGACCTTTCTGTGATGCGATGTCCCATTGTGCACAGATGGGTTTTGGGTTTCTGCTCCGATACCCCTCGTTCTCAACAATATGTTGTTTGTTTGTTTGTTTATCTGTTTTGGGTCTTCATATACCTGTTACCTGATCACATCAACACCTCATAATCACACAAGCTGGTGTGCTTCTTCCATGTGGGCTTGTAGCTTCTCAGATAGATGGCTACTTGTTTAACTTCAAACCAGAAGCTATATCTTTTGATAACCAGGCACCATCAGCTTCTCCACTGCATTTGCTTATGCACTCATTTTTCCTTCAGCAATTGTGCCGGGAAGGGTGAGCATCACAGCATTCCAGGTTGTTAGAACAAAGTGTTCTTACATTGACGCAGGGCTTGAGCAGAGGTCCAAAATCTGTCCACTTCCTCAATATATTGCCATATAAATGTATGTACATTGGTCAATACCTCTATTTTTATGAATTAATATATTTACATATGTGCACACCTATGGTTATACCTGTATCCATAGCTTTGCTTCCTAGATCTTTCCTCTTTCCTTTTATCTTTCTCCTTTCCCCAATCATGCTTGCTCTTCTGCCTCTTAGTAATTCCACTCAGCTAGATTGCTGTTGCTCCAATACCCCCAGGATCTCTGTGTCTTCCTCATTGTTGCTTTTAATTTCCTAGTTGATCTTCGTCTATGGCATTGTTTGCTCACTGCTCCCTTCCCACCTTTCTTCCCCACCTAAGTCCCTCCAGAACCATCTGTCCCATTGCTTACTCCTTGGGTTTGCTTCCCATGTCTATCTTATTTAGGTAGGTAAACCAACAATAATATAAACAATACAAAAAGAAAACAAAAAATTGAATAAAAAGAGAAAAAAGTTAAAAAATAATAACTAGCAAAAAATAAATAAATGAAGCATACATAATTCCAGATCTGTTCTCTGTCCTTTAATGACAATGTCCCCACTGGTCATGGGGGTTTCCAGGTACTGTCCCTCCTAGCTGGAAGTCTATGTTTGGGGCTCCTTGGGGGATTTGTGGCTTTGCTTTGATCCCATTGCTCAACTGTTATGTTCCCTTTTTGATTTGCCCCGCTGTGGGGGGTTCAGATTGGATTCACTCTCCATCGTGTGTTCCCATTATTGTCCTTTGTGGCAGCATGCTCCAGCGAGGGGACGTCATGTCTCCAGCTGTTGTTGGCCCTACAGTTCTCTCTGTGCCTTAGCTGCTCCATGCAGGGATGTTGTCCTCAAGGCTTGGTGTGCTGATAATGGGTCTAGCTTCTTACTCTCGTTTTCCTTCTTAGTTTGCTTCCATGTGGGCATGACAGGTCAGGCCCTCTCCCCGACCTGTAGGTTTAGTGTTGTTCTCTGTAGCACATACTTCTAGGAAGGGGGTCAGTGTGGCTCTGATTAGGGCCAGCATATAGCCCACTCTGTTCGTGTGTTGTTCCATGTGGTTACATTGCCCTCGAGGTTTGGTGGGTCATGGTGGGGTCTGCATGCACACTCCCAATTCTGAGGAGACATAACCAATACTCTCCCCTTGGGTAGGTTAGTGCCCTGCTCCCCCAGTGCCATCGTCTCCTCCCCTGCTTTTCTCTCTTCACCTCCCTCCCCTTTCCCCTTCTTTGTGCTTGAATAACATGGACATCCTTGGTTTGGTCTGCCCCCACCTGATTGCCTGTGCCTCATCCCATGTAGTGTGAGCTAAGTGGCTTTTCTTCTGATTAAACTGATTAGACGTACCTCAGTGGAGTAATGTACTTGTCATCTTGTGATTGGCTAACATTGCTGAACATAATTTCCTTCAACTCTTCCCATGAGTCGATGTGCTTCATGCAATCATCAGTGCTTTTTAGTGATGTGTAATACTTCATTGTGTGTATGTGCCAGTTTTCTAATCCACTCATCTATTGATGGAAATTTCGGCTGTTTCCAATTCTCTGCGATCGTGAACTGCAACGTTGGAGCACAGATGACTGGTCATGGCCTATTTCTTACCTCTTCTGAGTATATGCCTAGTAGAGGGATAGCTGGGTCTTAGGAAACTCAATTCCCATTTGCTTTTAATATCGCCAAATCACTTTCCACACAGGCTGTACACATCTACATAATCACTAGCAGTGGAAGAGAGTTCCTATCTTTCCACACCCCCTCCAATATTTGTTGCTGTCTAATTTTCTGATTTGGGCTATCCTCAAGGATGTTAGGTGGTATCTCATGGTTGTTTTAATTTGCATTTCTCTGATGGCTAATGATTGGGAGCGTTTTCTCATATGTTTATTGGCCATTTGGGTCTCCTCCCTAGTGAAGCTTCTGTTACGGAGGTTAACTGTTTTCCTCTTCTTGCATGCTAGGAGGGTATTGTGGATTTTAGTAATAAGCCCTTTGTCTGTTGTGTTATTGCTAAAAATCCTCTCTCAGACTATGGGTTCTCTTGTTACTCTCTTGGTGAAGTCTTTCGATGCACACAAGTGTTTTTTCCTTAGTATATCCCACTTGTTGATTTCAGATTTGTGTGTGTGCGTGCGCACCATATTTCAGTTAGCCTGTGCATTCCCTGCACCAAGTTTCTTAGGTTTGTTCTGATTCCTTCATTGATAGTCCTGATAATTTGGGGTTTTGCTTCTGTGTTTGTGATCCACCTTGAGTTTGTTCTTGTGCATGGGGTGAGAGGTAAGGATCATTTTTCATTTTTCTGCAGGTAGATATCCATGGTTTCCAGCACCACTTGTTAAAGGAGAGCATCCACCTCCAACTTGTTGCTTTTGGGGTCCTTGTTGAAGATCAGTTGTTGATATGCTGATGATTTTATTCCTGGATTTTCTGTTCCTTTACATTGGTCTAAGTATCTGTCATTATACCAGTACCATGCAGTTTTGACCACTATGGCTGTGTAGTCGGCATGGTAAAGTGAGTCCTCCGACTTTGTCTTTCTTCTTGAGTTCTCTGCTAATTCTGGGCTTCTTCCCTCTCCATATGAAATTCGTGACCAGTTTTTCCAATTCTTTGAAGAAGGTTGTTGGTATTTGAATCGGGATAGCATTAAACTTATATAGTGCCTTGGGTAAGATTGACATCTTTACTATATTGAGTCTTCCAGTCCATGAGCACAGGATATTGTTCCATTTGTGGAGATCACTTTTGGTTTCCTGTAGTGGGGTCCTGTAGTTTTCATTGAATAAGTCTTTGGGGGCTTTTTGGTTAAATATATCCCTAGATAATTCAATTTGTTCTTGGCTATTGTGAAGGGTACTGCCTTCTTGATCTCTTCCATGTTTTTGTCCAATGTATATAGCAAACTAATAGACTTCTGTTTGTTGATCTTGTATCCTGCCACTCTTCTACATTCCTCTATTGCTGTTGGGGAGTTTTTGGAATTTTCAATGTATAGAATCATGTCGTCTGCAAACAGTAATAGTTTCATCTCCTTCTTTCTCAGTTGGATATCCTTAATGCCCTTCTGCTGTCTTATCTTGTTAGCTAGAACCTCCAGGATGATGTTGACTAAAAGTGGGGACAGGGGCATTCTTGTCTGGTACCCTTTTTCAGTGGGATTGTTTTCATCTTTTCTCCATTGACTATGATGTTGGCTGTTGGCTTTTCATAGACAACTTGTATTACCTTGAGGAATTTTCCTTCCATTCCTATCTTCTTGAGTGTCTTAAATTGGAATGGATGTTGGATGTTGTCAAATGCTTTTTCTGCATCTATCTATATTATCATGTGATTCTTATCCTTTTTTCTTATCAATGTGGTGAATAGTGTTTATGGATGTTCAGATGTTGACCCATTCTTGCATCCCTGGAATGAATCCCACCTGATCATGATGGATGATATGTTTTATATACTTTTGTATTATTGGCCAATATTTTGTTAAGAATTTTTGCATCTATGTTCATTAGAGATATTAGTCTGTAGTTCTATATTCCTGTGGGCTCCTTGCCCTGTTTGGGTGTCAAAGTTATACTGACTTCAAAGAATGAGTTTGAGAGTTTGCCAATTTTTTTCTTTAATCTGGAACAATTTGTGGAAGATTGATGTCAGCTCTTCCCTGATTGCTTTGTACAATTCTCCTGTGAAGCCATCTGGTCTGGGAACTTTTTCTATTGGTAGTTTCTTGCTAACCATATCTATTTCTTCTTTTGCTATGGGTCTGTTGAGGTTCTTGACCTCTATCTTGGATAATCTATGGAGAGATTGTTTTCCCAAATATTGGTCCATGTCTTCCACATTGTTGAATTCATTAGAATACAGACTTTCACAGTACTTTGTAACTATCCTTTTAATCTCATTGGAGTCCGTTGTGATTTCCGTTTCATCCCTCATCCTGGGTATTGATATTTGCTCCTTCCTTTCCTTGCTTAGGCGTGTCAACGGTCTGCCGATTCTTTTGATCCTTTCAAAGAACCAGCTTTTGGTGCATTGAATTTTTTGCATTATTTTCTTGTCTGCTCACTGGTTTAACTCTGCCATGATTTTTATTATTTCTTTTCTTTTGATGTTGGAGCGTTGTTCTGTTGACTCTGTTGTACTTGATGGAGGTTTTGTGATAGCATCTGTCATAAGTTTCTCTTCCTTTTAAAATATATGCATTAATTGCTATAAAACTTCCTCTGATAACTACTTTTGCTGTATTCTATAGGTTTTGGTAAATTTTATTCTCATTCCCATTACTTTCTAGAAACTTCATAATTTCCTCTCTAATCTGGGCTAATACCCATTCATATTGCAAAAGATAATTATTCATCCTCCAATTATTTGCTTTTGCTTTTCTGGTCGTCCTTTTGTTGATCTTCAGCATTATGGTGTGGTGGTCTGAGAGACATCTGAGTAATCTCTATGTGTTTGAATTTACTCAGGCTCAACTTGTGTCCCAGCATGTGGTCTATTCTTGAAAAAGATCCATGTGGACTAGAAAAGAATGTGAATTTTTTTGCGTTTGGATGGAAAGATCTATAAATGTCTATCAGGTCCAGTTGCCTCATTATAGTGTTTAGCTCTATAGCCTCCTTGCTGAGCTTCTTTCCCAGTGATCTATCTTTTAGGGTTGCTATGAGTCAGCATTGATTTGATGGCAGTAAGATTGGTTTGTTCTGCTTTTTTTTTTTTTTTCAATTGGGGAGCACAGCTGTCATAGTGCTTGAGCTCTTAACTGCTAACTTTGGTGGTTTTTTCCCACCAACTTATCTGTGAGAACAAGACGTGGTAGTCTGATTCTGTAAAAATTTACAGCAGGGGAACCCTATCTAGCAGTTTTGCTCTGTGCTATTTGGCTGCTATCAGTTGGAATTGACTCAATGGTCATTGTTTTGGTTTTGTTTTTAATATAATAATATGGAGAAAAATGTTGAAGTTGTTAAGTATTTCATTTTACTTGGATCTACAATCAATGTTCATAAAAACAACAATTAAAAAACCCAAACAAATCTGCTTTGAGGTGGACAGATTGGCTTCAAAAGACCTCTTTAAAGTGTTAAAAAGCAAAGATGTTACTTTGATGACTAACGTATGCCTGATCCAAGCCATGATATTTTCAATCACCTCACATGTATGTGAAAGTTGGACAACTAATAAGCAGCATAAAAGAATAGGTCCTTTTGAAAAAAATTATGGTGTTGGCAAAGACTATTATTGGATTGCCAGAAGAATGAAGAAAACCTATGTTGGAGGTTCAGCCAAAATTACCCTTAGAAGCAAGATTGTCTCACATACTTACCATATTGTCAGATGGGACCAGCCCCTCGGAAAGACCAGGCTTGGTAAATTATAGGGTCACTAAAAAAAGAGGAAGACCTTCAAGAAAACAAATTGACATAGTGGCTATAGCAATAAGCTAAAACATATTGATTTTGAAGATGGTACGGTACCTGGTAGTGATTCATTCTGCTTGTGCAGAAGTTAGATTTAGAAGTTACTTGATAGGAACAATATATAGGAATTACTTTGCTAAGCTGATTTATTACCTACAGAGTCCTTTTTGTTTGAATCGATTTGTAGTGAATGAATGTTTATACGTCTTTGGTGATAGGCTCGAGCAGCTTACTGTGTTATCAATACTTGTGATTATTTCTATTTTCCAGTGCATATTATAAAGTTATTGCAGTTTACTTCTGTAAACTGTTTACATATTTATACAGACTTAGAGCAAATATGTACCCATTTGTTATCTTACTGTTTTGTACTAAAAGTTTTCATTCCAAAAGCATCACAGAGAGCTCTAGTGGAGCAAACCAACGGTGTGAGTGGTTAGTTTGCTGATTACTCTGACCAAACTTTCCAGGAATTTAATTTTCTGAGACTATTTAGAATGATTTTTATTTAAACAGTGCTAATTTAACTCTCAGTTAATAAATACATTGTCCTTTGCCCCAGAGATCTGCTAATGAATTGAAAATCTCTCAAAGGTTTTAAATTTACATTTGCTGAAAATGACTAATGTTTTGAAAGGGTAGCAAGCTGTGAAGTTAAGATATCATTTTGAAAAGAATTTTTAAACAACTTTAGCATCAAGAGAAAATATTATAATGAACCATATTTTAAGTATGTCCCTTAATTGAAGTTGAGCTGAGAATATTTCAATTTTGATGAACAGAATTATTAAATTAATGAAAGTTGCAAAACAATCGGAGATATAGTCTATTTGATAGACTATATTAGATGGATCTAGGATGCATAGTAGAGAAAGGAACTGGAAATATGTAGTGAATCATGTTATGAAGAGAAAATTGCCACTTTACTTAAACAGTTGTGAAGCTCATGTTTTAGGGGATGGAATTCATATGAAAGGGGACTTGGTGGCACAGTGGTTATGGCTGGGCTGAAATCTGCAAGTTCAGCTGTACTAAGGACCAGCCACTGCATGGGAGAAAGACAGAGCTTTCTATGCTTGTAAAGAGTAAAGAGTTACTGTCTCAGAAATATGCAGGGTCAGTTCTATTCTGTCCTATAAGGTCACTCTGAGTCAGCATAGACTGGATGGAAAGTAGAGAAACCATGGAAAAATCAACAAGACAAAAACACAAGGATAGGCTCCTGACCAATAACAATCCAGGAGATACTCATTAAAACAAGGATGAGATATTACCTTATAGCCACAACAATAGCTCAATTCAATAACAACAACAAAAGCATGGAATAACACATTCTGGAGAGGGTGTGCAGAGACTGAAACTCTTATGCACAGCTGGTGGCTTTGTAACCATGTATAAACCTTGCAGACAGTGAAATGGCAGTATCTAAAACAATTTGGCATAGAAATACTGCATGGCCCAGCAAGAGTTTTGTTAGGTATAAACCCCATGAAATAAGTGACAGAACACAAACAGATAAATGTTTTCTCATGTTCATTGCATGTTCATTTCTCTTGTACACAATAGCAACAGCCCATCGGAGAATAATGGATAAAGAAACTCTGGCACATCCACACAATGGACTAATAGGCATTCCTATAAAACTGTGATGAAACCATGAGACACCTCATGACATGAATGGATCTGGAAACCATTATGCTGAATGAAGTTAGTGAATTACAGAAGGACAAATATTGTATGAGACCACTACTATAAGGATAAACTCCAAGACGAAGGCAGATATCTGTTCTCGGGCCATGTAATCTTCTAATCCAGTCTCTGAAGCAATGAGATGGTATGCCTGCCTAATGCACATTGTGTTAGACAGGGTTCTCTAGAGAAACAAAACCAGGACACTAATAATTTTATATATATTTAGACAGGTAACATAAAAACTAAAGTGTTAATTAATCTATAAAGCAGTACAAATGGCTCAGTGCAACTCACTTCCATGAAACAACTAGTACACTGGCAGTCCTTCAAGTCTTGAGGGCCGCAGGGTAGTCCTCCATAGAACAATCCAGGCTATCTGGCCACAGGCAGCAAACAGCAAGCAGGTCGCCAACAGTCAGCCAGATGACAGGGTCTGACAGTCCTCAGCTCAAGAGATGTACCTTCCAGTAGTGTAGCAAAGCAGCTCTTGAAGGAACCTCAAGGTACAGCGACACAGTCCACGGGTAGGTGTCCCACAGGCAGTGTAACTTGCAAATGGAGGCACTGAACAAGCAAGGTACACACACACTGGTCTGATCAATGATCAAAGAGCAAGAGAGAGGTGAGGCTTGCTGAGTCATTTATCTCTCCACCCTTCAACTAATCTCACATTTGTTCATTGGCCATGTTGGCACAACAAACCTACCTATCACACTCATGATCCAATTATCCCCACTTTATTTGTACATCTTAAACACCACTTCGACAAGGAGGCCTCACTTCAGTTGAGGTCAGTGTCACATTTTGATGGGAGAAGACCAATTAGTTTACGGCATATAACATCGTTCCATGGTCAAGTTAAAGCAACAGACAATCCTACAAGGGTGCTTCGTGAACCTTAACAGAAATTGAAGTCCAGGCATGTACCAGGGAACCAATAGAGAGGTCTGCGAGGTCGGCCCCAATCCCAATTATGTACACACACACACACACACACACACACACACACACCTCAGAAAAATGCACTTCAGAGGACAGCACTGGGGCTACAGCTTGGGGAGAGGGGCATGTCAGATTAGAGCACATGGGAGAATCAAAAAGGGATGGAGAGGGAGGAGAGGACTTCTGGCCCACCAAGCCCCAAGGACAATGTTCCTGCTTAGAGCAGGCAACACACAGGGAGGACCGTAGGGCCAGCCCCACCACGAACACGGTGTCCCTCAATGAACCATGGTGCTTCAGGAGACAGCACTGGAGTTACAGTGCGGGAATAGTGCACAGTCTGGCCCCATCATGCTGGGGCGAGGCACTGAGGGCATGCAACAAAGCAGCAGGGGGAGCAGAGTGATGAAACCCCCAGGGAATACCAAAAATAGACTTTGGAGACAGAGTGTGGCATCCTATCAGATTCAACTGGAAAACTCTCATAAAAGTCAACAAACAAACATTGAACTATTTATAGGCTTTTCCATTTTTGTCAGTGGCTTTCTTTTTGTTATTGTTATTTTGTTTTTTGTTGTTGGTATTGACTTCTTTTGTTGGTATTGCCTGGTTCTTGCACTTATTGATGTAGCTGCATGTCTATCTAGATAAGATAGGCAACATAAATAATACGGAGATGAAAAGAATGGGCCCAATGGTTCTGGGAGGATATGCGAGAAGGGGAGGTGGGAGAAAGGAAGGGGGGGGGGGGGGGGGCTAACCAACCCAGGACAAGGAACAATAAGTGAACTAAAATCAATGGAAGGAATGTCGTAGGATGCCTAGGGGGCTTAATTCAGGGCAATGTAGCAGTGAGGAATAACTAAACCTGAATGAAGACCGAACATGATAGTGGGACAAGAGGAAAGGAAGAGGAAATAGAGAAAAGAATGAGGAGACAAAAGATATTTATAGAGGCCTAAATAAAGGCATGTACATATGAATACACACACACACACACACACATATAACAAGAGGGGAATAGAACTATGTACTCATATCTATATGTTAAGAATTAAGGTTATAGATGGACATTGGGCCTCAACTCAAGTACTCCCTCAACACAAGAACACTTTGTTCTAAAATTTAGCATTCTGTGATGCTCACCTTCCCAACATGATCATTGAAGATAAAATGGGTGCATAAGCAAATGTGGTAAAGAAAGATATATCAAAAGATAAAGCATCTGGGGTCTTAAAGTCTTGAAGATACACAAGTGGCCATCTAGCTCAGAAGCAACAAAACCTACATGGAAAAAGCACACCAGCCTGTGTGATCTTAAGGTGTCAATGGGATCAGGTATCAGGCATCTAAGACCCATAACAAACCATACCCAAGGTGAATGAGGAGGTGGGGGACATAGAGTGGAGACCCAATGCCCATCTGTAGACAATAGTCAGGGTGCAGTATAGCACCAATGAAACATACAATTTTCCTCTAGTTCTTTGGTGCTTCCTTCCTCCCACTATCATGACCTCAATTCTACCTTACAATTCGGATTAGACCAGAGCATGCACACTGCTACAGATAAGAGCCTTCAACAGAGGGAATCTAGGATAAATAAACCCCTCGGTGCCAACAAGGAGAGTAGAGATACCAGGAGAATTAGGGGAGGGTGGGGGAAGAGAAAAGGGGCATTGATCACAAGGATCATCTAGAACCCCCTCCCAGGGAGACAAATAACATAAAAGTGGGTTAGGGGTGGCATAGGACAATGTAAGATATGGAAATAATAATCTGTAACTTATCAAGAGCTCATGAGGGAGGGTGGATGGGGTAGGAAGGGGGAAGAAATGGGGAGCTGTTATCAGGGGCCCAATGCTTTGAAAATGATGATGGCGGCATATGTGCAAATGTGCTTGACACACTGGATGAAGTTTTGGATTGTGATAAGAGATGTAAGAGCCTCCAATAAAAGTATTTTTTTTAAAGAAAGAAAGAAAGAAATTAAAGTCCAGAAGTGGTAGGGAACATGTTTATCTTGAAAAAGGTGATTTCATTTCTGTTGGAGGATGAACCAGATGGGTCCGTTCTGCCGTTGGGAAAAACACTTAACATCACTTACCTTCAAGGGTAGAGTACACCTAGTATTATGTTCCTAATCAACACTTTTGTGACCCAATCTGCATGCTATAGACAGCCAGGACTTTAGACTCTGTCCTTTCATATACAACATCTTTCATAGGCCACACGAGCAGAATTCAATTGGGAAATCCCGCTAAGCAAGCTAGACTTTTGCTCAAGCACACCTGTAAAAAATGAAAGGAACTTAAATACTTCCTGGGATTCAAAAATGAAATGCCCTCATGTGAGAAGAAGCAGATAACTAATATCCTACAGTTATGGACTTGGAAGACATTGGACTTTGGGTCAAATCTCTTGCTTTGAAGGTGCCCAATAAATGGCAATTAAAGACTACCATGTATTTGCTATTTTCATACACTGCTTTGTGTGTGTGTGTATAATAGATAATTTTATGTCAAAGAGTAATTTTATATTAAGAAAACATCCCAGCCCAGTCCAGATCAAGTCCATAAGTTCAATATTAGCCCATCTATCCAATACCAATCTATAAAGTCCTCTTCAGACTCATGCAATACATGCAATGATGTTGAATGCAGGAAGATCACAGGTGAGTGGATGGAAAGTCTTGTGGATCCAGTGGCAGTAGAAACATCTCAACTCAGTGCATGGGTCTCTATGTGGTTCCTCCAGTGCCAGGGCTCTGGCTCTATCATCATAGCTCCATGTGTCTTGTAAGCAAGAAGACAAATCAAGAGTGTATCTGGCCTCCAGTGAGCTACTAATCTCTGTTACACCTCCAAAATGTGCACTCTGCTTTCTTATAATATATTTTAGGGCAGCACGCATCATTCTGCTTTGTGAAGAAGTGCTATTGAATGGTTTGCCCTATCTTCATTGTTTATATAAATAGTGTCCATTCACTCAAGTGTCAAATCTGTACAGGTCAACAATCCATGCATTTTACTATAAAAAGCTGTCCTATACACATATACTTTCTTTATCTGAATAGTATTTTAAATTCTATACCTATGCTCCATGGGGATGATTTATAATGTTCTCCAATAAAATGATAAGATGACTTTTTAAATGGACCATAGATATAGGAATGAATTTTGAGCTCTTATCTAATAGCTCTAATCCAAGAACAAATAGTTCTTAAGACGTGGCTCTTCTGGATACTTGGATGCTATAGCAATATATGCTTGTGTTAGGCCAGGTTGACTAGAGAAAAATGTCAAGGGAGACTCATATGGGTATAAGAAGGAGGTTTATATAAAGAGTAATTGAATATTGGGGAAATATCCCAGCCCAGTCCAGGTCAAGTCCCTAAGTCTGATATTAGCCCATATGCCTGATACCAATCTGTAAAGTCCTCTTCAGACTCACGCAACACATGCAATGACACTGAATGCAGGAAGATCACAGGCCAGTGCATGGAAAGCCTTGTGGATGCAGTGGCGGTGTAAGCATCTCAGTGTTGGCAGGGGTCTCCACGTGGCTTCTCCGGTTGCAAGGCTCTAGTGTAGTTCCATGTGTCATGTCAGTAGAGCATCTCTCAGGGAGTCAGCTTAGAGAGAGTGTGTCTCCTGCCTCCAAGGAGGAAATACAGGTGTCCCCAGAGTCCTCAGGGGAAGGCCATGCCCACCCAGAGGCCTTATTGGCTATGACCTGATTGACAGACTAGACTCCACCCCTTCACTCTTAATCCTCTCAAGTCCCAAATTGACACTAGATTATGTAACTACCACAATGCTGAAGAAATCTGATAGCCTAGCTATCAGAAAGAATAGTATCTGAAATCGTAAGGTTTGTCTTAAAATAAGCAGTCATATAAGTTTGGCATCAGCTAAGTTCAGTTAGAGGGAATACACTAGTCTGCATGATTCAAAGATTGTAAATCCAAGTCCAGAGGAGGGAACTATATTAGAACTTAAGTTGTGAACACCTGGTTTACAGAAAACTATGGATGACAGTGGAAACTCAAACTCCATTTTCAGGGTCCCCACATGCTTCAGCTTGCAGTGAATCCTCTTTGGATGTTAAGAGCCTTGCTATCACACAGAGAGCATTGCAAAGTGGATTATGGCAGATGCAGTTAAGTTAAAACTTAACACCTTATCATTTATTTCCATTTTGACCCATTTAAATCTCTTCTAGTTTTTATTATTTTTCTGCTTTTTTTATATTGAGGTTTTACTTTGTTTTATTTTGATATTATTGTTGTTGTTAAATGTTTTTCTTTATATAAAGTACACAGTTGGTAAATCTATAGAGACCGTAACTGAATTAATAGTTTCTTCACACCATGTTAGGGAAAGTTTGGAGGAAACAGGAAACTAATAATAATGAGAACAATAATGAAGAAAATATCATAAAACTGAAATAAATGACTCAAAAGAAGAAAATGTTCTAGAATTGAAATAAAAGCTCTAAAATTAAAATAAAGATGTTACAAGGATTTGGGGGAAAATAAATTAACGTGCTACAAATGAAGAAAAATAAAATCAAGTAGAAATTTGTATTCTATTAAAAATGTAATATAAATTCTTATTCTATAAAAATTGAGACCTATCAGTGAGTTTTTATTTAATCTGAGCATTTCTTTATTTCAGTCTCTTTTGAAGAATATTTTTTATGGTAGCAGATTTCATGTCAACTTGATAGAACATATGTAAAGGTAGGGGTGGAGTCCTGCCTGTTGTAAAGTCTTAACATTTCTCTAGCTGACTTTTGTGGATTTAATATCCATTCCGATGGCTACGCAGAACTCAGGCAAAATGCATGATTAAAAGCTTTATAAAGGAAGTTAGCTAGTTGTAAGGCCAGTGAGAAATGCTCAGGATCGGGTTCCTTACCATGACACATTCTAACGTTCTGTCAAGTCTGCTAACAAGTGCCCAAAGGGAATACACTTTGCTGTCAGCCTCAACCCCAAGTTTCCGATTCATTCAATCTATGGTGGAGGTTCTGAGAATGTGTCTTTTATGTAATTTCTCAGAGAATGGCCAACCAGTGAATACACCTGGGTTAGAAGGACAAGTTTACACACCTCTCTTCTTCGATAAACTCAGACTTTTGATTAGCCACATTCCTGCCACACTGCAAATAAAGTGCTCAGAAGAAAAAATGTGTTTTCCATGACCTGTTGATTCACCATCTCCTGAAAGCCCCTTCAAGATCATACCTCATACAACCACCCCATGCCCTTCCCATTCCTTCAAGTCTGTGGAAGTATTTTTTAATGCTATTTTTTTAGCTTTTCCATTCCTATGAGTTTTCTGCCAAAATTCCCCCACCAAAATTTCCTCTGCTTCTAGAGCCAAGTGGATCTTCTCAGAAATTACAGCACCCAGTCTCATGACCCCAAGTTTTCCCTCCACTTGACTATTTCTTCTTCATCACCCGCATACTCAACCAAGCGCTCCCACTTTCAGTTGGTGAAGAACTGGTCCCGACCTGCTCATGGCATCCTCCGCGGATCCTGCAGTTTACCCACAGCACCTTAGAAGGTCTGCGTATTGCTTAGTTGCATTTCCCTTTTCTCGTGCCCTCAGCATCACCCCTGCAGCCTTTACTATTAGCAGACACCCTCGTTCTTTGTGAAGGATGGTTCCCTGTTCTTCTATATTTTCTACCCCCATAAAATGCCCCTCTTTTCATGGTCCTTACCACTTATCCTCTACTTGTGTGCTTACGTCAGTCTCATCCCGTTTTTCTCACCCCCACTAATTATCCTCTCTCTTTAAATAGTCTCAGTTCCTTCCTTAGTTCATTTTTCTCAGCTAATGATTGGAAATGCCCTCTTTTACTTTTTTTTCCTTAAAGAGAAAGACAAAAAAAAAAGATAAAAAACATTTTTTCAAATTATTTTATTAGGAGCTAATCCAGACACATACCATTCCATAGTTCAATTATGTCAGTATTGTACGATTGCTACCACAATCAGGTTTAAAACATTTTCTTCCTTTCCTTCTTGAATTCCTTGATATCAGCTCCCCTTTACCACCACCCCTCATGCACCATACTCTAATTGTTGGTTCTATAGTTTCATTAAACCTGGATTTCATATACTGAGAAAACAAAAACATTTAACAAAGATTCACAGAGGCTACCCACAATGACAAAATACTTCAGCAATAAACCTCAATGTGAAAAAAAAACCTCAAAGAAAATATTGAAAACTAGATTCAGCCCAAAGTGTCTAAGAGGGGAGATCAAATGATAAAATGTTAATCATTCAAATCAGGTTTATCGTTTTAATCTACTATACTCATTTCTCTAGTACTTTAAGTTTGGTAACCTGTCAATCCCCATCCCTCAGTTAGGGTTAGGGAAATCACTGGAGGATTATTTCCTATGTTGTTCTCACAAATGGAATTGGGATTCCCCTGTCATCCATAGCCTTCTGCAAACCAGAAAACATATGAAATCTTATCTCTTTCATTTAAAAAAATTATTTTATTGCGGCCTCGTACAATTCTTAGCACAATCCATACATGCATCCATTGTGTCAAGCACATATGTACATTCGCTGCCCTCATCATTCTCAAAATATTTGCCTTCTACTCTAGCCCCTAATATCAGCTGCCCATTTTCCTCCTCCCTCCCCACTCTCCCCTCCCTTATGAACCCTCCATAATTCACAAATCATTAAAGTTTTTTCATATGTTACACTGTCCAACGTCTCCCCTCCCCCCCTCTCTCTTATCTCTTTCAATGAGACTTCTAATTTCATCCTTCCTCCGAAACTTCTTCTCCTGCGGTCACAATGACTCCCTAATTGACAAATCCAGTAGTTTACACACAGATCTTACTCTTACTTAACTCACTCATTGACAATGAGGCAATGCTGACTCATAGTGACCTGTTGTAGGTTTCCAAGACTGTTAACTGTTTCCAGGAATAGAAAGCCCAATCTTTCTCTTGCATAACTCTGGTGGATTTGAACTGCCAACCACGTGGATCGCAGTCCAGCAATTAACCATTACATCAGCAGGACTCTTACTTAAACTTTCTGTAATATTTTAGTCATAATGCCTCAGCCCTGGGAACTATCCTCTTTATCTACTCTATCCCTGCATGTTTTTTGTGAACCTCCTCCACCTCTGATTACTCATCAGCCCTCTCTCCCATCTCTTTACTAACGAGAATGGGCATTGTTGGTCTGTTGGTCCTTTCCTCACAGAGTTTGTCCATGGTCACAACTTCTATTTCCTTGATGTCAACTATCACTACTACAACAGTTTCTGAATTGCCTCTCCTATTTTGTCTTTCTCAAATATTCAAATCGTCTTGTAGGATATATACATCTCTCCTCATTTTACAAATTTCTTCTGGAGTAGCAAGGTTTTGAACCTCAGGATCATCTCTGCCTATTCCGGGCATTACCCTAATGCCGTACAGCTTGCCGTATCCTGACCATTTTCTGTATGCATTTCCCACCAATTTGGTCTCATATATTTTAAAGGTCATATCACTTTTTTTCTACCAAGATAATTATGTTATTATTCTTCCACACACATCCATTTCATTTTTACTTAGGTCTAACTGTTAGGTTAGATCTGGTAAATTAGGTCTGGTGATATCTTTCTACCACTCAGAAGTTGCTAATGATTTTTTAAACCAGGATAAAAATCAAACTCCTTAGACAGATATTCAAGCACTTCCATGAGCTTATTTTTATTACCTTCTGTGTTAGACAGGGTTCTTCAGAACAACAAACCCAGGACAGTTATGGATTATATAGATAGATATAAATATATAGATATATACAGCACGAAGGAATATAACAATGAATTAGTCCATACAGTGGTACAGAGGGCTCAGTTCAACTCACTTCCGTGAAACAGTTAATATACTGGAAGTCCTTCAACTCACTAGGGCTGCTCAGTCCAAGGTCAAGGAAGCAGACAGCTGAGTCTTCTGGAACAATTCAGGAAGTCTGGCCACAGGCAGCAAACAATAGTGTGTGTCACCAACAGTCAGCCAGATGACAGGATCCAACAGTCCAAAGCTCAAGTGATGTATACACCAGCAGTGTGGTGACTCAGGTCTCAAAGGAACCTCAAGCTCTAGTGACACGATCCACAGGTTGGGTGTCCCATGGGTAGTGTAGCTTGCAAGTTGAGGCAGAGAACTAGCTCTGACAGCCACACACTGGTCTGATCATCAGAGAGCAAGAGAGAGAGAGGTGGGGCTCGCCAAGTCATTTATCTCTTTGCCTTCCAATCAAACTGTGACCTTATTAATCCCACGTGTTCTTTTTGGCCAGTTTGGCACAATAAACCTACCTATCACACCTTCCAAGACAGCATTTTGGCAATTCCGCTTTCTAAGTCAGCTCTGTATTCTTTTTTTTTCCAAACTGATACAAAATATTGATTTCAGGTTAGTTATTTTATGGTTTTCCCCGTCATAACAGACTTGTGATAGCCACATCTTTTAAATCTGTAGATAATGTTATCAAAATAATCTTAATCTTTGAAGTCTCACAAAAATTTGTATTTTATAATCCACCCTGAATATCAAGGCTGCAAGAATAACACAACATTTCATATATCCAAATATTTTACAACTGTACCCAAAAAGAAAAAAAGAAGAAGACCACATTTGCTTGACTAAGGGCCTAAAGTTACCCAAGCAGGCAAAAATTAAAATATCCAAATTATTAGCATTCATTTACTATAATTATAACTTTCATAGTCACTTTGTCATTGACAGCGATTGCTTGAGCACAGGGGTGAGTGGCCCAGGGGCTCCTAGTAGAAGCTGTGACTGCAGCCCCCTGGCTCCTCCTCTCTGCACGGCCAGCTTCCCCCTGTGCATCGCCCCATATATACTGTGTGCACGGGAAAATATTTTATAGATATCGTTCCTGCCACACACACTTTTCTCTTAAGCAGGAAACAGGAAGAACAACAACAACAAAAGGTAAACAAGCCAATTGTGCTCTCTCTTTGGGATATGAGTATTTCCCTTGTGCATGAAATATTCAACAACAACATAAAGAAAACAAGGAATGTACACATTTCTTTTGTACACTCCTCCTCAACACACAGGCCAAGTCCGCTGGGTCAGATTTAACTGTAGGCAAGTAGATGCCTGCTTCCAGGCATCATCTGAGGTTGCACTGCTCCTGAGTCCTCAACGTCTCCTTCACCAGTA
This sequence comes from Echinops telfairi, assembly GCF_000313985.2. Classification (NCBI taxonomy): domain Eukaryota; kingdom Metazoa; phylum Chordata; class Mammalia; order Afrosoricida; family Tenrecidae; genus Echinops; species Echinops telfairi. The sequence continues at coordinate 4,014,180 of NW_022103955.1, read as the reverse complement.
TATCAGTAAGGGGAGACCAGGCAGCTCTTCGGCTCTGTAAGAATCCCTTCTTCCCAAAGCCATTTCTTCTTCACTGCTCAGTCTTCACATAGAACTAACTCTCTGAGCTCATCCTCTGTGTGGGGAAGGCAATTTTCATCATTTTCAGGATATTCCTGCCATCCCATTGCTTTTAATAATCTGTGCTCAGGTTCCAGAGAATGTGAGAGGACCCTCCTTTTCTCTACAAATGGAAGAGTAAGGCCATGCTGATGACAGCATTCCTTTCCATTTTCTTGGGTTCAAGAGCACTGTTCTCTGAGAATCCTCCATTCTGGTCATCTTTAGGAGTCTTCAGGAACTCACTCTTCCTGTCAGAAGTTCTGTGGGTCAACTTGGTCAGACGAGAGGAACTGATGTCAATTGGAGGGGTGGTGCTAGAGGGAGTTTACAATTGTGCCACCAGCCAGGACCACGGTTTGAAGAAAGAGATCCTGATTTATGTTCCATTCTAGTAGCTTTCCGTGCACTGGACTTGGAAGGATGTGGTGCAGGCTTAAGAATTAAGTTCTTATAAACACTTGGGACCATAGTTCCAGATTTGTTCCCATTTGCATGGCGAGATCCTGGTGACGTGAATGCAACAGAGAAGGTGGCAAAAGATCTTGGTTGGAAACTTTTTTGATGACCAGCATCTGGGAGGGTTCTTGGCACTAGGTGGGTTTCCCCACACTCCTGACTGAGTCCCCAAAATTCTGCCCAGCTGATTCTCTTTGCCAGTTTCTGGATTCAAAGAAGGAAAGTCTTCTTCAAACTGCAGCTCTTCTGCCTTGTCTTATTTCTTTTCTTCCCTGATCTCTGTAGGTGGTTTTTCTTGAAAGGCAAAGACTTTCTGGGAGTAGAAGCTCCCATTCCAGTGGCGATGGTTCCCGGTGCCAGGCCCACTACGCTGGCTCATGCCATCACGACCCTGGCCATGCCAGCCAGATAGGTTCCTTATGAGTCCAGTGTATGTGCTTCCCTTAGCGACCCCAGAGTCCACAGAATCATGACAGAACAGGGACGGCTGGTGCCAGGAAACTCCTTCAGTTTGAAGGGGTCCATTGTTGAAAACGCCATCAGAGGAATTATGTCCACAACGGCTCACTCCAAATATCTCTTCCCCTTGGGCTAGGTGCTCTCCGTGTTTTTCAAAGGTATCTGCAGGTGACTTAGCTGACTGTGGTGTTGAGAAATTTAGCCAAGCAGAAGCAAAGTCATGTTGTGCCATTTAGGTCCAGGATCTCGTTTCAGCAGTGTGAGGCATCCAACCTCATGGTCAGGATCCCAGAGTGTAACTTCTGTGGTTCTATTTCCAGAACTTGAGTTTGCCAGCTGGATCTCTCCCGAGGTTTTCTTGGTAAAAGGTGTTTAAGTAGCTTGGCCAGCAGCACGCCCTGTGACGCAGCCCAAAGAAGCTAGGTTCTGTGGGTCACATTCTCAGTCCCCTCAGTCGCTCATCCCCAACTCTCTAGTTCCCGACACGCTTTCAACAGGGGGAAGAGGAGGGGGAAGGGGTGAGGGGAATATTAAGAGTATTTGTTACATTTAAAAAGAGAAGGGAAAGAGCTATGTCTGCGTTCACCTCATTCAACTTTCTTGAGTGATGGCACTATGCGGCTGCTTAAACAGACAATACAAGGACCTTTGCAAACATTCATGACTCAGTCATAGCTAGAAAGACAGGTGGGCTTATGGGGCAAGTGACGTTCTAAAAATATACTTTTCAAGCGCAATGAAGATTTTCTGAGCAGTCCACTCCAGTGGCAAAGCATCCAATGACAAAGCCCTGAAAATACAAACCGCATTCTTACTCGCACAGCTGCTAAAAATAATATGCAGTTAGGTATTTATATTTTGCCTTATTCTTTAAAATATAGAGATATAAGAAATCTTGTTTTAAAAAATCAGACAGGAACTTGATATACTTTTCCCTCCACAGAAGAGCAGCTCTCAATACAAATATCTTGATATAAAGCTTGTTTCTTTGGTTTTTACTATTTATAAATTCAGAATCAAAGTAAAATGAGTAGAAAGACTGGGGTAAGGGGTAGTCAAGGAAGACAAACAGTTTCAAAGTGAGGATGCTTTCTTTTCAATTTTCTGTTTCTCACTTTTCTGCCTTCTTTGGAAGAGTGAATTGAGCTACAGGAAGTGAGATGAAGAATCTTCTGTAGCTTCAGTACAAATATTATTTACTATTTGATCCATTTCCATCATTACTCAATTCCTTAAAAGGTCACAGGGATTTTCACTCTCAAGTAATAAAATAGTTTCAGAGAAGTGTTTTTCGACCCCGTCCCCCCTTACATCCCCTCCTTCACGTGCACATGTTGTTGACTCTCCACCAGCTCTGTAGTCTGCAAACTTAATGCCCATTAGACAGCATCGTTTTAGCAAAAGAATTCCAGATGGCTTCTGAGAAGCAGGCAGCCTCACCTTTCTCCTGCAGAGCAGCTGGGGGTTTCAAAATGCCAGCCTTGTGGATCTGTGGCTTGCAGCCCAGGGAGTCACCATGAGGCTACCAGGGCTCCATCACAGTAAAAAAGGCATGGAGAAATTCTTTTTCCTAGTGACACTCATACTTTCCTAATCTAGGACATAGAAATAAGCCAAACCACAGAGGAAACTCCACAAACTCTGCCATAGTTTCAAGTGTGTCTCCCGGATACTTATCAATTAGCCTGGGCCATTATTTTCACCAGTTGGACAGCCATGTAACAATGTTATGTGACAGTTTTGTGATGATCTCACATGATGTCATCTGATGCGAAAACCAGTGCAAGGATTAAGGGCAGGATTGTCAACAAGCGTAATCCCATCACAGCCCTGGTGATGTAAAGGGAGTTTCCTTGGGGTGTAGCCTACAATACCTTTACTCTTACTGGAGAAATTGAGGAGCTAAGTGAGCAGAAGCAAGGAAACCTACTACCGAAGAAACAAAAACTTGGAGCGCAGTGCCTACTTTGCACCTGGGGTGCCAGCATGTTCAAGCTCCTAGATCAAAGAGCGAGGAGCCCTGCTGGCATAATGGTTTCCTACAGAGCTGCTAACCACATAATGGGTCAGCAATTCCCATCACCAGCTGCTCCAATGGAGAAGGGTGAGGCTATCAACTCCTATAAAGAGTTACCGTCTCAGAAACCCATCGGGGCAGCTCTACCCTGTCCCATAGGGTTACTCTGAGTTGGGGACTTGCTATCTATTTGATGGCAGTGAGTGTGATTGTAACAGATCCGGGAGACGACAGATGTGAAGACATGTGGAGATCTCGAAGAACTGTTGTACCTACAGATGAAGAACGGAGACCCGGACATTTTCTCATACCTGCCAGAGAGAGGAGCCTCCCGTTAGAGCTAGTACTCTAAATCTGGACTTTTAGTCTTCCCAATTTTGTGAGACTCGATTTCTGTTTGTTAAAGGCGTCCCCTTGAGGTATTTCTCTTATAGTAGCACTAGATAACTATGGAAAACCCTAATTCGAAGAAACCGAAAAGATCAACTCTCTGTCATAAACTAGTCAAATTCTTGAAAACCAAAGACAAGGAGAGAATTTTACAAGCAGCAAGAAGAAACCAAATAGAACATATCCAGAATCTTTTATAAGCAGTGATGTAGGTTTCCTCCAGAAACTCTATAGTCTAGAAGACAATGAGTGGCATACATAAAATATTAAGCAAAAACAATTGCTAAGCAAGAATTCTTTGCCCAGAAAGGTTGTTGTTTAAAAAGGAGGAGTAGATCAAGATGTTCTCAGACAGAAGCTGAGGGGATTTGCCATGACCAGTGCTGCAAGGATTATTCAAACCAAACCAAACCCACTGCCATGAAGTTGACTCCAATCCATACTATGGACTAGAACTGGCCCTATGGGTGTCCTAGGCTGTAACTTCCATGGGAGCGGAAGGGCTCTTCTTTCTCCCTCAGAGCCTCTGGTTGGGTTGAACTGCTGACCTTACAGATATCAATCCAGCATGTAAACACAGTCCCACCAGGGTTTCTGAAGACTTATTAAGGGAGCAATAAATAAATACTGTTTCTATATACAGAAACTGTAGGGAGATAAAAATCCCCAATAATTCAGCAATGTGAGTCATCCTATGGCTAAATATTTCACAGTTTAGGAAAATAAATTCTATAATTAAACCCCACAAACAACAAAATATCAAGTTCATATGAAATAAGTAGAAACTAGACTTATTGAGTACCGTTTGTATATTGACCTTAATAGAGAGCCACCAAAAGAAATGTGGGAGGGAGGAGCATATTACGAATATGAAGCAGCTTCAGAAGGTTTATGGAAAAATTGATTTAAAAGATTACTTAATGTCCATGACAATTTGTAGTCCCTTTCTATATGTATTGTATTAGAGCTGTGTGCTAACTGTGTTAGTCTGGGTAGACTAGAGAAACAAATTCATAAACACGCATATGTGTATAAGAGCTATATATACAAAATCAACTGAATATTGAGAAAACATCCCAGCCCAGTCCAGATCAAGTCCAAGTCTGATCTTAGCCCATATGTACTATACCGATCTATAAAGTTCTCTTCAGACTAACAAAACACATGCAATGAAGCCGAATGTAGGATGATCACTGTCCAGTGGATAGAAAGTCTTGTGGATGCAGTGGCATTGTAAGCACCTCAGCGCTGGCAGGGGTCTTCATGTGGCTGCTCCAACACCCATGGCTGCATCAGGGTAGGTCCATGAGGCTTCTCCTCAGGGATGTCTCACAGGGAGTCAGCCATGTCAGTAGAGAGTCTCCCAGGGATTGAGCCAAGAGAGAGACTGTCTCCTGTCTCCAAGAAGGAAAAAACAAACAGATTTCCCAGAATTCTCAGGAGAAAGTCATTCTCACACAGAGGCCTCATTAACTATGATTCTATTGACAGATTAGACTCCACCCCTTCACTCTTAATCCTCTCAAGTCCCAAATTGACAGCAGATTATACAACTACCACACTGTCGGTGATGTGTTGCATGTTTTTGCAATTGTAAGTTGTGTAATGTAATAGATATAGTAACCATTAAGAAATCATTAAGCGGAAAAATAATTCAGAAGAAAAGAAGGAAGAAAGCAAAAAGGCTAATCGTACAGAAATAGCAAAATACAAGCAAAACCTGAAAAATCAGAATGAAAAAGCACAAAACAGTTTTAAAATTTCAAAATATGAATTATGAAATTAGTCAGATATTCTCTATTCCAGTAATAATCTTAAATGTAGACTGTTTACAAATCCATGCAAAAGGCAGGGTGACAGAATGGATAAAAAACAAAACAAAATTAGAAAACAACACCATGATCCATCCTTTGTTCTCTACAAGAAACATACATTACATCTAAAAGCACAAACTGAAAATAAAGAAAATGTTCCATGTAACCAATAAACAGCATCAAAGAAAGGGTAGCCATACATATATTAGATAAAATAGAATTTAAATAAAATCCTATTCCAGGAAATAAAAAAGAACATTATATAATACTAAAACGGTGAATCCAGCAAGAAGACATAAAAATTATAATTATAAATAGATATCTAACAGAATGATAATGAGTCCATTTATGCAACAGGTTAAACATTAGACTGATAGCTGCAAGGTTGTTGGTTCCCAGAATCGAACACAAATGAAAATAAAGTATATAAAAAATTTTGGGACATAATAAAAGCAGTAATCAGAGAACTTTATACCAATAAATACCTTCATTAAAAAATTAAGATCCAATCTCATTACCCTGAACTCACAATTTGAACAGACTTTTTAAAAAGCTAAAAGCTACCAAAAATGGTGTTGTGTGTGTGTGTGTGTGTGTGTGTGTGTAAGTAAGGATAATAAAGAACAAAGCTGAAATAAATAAATCGAATACAAAAATAAGAATATTTTTAAAAGCAGAATTTGGTTATTTGAAACAATAATTAAAACAGGCAAAACATTGGGTAGATTAAATAAAGGACTGGGGGATATACAACAGTACAGGTAGGAACTGGAAATACAGGGAATCCAGGACAGATGAACCCCTCAGGACCAGTGGTGAGAGTGGCAGTGTCGGGAGGGTGGAGGAAAGGTGAGGGAGAAAGGGGGAACAGATGACAAGGTCTACATATACCCTCCTCCCTGGAGAAGTGGGTGAGGGAGACGTCGGATGGTGTAAGATACGATAAAATAATAATAATTTATAAATTATCAAGGCTTCAGGGGGAAGTGGGAGTAGAGAGGGAGGGGGAAAAGGGAGGGGCTGATACCAAGGGCTCAAGTAGAAAGCAGATGTTTTGAGAATGTTGATGGCAACATATTACGAATGTGCTGGGCACAATTGATGTATGTTTGAATTGTGAAAAGAGTTGTATGAGTGCCTAATAAGATGATTAAAAAAATAAAATAAAGGAAAACTAACAAAACAGGCAAATAAATATGAAATAGAATTGGTGGCATTACAATTTACTCAAAGAAGGTTATAAATGGCTAGTGTAAAAAAATCATACTCTAAGAAAATGTAAAATTTAGATGACATGGACAAATTTATAAGAAACACAGTACTTACCCAAACTAATACATACAGGTCAAAAATTTAAACTGATCCATTACAATAGAAATAGAAGATGTCATTGAGAATTACCATTAAAAAAAAAGGTCCAGGACCAGTTGTCTAGAGTGGAGAATTCTATCAAACATGCAGAGAGGAGTTGACACCAGACTTACTCAATCTCTTCACAAACATAAAATAGGTAGTAAGTCTACTGAACTCTTTCCATAAAGCCAGCATAACACCGATACCTAAACCAGGCAAAGATACCACACATACCAAAAAAAGAAGGAGAAGAAGAAAGAAAAAGAAATTACAATTAACATAGATACAAACAATTTGAGCAAAATTACAGCCAACGAACTTCAACATACAAATAAAAAAAAAGTCATGCAATACAATTACAAAGTTGTCACAACATTTGAAAACCGATCAAGGTTCCCCATCACACGAATATAACAAAAACCATTCAACCAAAACTCTCAGCAAAATAGATCAGAAAGGAAAATTCTCAACATAATTAGGGCCTACATGCAAAACAAGATGCCTGGTTGATGAAGATCAAGGACTACCGCCTTGAATATAGATTTTCAGTATAAAGAGAACCAACATTCTCACAACTGGATCAGTAGATATGCTAAATGGAGAAAAGACCGAAATGGTCAGGAATTTCTTCTTGCTTGGACCTATAAATAGTGTTTACGGGGCAGCAGTCGGCAAATCAAGGGACGCCTTGCATTAAGCCAATCTGCTGTACCGGGTTTCTTTGAAGTGTTGAAGAGCAAGGTGTGCACAGTAAATGGCCATCCCTATTACCATGAGGCAGGGTTCCGACATGTCTCCCTGCTTCCTCCTTCTTCACTGTCTGTTCGTCCCATGGTATTCTACTTCTACACTGGATTTGATAATCCATTGCAATAACTACACAGAACTCACAGACAATCCTCACTATTCAGGTGGTTTATTAGGGAGGTTAAAGGTTACTATGAGTCAGGATCAGCAAATAGTAAGGACGCTGTCATTGGTCTCCAGCAATACTTGTCCTCAGCCAGCAACCAAGTCTTCCTCCACTACTCAATCTTTCCACTACACCATGCCTTGGCCTTCACTTCCAGCCTGCCTGCCATTCTGATGCTGTCTCACAGTCCCATAGTCCAATGAGGAGAAGGCACCCCCAAATCTTGGTGCTGCTTCTCTGCGTCTTTGTGCCACCGTTTCTGGGGCAACTGGTCTTGAAGGCCTCTGTCACCTCAGACAGAGATCTTGGAAGCACTCTTCCTTTTTTTGTTACATCAAACAGAATTTTAATACTTTAAGCATATGAATGCTAAGAAATTTACCAAATATTTCATCAAGAATCTAAAGGAAAAGATTCAAGAGCAACCTTAGGAACACCATTTAAAGTAAGGAAGATGCTTTTCACTCAAAGCAGAGAGAGGGCAATAAATCCTCTGTGAGTTTTATGGCATTCATTCCCTTTAGCAGCTTTACAATGCATATGTTTTTTTTTATTTATTTATTTTACCTATGTCTTTTTTTAAAAATCATTTTATTAAGGGCACATACAACTCTAATCCCAAACCATACACACATCAATTGTGTAAAGCACATTTACACATTCATTGCCCTCATCATTCTCAAAACATTTGCTCTCCACATAAGCCCCTGGCATCAGCTCCTCATTTTCCCCCTCCCTCCCCGCTCCCCTCTCCCTCTTGAACCCTTGATAATTTATAAATTCTTATTTTGTCATATCTTACATTGTCTTCTCTTCTAAGGTCCTTGGTGTTTCTCTCTCTCCCCTGCTTCAGAGATGAGTAATCCTTGGAACCAAGGAGCTGGTAATGAAAATTGACCAATCCTCTATATTAGTGTTGCACATACCCTATTTGCATAGTCCCACCCAATCATTTGGTAGGAGCTTCAGAGACTTGGGTAGAAGAGCCATATTAAGAAACTTACTCTGCCACAGTATGCATGGCCCAAGCCATAATATTTTCAATCACCTCATATGCATGTGAAAGTTGGACATTGAAAAAAAGAGACAGAAAAATCAATGCCTTTGAATTATGATGCTGGCAAAATATATTGTAAGTATGACGACAAACAAGTCTGTCTTGGAAGTGCAGTCAGAGTGCTCCTTAGAATCAAGAGTGGAGAGACTGTCTCACATGCTTTGGACAAGTTATCAGGAGCGACTGGACCCTGGAAAAGGGCATCATGATGGTATAGTGGAAGAGCAAAGCGAGGAAGGGCTTCGAAGAGATGGATTGATACTGTGGTTGCAAAAATAAGCTCAAACAGAATAAGAATTGTGAAACTGGAGCTGGGCCAGGCAGATGGCAGGATCCTGTAATTAAAAAATCCTTAAGGATTCCACAAGAAAATTGCTGAAACTAACAGAAGAAATCAGCAATATTGCAGGTTACAAGATAAACACATACAAATCAGCTTGATCACATGAACAAAGACTATTCCAATAATAATAATAATAATAATAATAATAATAAATAACCCACCCAATACCACTTATAATAGCCCTCAAGTTCATGAAACATCTGGGAATTAACCTACCAGGGACATAAAAGACATACATTATAAATGATAAAATACTAATACAAAGACTGAAAGAGATCTACAAAAATGTAAAGACATCCCATAATCATAGATTGAGAGATACAATCTAGCGAAAATGTCAATTTCTACTTATAGTGATCTATGAATATAATGCAATTCTGATACAAATTGCAAAACATACATAGCTTCATAATAAAAGGAAATAAACCCTGACTAGTCAAAGCAAGAGAATAAAGTAGGAGGCCTCAACCCCCTACCCCCAATATTAAAAAAAATTACTATACAGTTACTTTGGTGGCAGGAGGAGATATGCACTAAGCTGCTCACCACAGGTCAGTGGTTTCTCCTATCAGTTGCTCCAGGAGATAGAGATGAAGTTGTCTTCTCATGTAAGATTTCAAGTATCAGAAACCCACAAGAGAAGCTCTACTCTGTTTTACAGGGTCACTATTAGCCAGAATCAACTTGATGGCAGGGAGGTTTTTTTCCTTTAGAATCACACATCTTAATCAAAACAGCTTGGAGTTCTTTCAGCACAATAGATATAGACTAAAGGAACAGAATTGAGAACTCAGAATTAAACTCAGCCATACAGGAAAAACAGGTTTTTCCACAATGGGCCAAAGTCCATTGAATGGGAGAGAAAGAGTCTCTTTAATAAATGGTGTTGGCAAAGATGTATATCCAGTTGCAGGAAAATGAAACAAGACCTGTACTTCACACTATAAACAACAGCTAATTCAACATGAGTCAAACACTGTGTTAGGCCAGATTGACTACAGAAACAAATCCAGAGACACTCATGTATGTGTAAGAAAGAGCTTTATATCAAGAAGTAATTATCTATAAAGAAAATATTCCAACCTAGTTCAACTCAGGTCCCTAAGTTCAATACTAGTCCATAAGTCCTTCTTCAGTGTCATGTAGACACATACAATGATGCACAATGCAGGAATATCACAGGCTGGTAGGTGCAAAGTCTCATGGATCCAATGTAGTTGACATATCACCAGCGCTCTAGCCACAACCAGGGTCCACCAGCAGGAAGATGAAAGCAGAGCGAGAGGGGAGATTCCTCAAACCCTCCTTATGAAAAAGCCATGTCCACAAGGAAGTACCATCAGACTGTGACCTGATTCACAGGCTGGACTCCACTCCTACACTTTTATATAGCTTCAACTTGACATGAAATTATGTAACTACCAAGGACCACCCTTATCAACTTGACACCGTTCCACAACTCTTTAGCCAGACATAATTCTTAAAGACAATAGCAAAATCATATGTGTGCCTAACAGGTAAAACTGAAATGCATACAACTCAAAATGTGATAACCCCATTCAAACATAGTATTTTATAAGTGAACAAAAAATATTCTATGTCTAACAATTGCAGTTATATGAACACCAAACACCTACAACATAATCCAATAATCCTATCAACATTTTTGAAAGTTTGTAAGACAATAACTTCATGACTTTATTCCCTCTATTTGGGGTATCCAATTTCTATACTGCCGATTTGTATCAACCCAGTGCCCCAAGGAGACAAGTGTGTTCCTTGATGTGAAGGATCTTCATTCCACTTGGAACCTTGGAGTCTGTGTCCATAAGCAAAGTCAAATCAGGACAGACCATCCATAAAGTCAGCAGCAATATGAACTAATTCACAGCCTCAAAAATCTTATCTTCACCTGGTCGGTTCTGGTCAACTCAATGTGAACTGCCTCTCTCAGCCTCCCTAGGGTGCCTGTTGGCCACCTTGCCTTTCGACCACGGGCCCATTTACAAATTCTCAATAACCATAGCCCCCTTGGACTAGGTCATGCCGTAGGCTCAGGCTCCAAACAACTCTTTAAATTTCAGACCAGCCAACCTACTCTCATACCTCCTCTAGTCCCTGTGAACCAGTTCCAGGGGTGTCAGTGGCCAGACTCAACCTACTGTTTCTTTATTGCTGTGTTTCTCCTACATCTACTCAGCAAATGAATTCAGGCTACAGGCACTCTTTAACATGCAGTCCTAGAGAGGAGAGTTTCTTTATGGCTTCAAATTTTTCCAGCTTCAGGAGCAAACTCTTAGTTCAAAATTCAAAAAGGCCAAATGGCTCCTTTTTCCCCTTCAGTCTGCCAACAGCTCTCTTGTTGAGAGAACTGCAAATATTTTTAAAATGCAAATATTATGAGAACTCAAGGCACTGGGTGGGGCTTACCTTTTCTAAGCCTTCCTTTCAGGCATGTCCTATGCCCATATAACAGATACATTTAATGGCTGAAGGCAGTGTACTTATAAACTATCTATGCATATTTCCCAATAAACATTTCTATCACAGGTTATATCAATAACAATAGGTAGAAAAAAATCAATACAATCCTAGAACAGCCAGATCCTAACCTCCATTCTTAAAACCATCAATTTCAATCACTTCTTATCTAAACTATCCCATCCATATGCAATATAGCCTTAGGCTTCTGGGTGAATCAAACCAGGGCCTGGCCTTCTGTCAACCATTTTGACTAAGCCGCATATCCTCAGAGAAGTTCAAGGGAAGATTTCATCCCCTGAGCTCAAAAGTTATATTTATCACATTCATTTTCACGATTTCAGACAGACATAGTAAAAGACAACTTCCAGGAATCAATACCTTCACTTCCAATGTCTTTTTCAGAAAAAAAACAAAAACCCAGTAAATCGCATGGCCATATCTGACCTCTGGCTCTCCAGAGAAAGAAAACTACCATAAAGCAGAAGTCAGACAAGCATCCATTCTTCATCCTCATGATTTGTTTCTCTGGTAACCCACTCCCAAGGTACCAGAGTATGTTATGGCAAGTTGGCTAAAGAAACAAATGCAGTGACACATTTATGTGTGTAAGAAAGAGCTTTATATCAAGAAGTAATTGTATATCAAAAAAAATCCCCAGCCCAGTCCAACTCAAGTCCATAAGCCCAATACTAGTTCATAAGTCCCGCTCCAGACTCACGTAGCCACATGCAATGATGCACAATACTGGAATATCACAGTCTGGTGGGTGCAAGGTCCTGTGGATCCAATGGCAGTGGATGCATCTCCAGGGCTCTGACAGCAACCAAAGTTTGCCAGCAGGAAGGTGAAGGCAGAGAGAGAAGGAGAGATGAGGTTCCCAGAGTTCTCCTTATGAGAAGGCCACACCCACAAGGAGGTACCATCAGGCTGTGACCTGATGGATAAGCTAGACTCCACCCTACACTTTTATATATCTTCAAGTTGACATGAAATTAAGTAACCACCATAAAGACCAAATGTTAAACCTAAAACCTTAATATTCTTAGAAGAAAACTAGGGGTCACTTATGCTATAAAATTGGGATAAAACACATAACAACATGTGCAAGTATAGAGTAAGATGTTTCAGATCTCATCAAGTTGGAAACAAATGCTCATTAAAAATCTTTACTAAATGAGAAAATAAATAATCTTTTGAGTAGGAAATATAATCTCCCTATAGATTTTCTAAGAATGTCGTGTTTATGGAAGGCCACTGTCAAATATGTCTATACCGGCCTGAAAGAGTTTAGGCCCAGCTGTGTGATGTTATGTGACTGGGCCTAGTCTGTGTGCCCAGGTGGATCTCCTACCTGGGCCTCGGGCGTGTGTCTGGACATGCTTAGTTTAGTTTGAATCTTCCCCATGAGTGTCTAATGGGGGCCTGATTTCTTTCCAATCCCATTATTGTGACGTGGACAGATAATGTTTTATTTAGAGCAGGCATTTGGGAAGACAACCCCCCTTTTGTCCCTAATCTGCTGACCTGCCATCATCACTCCTTGGAAGAATGATGGAACTTGTTACTCCTACTGTAAAAGATAGTCTTGGAAACTCACAGGGCAGTTCTACCTTGTCCTACAGGCTCACTGTGAGGCAGAATTGACTCCAGAGCAATGGGTTTAGTATGTTTGATTAGATAAGCTAAAATGAAAAAGGAAGACATAATTATGGGTTGCATAACCTAAACCATGTCTGAAGATTGAGGTGGATCTAGTGTAGGATATATCATAATGTGTTATTCCTTGTTACAAGTCTGCAATTGTCCCCCAATTTTATTAAGCCCATGAGCACTTTGTAAAATATTCTTCTAAGAGTGTTGTGTATCTCAATGTTCTGTTGACTGTCCAGACACAGCCATGGTTAGGGTATGTCCCTGCTAATTCATAAACGAATACCCTGGTGTTACTGTTTTGAAGAGTAGCTATTATATAACACTGTTGAGAAGAGCACCTATCACACCAACTTCCAGCCCATGCAAGCATTACACATGCCTTTCCTTGATTTTTGTTCTGTTTGGCTCTTTTATTTGCCACATTGATAGATTTGTTTTTCTCAGTCCTCAACCCTCCTGCTCCACTGCCAATTCAATTTGAATTCCCACTCTTTGCACTGCCCTTCCTTGAACCAGCATTTCTGCAATTGACCCCAACTGCAAAAGGCCTGTGGGGGAAATCCTGCCTGCATCCAGCCTGGCTCCTCTGAGGCCCTCTCTTTGTTCATAGTTCCCATGGGCCTCTACTGTATTTGTAGCCAAGAAAAAGAATTATGCCAGTGCAAGATCCTGGTGTATGGTTGTGACTGATGACACAAATCAGAACAGACCCAGCGTTTTAAAATTTGGATGAATCAGAACAATAACAGAAATGGGAAACAATTATGGATCAAAGCTCCGGAATGGACAAATCAGAAGAGGCATAATGAGCCCTCTCATGAGTCTGATGTAGTTTGAAGAGGCAAGATTGGCTTGAGCAGGGCAGTTTCTGACTGTGTGGCTGAAGAGGTTTGGTTGCTATGCCCTTGTTTTCTAAGAGGAAAATTGAGTTTCTAGCAGGGTGTTAACCCATAATTTCCCCGTTGTTTACCATTTATGTTCATCTACATTTTACCAATTCAAGTCCATTCTGGTTTCACTTCATTGGCAATGAGTGAACCAGGAAGAAACAGTTTGAAGTTTGGGTTGAAAATAAAGGCATGCTGCTGATATGCAACCTGCACATGGCAGCTTGCGATCCTGGTCAAAGTAGCCGTTGACTAACACCGGGGAGCCATTTCTTTTCCTCTAATAACTTTATTTTGGTCCATGAGCTTGATTCTGCCTTCGTGCTTTCTTGACATTTTACTTTGGAACACCTAGGTGTTTTTTTTTCTGTAACCTTTGCTTTCAATTTTTTTGCCTTTGCACTAGCTCATCTAATGATTAAGTCAACAAATGTCTGGGTGTATGTAAAGAGCAAAGTGTTTGGTAGAGTGTAAATATGTCGTCTTTGAAGGCAGTTTATAACTTTCTGTGAAAATATTTCATTGTTGGTTTTGCTCATCTGCACATTTGTATAAAGCCCCGGAAATCACACACACCATCATGCACACCATAAACACATAAGGCTTGCAGGTGAAGTGGATGGAGTCTCTTAACATACCACCTTAACAGAAAATCACTTCTACCCTGAAACTCAGCAAAAACTCAGTTATACCCTGTCCTATAGGGCTACAGAGTTGGCATGAAAACTCGTGCTATCCTATATGAGAAGACAGAATTTCCCTGTCCGTTTCCACGGCGGTCACTCTTTACAGGAGCAGCCAGCTACCACGTCTTTCTCCGACGAAGTGGCTGGTGGCTTCAGGCTGTTGATCTTGTGGTCAGCAACCCCGTGCATACCCACTCCACAACCGTGACTCATACTCCTGCCTCGCCAATATCACATGGGCACATTGTTGCATTATTGTTGTTTGAGTTTGCTTTTGTTGTTCTAGTAAGTAGAATCCACCCATCCTTATGTAACGGAATGGCTTCCCCCTGGGACACAATGACCGTGCTTATGTCCAAATAGACAGGTTGACAAAGCTTACCCATAGATGATGAGTCTTGACAGATGCCCGTTGCTTTTCCTGGAGCAGGAAGGGTTAGGAGGCTTTGTAAAACTTCGACACTTCCTTTTCTTTTGCTTCCTTGCCTACCTCGCTGGGCCTCTGGAGACAGAACCTCTAGGTCCTGTTCAAGGACAGCTGCAGGCTGCAAAACTGCTTAGCTACCGCATGAACTTGGCACCTTAGCAAGTGGCAGTTCTATTGCTAAGGACAGATACCCTGTTGTAGGATCTGAGTCCCTCTAGGTAGGTGTCATTATGTGTAAAGATACGGGAGCTGCATCTTTTGCTGTTGTTGTGTATGGAAGTAACAAACTGTCTGAATCTTAAAAAGAGTTTATTGCTTCTTAACTATCTTTTCTCTTCATATTTTATTCACCCTGCTCTGCCTTCAAACAATAATATTGATTTCTTTGTTTTATGGTGGCTTTTGTTTATATGTAAACTGGCGAATGTACGTATAAACCATGCTCTGTGCTTGACTAATATTTACAAAGTAATATTCTGTGATTTTCACACACAATTTACTTTATCTTTGTGGTTATATGTTTGAATTTTCTCCCAACGTTGTACTCTTGTAAAGTCTGTATTTATGAGCATTTCAAAGGTTATTTTCTAAGTTAAATATTAAAGCTAGGTTGAGAGGATTAATGAGTATTACTATCTTATTTTATGATGGTAACTTATATTGTCAATATGACCTTCAAAAATTTCCATCAGATTTACAAACCTGCCATTGCAAAATGAGCATATTAAGTAATCTATAGGTTTTTTATTGTTACTGTCAACTTAATAGTTAATAGTTGGCATTTATGTTACACCTTGATTGTCCATGCTAATGTGAGGTGTAACATAGGCTTGGAATTTGATTTAAATACTGGTCTTTCCAGCTGATCTCCAGGAACCTAAACATTTTAAACTACAAAATATTGTTATTAAGCTATTCTTCATTCTTGTGAACAACACATGAGAATGTACACATGCATATGTACATATGTACACAGGCATACAAATGCCAACTAGCACCCAGGCCAACCTAACATATCTATGTTAAGAAAAAGATAATACATAATTTGATTTTTCATATAGTAGATAACCTTCTGCTTGTAATATTGAAAAAATTTTGGTAGCCAGTTAGTCTTGTAAGAATAAGTGGTTTACACCTACTATTCTATAAACTTTACAGTATAAAGCAAATGTTATTGCCACTATATATCTGAGAAAATGCGATTAACATGTCAGTTCCTGGGACAGTGCTGTGCCATCATGTTTCCTCCCTCCAAGGAACCGATTGCTGGTCTAAGCAGATGTCTTTGAATTCAGGTCTAAGGCTAAAAGCGCTACTTGGGCCTGTTTCCTTTTGTCAGGCATGATATAGCTCCAGGAATACAATGATGAACAAAAGTCCTCTCTTTCTAGGAACTTGAATTTTAATTCCAGTTGTGCAAACTGGTCCATTTCCACTACTACCAGTCCGGTGGAAGTGACTAAGTGGGCGGGTGACCAGCTCCTTGCAGAATCCGCGAGCCGGAAGGCTCTGAGGCGCTGAGCTGGGCAGTCCCTCCTCTCACGTGCGGCAATCATATCACTGAGTGGTTGTGCACGTCACAAAAATGTGTAATTCGTTGAGCGATGTTATTGTTTGATAGTAGGTGTTCCTTTTCATATACATTTGAAACAGTTGCATGCATATGTGATCATAGAATAAGGCTTTTGGTACGATTTCCTTCTGCTGAAATAATATACAATTGGAAATATGATTAAATTGAGAAATTACACCCAGTCGTTTAAGAACACAGCTGTTGTAGCAAATGAGAAATATTGCTGTAGAGCCAACATTGCATTGCTGTAATGGTTTTGTAAGACACATAATTGTAATGTAGTAAAATGCTTGTGGGAAAATTGGGAAGTTGGTTTATCTTACCAGAGCATCTTCAGGGTTTTTAAAATTTCTTTCCTTTTTTAGGAAAGTAAAACATCTCGGCTTTTAGTGGAAAATGGAGTAAATCTTTAAAATGCTGGAGGATTTTTTATGGAAAGCATACTGTTAATGTTCAGTATTGTGAAACAGAGCAGTAAAATCTATCAGTGACAGTTCTATTAGCTTTAGCCAATGTTTATTTATTTTAGTAAATATTTTTTTACAAAAATAAGTGTGCTATGACTAACAAATACTAAATATTAATACCTATGATGGATTGCACATTGCCCCCTAAAATATGGGTCAAGTTAGCTAGACCATGATCCTCAGTATTATATAAGCATCCTCCCTTTCTGAGATCTAACGTAATGATCCTCTGTGTTGTAAATACTAGCTACTATGCTGCTAGTGAGGCCATTATGTTCATGATGCAAGATAGAATCTACAGGATTTGGTTGTATCTTGAGTTCATCTCTTTTGAGATATAAAAGAAATTAAACAAGCGAGCAGAGGGAGGGATTTATTAAAACCAAGAAAGCGTCTTTTTACCTGAGGCCCCAGCATTGAGAACTTTCTAGACCAAGTGGGAGCTTGATAGTAAGACACATACAGATCGCCAAGGACTATTGAAGGTTGCAAGAACACAAGGCCTTTCCCCCAGAGCACACAGAGATAAAGCCTTCCCCCAGATCGATCTAGTGGTCTGAATTCAGACTTCTAGTTTCCTAAACTCTGAAAGACCTAGTTTCTGTTTGTTAGAGATACCTACTGTGGTATTTCCATTACTGCATCACTAGATAACTAAGATAATGTTCATGCTCTGAGCATCTATTTTTTATACTATAAATTATTTTTTTACCTGACTTTAAATTAAGCCCTTTCCTCATCAGTGAGCTGTATGAATACATTATATTACTATTTGGTATTTTTTCATCTATAGAGCAGGAACTGGTGTGTGTGTGTGTGTGTGTGTGTGTGTGTGTGTGTGTGTGTGTGTGTTGGGCTATATATATGTATTAGATTATAATATATGAAATATATATAACTCAAAATATAGCATATTTTTGCCCATTATTATGGACTGAGAAAATATTATTTAAGTAATTAAAAGTATACATGAATTCATTCCACAGAACTTGGTGCTTTGTGCTTGTTATCCCATCAGGAGGAGGCCTGCTAGTACAATGGCTAAGCACTTTGCTGCTGATGGAAAGGTATTCATTCCCAAGTGGGTCCGTGGTAGGAAAAACCTGTGACCATTTCTTGTAAAATTTCAGCCAACAAAACCCTAGGCTCATGGGGTCGCTGTGAGTCTGAATTGACCTGAGAACACACAGCAACAACAGCAATTTCATTAAGTTGAATTCTTGTCCTTAGGGATGTCAGATGTTTGATTTAGGGATGTATCTTGCCATCCATCACCATTGAGTCCAATGTAGTTCTCATCTGTTGTCTGATAATCTATTTCTTATTCTAGAATATTTCATAGCAAGATAAATGTTAGAGTTAATTCATAGCATTTGTTAACCAGTCTCCTCCAATGATGTATATATGTGTATATGTATAGTTAAATAATAATACTTTTAAAGAATTTTAAATTCTCGAGAGTAACAAAGCCATCTTACTCAAGGAGCATACCCTTTGCTGCCATTTCTATTCTTCTGGGTCTGTGTTTTCAGTATTTAAATGGAAATTTATATGAAAAATTATATCACATTAAGCATTTTAACCAGCATTAACTCATCGGCATTGGGAATTCCAACTCAATGTTGTTGTTGTTGTTGTTGTTGTTATTCAGCACATCCGCATACTTCCAAATTATAGTGACACTACGTACAACAAAAGTAAACGTTGTCCAGTCATGCCCCATCTTCACAATTATGTTACATTGGTGTTCATTGTCACAGCTCCAAGTCAATCCATTTCATTGAGGATCTCGCTTACCAACGATGATGTCCTGCTCCAAGAACTGGTCCATCCAGATAACATGGCAAATGTGAGAACCAAACCCTCACCATCCTTGACTTCCCACTGTCCTTTTGCCAAGGCCAATTTGTTTGTTCTTTTGGCAATAGCTAGTAAGTTCCATACTCTTCACCAACACCAGAGTTCAAAGTCATCAGTTCTCTTTTGATAGTCCTTATGTGACCCTACCGAGCAGAGCAAAAAGTATAATCTTTACAAAAGCCGAATGTCACACTTTCATTTTGTGCAGTAGCTGAAGGATTCCAACAGGCCAGGCTTGAACTGATACTGGTCTTAGATGGGGCCACCTCTCAGGGATGCAAGAGTCACAAAGATGGAAGGAGAATCAAAATTCAAGGTTGTAACAAAATTAGCCATACATGATGCAGTGTGTAAGGATGCAAAACTGTGCTGTGTCCTCAGACCAAGGACTAAGGCAAGCATCCTCTCTTCCTTTCCCCTGGGCTGAATCAGCTGTTTGAGTGTTATAAGTGAAAACCCCAAAAAGCCAAGCTCACTGGCTAGTCACTGCTGACTCATAAGGGCCCCCTCCTTGTGGGTTTCGGAGACTGTTAGTGTTTATGGGAGTAGAGAGCCCAGTTTCTCTCCAGGGGAACGTTGGTGGTTTCAAACTGGTAGTCATGTGGATCACAGTTCAACTTGTAACAACTCCACCACCAAGTGTGGATTAATTTTCAGAGTGAGATAAGCTTTAACTGATAGCAGCATAGCGTTAGAATATCAATCCTCCTGCACCTGGGTCAGTGAAGGTATCACATGATTTCTGTGTCATTCTTCTTTGAGATCCCTTCAGGTCTATCCACCAGTACAATATCCACTACTGAACAGAGGAGGCTCCTCCTACGTTCCCTTGTGACCCGGTGTTAACTGAAATACCAACAGCAGTTAAATGGTCAGACTTCTGTTTCTAAAATAAATCTTAGGGCACCAATGGTTACTATAATAATGACATTTGTATCTTATAACTCTGTTCCTTCAAATTTATAAAAATATCACAAAAATATTATTGGCAAGAATTGAATGAAAGGAATCTCGTGGACCATAAAGAGATGTGATCCATTTGGAGGTTGTCAGCATCGCCCGGTAAATTGTCTGCATTTAGGAGAACTGAGCTGTGAGCAGAGAGCATAAATCTTGGATGATCCCTTTGAGAATAATACAACTTTAAAATATATATTTGCTAATAATATAACTTTATCCAACTTTTGATTTTTCGATTAATTACCTCTGTAGTGACAGTTAAAATATTAACGTAAGATGAAGCAGGTCAGTTTGATGTGTTGATATGCTTTTAAGTCTGTGTTCTAACTTAGCAATAAAGCAACTGATGCTTTCAAGGCCCCAATGTATGCATGCAAACTTGAACCAAAACACTAACGACTTTGTGACATGATGTTTAAAACCTTGTCCTCTGGTTGGAGGAAAAGAAAGACCTATAAACTTCAGTAAAAATCTGTGGTAGAACATTGATAACCAATCACTAAAGAATGAGCTTATTCTGGTTCCATGCAGTTGACCCTCAGGAATGAGAAGGATTAATCTTACTAGTCATTTATTTTATTTTTTTACATGTTAGTATAACATATTTTAATGAAAATTAATTATATTTTTTAAAACACAATGAGACTTTTTAGACATTTGTACAAATCTCTAATGTCTAGCTTAAAAAACAAACAAAGAGATGGACTTCATCACACCAGGACAAAATACTAAGGGCATACAACAGAGCAGCAAGGGGAGCAAAGCAATGAAGTCCCAGGGACATACCAAAAATAGACTTTGGGGCCAGAGAGTGGCACCCTATAAGATTTCATCAGAAAACATTTTTAAAGTTCAACAAACAGACCTGGAACTGCTTATAGGCTTTTCTTTTTTTGTCATTGGTTTTGTTGTTGTTGTTTTCTTTTGATGTTTTATTTTGTTTTGTCTTGTTTTTGTGCTTATTATTATGCTTATTATTATCTCTGCATGACTGTGTAGATCAGATATACAACTTAGAGGAGAAAACAACGGACCAGCAGCTGGGGGGGCGGGGCGGGGCGGAGCACATGGGAGAGAGGGAGGTGGGAGAATGGAAAGGGTTTCAACCAACCCAGGGACAAGGAAGCAACAAGTGATCTAAAATGGAGGGTGAGGAGGGTACAGGATGTGTGGTGGGGCTAGATCAAGGGCAATGTAGCCTAGAGGAATTACTGAAACCTGAATGAAGGCCCAACAGTGGGACAAGAGGAATGTAAAAGGAAATAGAGGAAAGAACTAGGAGGCAAAGGACATTTATAGAGGTCTAAATACAGGCATGTACATATGTAAATATATTTGTATATAATGATAGGGAAATAGATCTATGTAGATATATTTGTATCTTAAGTACAGACATTGGGCCTCTACTCAAGTACTCCCTGTGGTAGTTATATGATCTGTTGTCAATTTGAGAGGATTATGAGTGAAGGGGTGGAGTATAGCCTGTCAATCATTGTATAGCCAATGAGGCCTCTGTGTGGGCATGGGATTCTGGGAATTCCTGTATTTCCTTCTTGGAGGTGAGAGACACTCCCTCTCTCTGCTCACTCCCTGAGAGACATTGCAGCTGACAAGACACATGGAACTACACTAGTGCCCTGAGCTGGAGAAACCACATGGAGACCACTGAGAGTGCTGAGATGCTTCTACCACTACTGGATCCACAAGACTTCCCACCCCTGACCTGTGATCTTCCTGCATTTGGCATCATTGCATGCATTTCATAAGTCTGAAGAGGACTTTATAGATTGGGATCAGATATATGGACTAGTATTGGATTATGGACTTGATCTGGACTGGGTTGGGATGTTTTCTCAATATTCAATTGCTCTTGTATATAAAGCTTTCTCTCAAACACATATCAGAGTGTCCATGAATTTGTTTCTCCAGTCTATCCATACTAACACACTCCCACACAACAAGAACATTTTGTTCTAATAACCTAGCATTATGTGATGTTCACCTTCCCAACACGATCACTAAAGACAAAATGGGTGCATAAGCAAATGTGAAGAAAGCTGATGGTGCCCAGCTATCAAAAGATATAGTGTCTGGGATCTTAAAGGCTTGAAGATAGACAAGTGGTCATCTAGCTGAGAAGCAACAAAGTCCACATGGAAGAAGCATATCAGCCTGTGTTATCATGAGGTGTCGATGGGATTATGTATCAGGCATCAAAGATCAAGAACAAAAAATATATAGATTTTACCAGGAAAATGTCTGTATATATCTTTAAGGAGGATATCCGTATTTTAATTGTATATGGGTTCATTTAATACATATAGGCCTATTTTAAATTTCTTTTTGTGTAAGAGAAAATAAAGTGTTTTATATTTTATGATTTATTTTGCCCTCTGGGACAAGGTGTGTACAAGCATCTGAACACCTGCTATTGACAGTTTGCTGTTGTTAATTGCTGTCGAGTTGGTATTAACTCATAGTGATCTTATGTACAAGAGAGTGAAGCATGGCCTGGTCTTGCTGATAAGTAAATTCTTGAATACTTTCTCTTCATTTCCTGTGAAATATATCTTTCTTGATTTTATATTAACTTTTAAATATGGTTTCCATCCCAACCCCCTTTGTTTTGACATCAGTAAGCAATGCGTTTAATTGTGCTCCTTTTCCACATTTGATCCCTTTCTATCTTATAACAGATAAAACTCCTGTCTCAACTGTGGTGTTTCCACTGCTTCCTTCAGGGACATCTTTTCTTCGATAACCCTTACCTTATTTTCTTGTCTTTTGTACCCTCATTCTCTAATCATCTTCTCCTTATTTTGGAGAGAAGTGCCCTGAGTTAGGCAGGGTTCTCTAGAGAAACAAAAATGAGGACACTTATATATATGGATAGGTTTATACAGAAAGATGGAATACTGTATAACAGCTAATTAGTCCACACAGCAGTACAGAGGGCTCAGTTAAACTCACTTCTGTGCAACTGTTAATATACTAGAAGTCCTTCAACTGATGCTGCCGGGTCCAAGGTCAAGGAAGCAGACAGTGGACTCTTCCCTTGGGCAAGGCAGGCAGAGTCTGCCCACAGGCAGTAAATAGCAGTGTGGGTCAGTAACAGTCAGTAGCTCAGAAGCTTGGCAAAGCAGGCCATGATGGGATATTGAACTCAAGCAATGCATGACAACAGGATCCACCAGCCTCAAACTTGAGTAACATATGCACCAGCAGCTTGGCGAAGCAGGTCTCAAAGGAGCCTCAAGCTCTAGCAACAATATCCATGGGTTGGCTTGGCCCACAGGTAGTGTAGCTCACAGGTTGAGGCTGAGAACTAGCTAAAGCAGCAGCATGCTGGTCTGAGCACCAGAGAGCAAGAGAGAGGGGAATAGGCCTTTCAGAGCGATTTATCTCTTTGCCCTCTAATCAAACTGCTACCCGATTAATCTCACATGTTCCTATTGGCCAGGTTGGCATAGTAAACCTAACTATCACATGCCTTCATAAGAAATTGCTGCCATCCCTAACCAAAAAGACTTGAATTCCATTGAGTTGATATTGACTCATAGTGACCCAATATATGAGACTGTAAATCTTTACAGGAGCAGGAAGCCTCCTCTTTCTCCCTTGGAGAAGCTGGTGGTTTAGAACCACCAACCTTGAGGGTAATGCTCAATGCCTAACCCACAAAAACAACCCAAATCTCTTGTTGTTAAGTCAATTTTAATCCATAGTAACCCATATGTTATAGAGTAGAACTGTTTTTAGTAAGGTCTTAATAGTAGGGTTTTCTTAGCTGAAATTTTTATGGACGCATAGCACCAATCCTTTCTTCCATAAGCTTTTAGGTTTATAGCCAACTGCAAACTGCTGACACCACCAAGAGACCTGTATCTATAGAACGAGACAGGAGAGCAGAGCTGTGAGTAGTTGGGAAACAAACACATCATGGTTTAGCCTTATAATTTTGCTAGTTATAAGGACAGACTTATTTAAACTGCATCCTGTCCTCTCTTAATCTTCCTTACTTGAAGGTCAAGAGAGAGGAATTGCTCACTTTTTCTCTAAATTAAACCTTTTGGAAAATAGAAGCCTAAACTGCTTTATATATATATATATTGAAATACGAAAGCTTATAAATAGAGCTGCAAAACCTCTGTGTGCACTCAATTTTGATCATGTCTGGATTTGTACATAGCTCACAGGTGTAGAAACGTGTTTTTATGAAAGATTTTATTTGTTATAACATCCTTGAAACTATATAAGACACTTAGAACTTCCAAACAAAACAGCTGAGCCCAATTTCAAGTTTTTTGTATGCTATGAACAAGCTTTCTAATCATTCTGTAATCACTGAGAACACTACCATAGTTTTAGTGTAAATTATCATTAGACAATACTGTAAATACTGATCATGAGCTAAGTGATGACCAAGGTTAGTGTTTCAGTAGTTGTATAAACCATAATGAAAAACTAATCTTCTTGATTCTGATTTGCTTGGAATTAATTATAGCCTCAATTCATTTTCTCGTTGAATTTGTCTTAAGTGCTTGCTTGTGTGTTTAACTGCTACTTCTTGTAATTTGTAATTATTTTGTTGTCCCCAATAACAACTTCCATGAGAGTAGGTTTTGAAGACTTAAACTTTCAAACTGCATTTACAGTTTTCATTAATAGATCTCTGCCAAAATCATCATCAAAAACATAGCTTGGGCAGATGCAGGGTGCCTTATTATATTCATAAGTTGGTTAGGTGGTCAACTGTGAGGCCCAAGCAGGCTGGAGGAGTCACTTTGAAACTCTCGCTGAGCTTTATGATGGGCACTTTCTTTGTGAAGCAATTTAAGCGGATTAGGGGCTGTGAGTCTGATGAACAGAGAGAATTCCCATTTATGTTTATGTCTTAGGTCTTCTAACTCTAAATCCTGGAGTAAAATTGAAGATCTCTTCTTGTGTCTCAGATTCTCTACTTAGAATCTGCTTCTCTGAACTAGAGTCATTCAGAGTGACAACAGGCTAGGGAATAGTGAGAGTCTGAAAGAGGAAGCTCACAGGGCTCACAGGGCAGCGGTGGCGACTGAAGCCTCCTCAGGCTGCTTATCTACGACACCAGCTGGAAACTCCGGGTCCTTTCTGAACTGTTCAGAGAGAAGAAAAATGATGCCATTCAGAATCAAGAGAAGATCATTTCCAGGGCTTTTTTCCTTCCATGAGAAGAGATTTACATGAAAATTAGCCTTGCCATTTTTGTCCCTGGGATGGCTGAGTCCTCGTGAATATGTAGATGAGGGGTGTGTTAGACAGGGTTCTCTAGAGAAACAAAACCTGAGTGCTAATAATTTTATATATATTTATACAAATAGATATATAACATAAGAAATAAATAATTAATTAAATTATAAAGCAGTACAAATGGCTCAGTGCAACTCACTCCTATGAGACAGCTGTGAGACACTGGCAGTCCTTCAAGTCTTGAGGGCCACCAGGTAGTTCTCTGTAGAGCAATTCAGGCTATCTGGGCACAGGAAGAAAACTGCAAGGCCGGTCACCAATAGTCAGTCAGATGACAGGATCTGACAGTCCCCAGCTCAAGAGATGTAAATTCCAATGGTGTGGCAAAGCAGGTCTTGAAGGAACCTCAAATTACAGTGACACAATCCACGGGTTAGGTGTCCCACAGGTAGTGTAGCTCGCAAATTGAGGCAAAGAACAAGCAAGGCACCTGCACTCTGCTTCGATGATCAAAGAGCAAGAGACAAGAAAGGTGAGGCTCCCCAAGC
The DNA here is from genome assembly GCF_000313985.2 of Echinops telfairi. Taxonomy (NCBI): domain Eukaryota; kingdom Metazoa; phylum Chordata; class Mammalia; order Afrosoricida; family Tenrecidae; genus Echinops; species Echinops telfairi. The sequence goes on along the minus strand of NW_022103955.1, from coordinate 3,988,508 downwards.
CGTTTATCTCACAGCCTGCCCTTCAATTAATCCAACATGTGTTTATTGGCCAGGTTGGCACAATAAACTAACTACCTCAGGGGATGTTGGTTTATTTCAGAAATTACACCCAGAAGATTCTTGAAATTACATGCAGAAGATTCTTGGTAGCCACTCAGTAAGGGAAATGGAGTTATCAGGCTTTAAAAGTTATTTTTTAAAGTTGTCCATATACAGTTGTTGACTGGGTAGGTACTGTGTCTTCTTTTTTTCCCCCCATTATAAAAATATTTCTTGACCTGAAACTGCTCAAATTCACTGGCTTTATTTTTGCTTCTGAAACTATAATTCAGTCAATGGGTGATTTGAGCTATTCATATAATTGTATACAAAAACATCTACTTGAAAATCACTTTTTTAAACTATCCATAAGTTTGGGGGAAGTGGGAATATAGAGGAATAGATTCTCAAAAACTAATAGGAATTGCATTCCCTAACTTATTAAAGTAAACCTTTGCTGTGCCATGAATTCTGCATTCTTTATTTGCAGAAAAGTTCTCAGTGTAATCTTGGCAGCAGTTTGAGATCCTGAGTTAAGAAATTGCTGTTAGGTAACATCAAGTTACTTCCAGCTCATTGTGACCCTGTGTACTGCAGAAAGCAACACCGCCTGGCCCTGCGCATCCTCACAATTGTCCTGATGTTTGCTCCCGTCGTTGCAGTCACTGTGTCAATCCATCTTGTTGAGCACCTTCTTCTTTTTTCGCTGCCCCTCTACTATACCAAACATGATGGCCGTCTACAGAAACCGGTCTCTCCTGAAACTAACATGTATGGCAAAGATCCCAAATAACAAAGAACATGCTTCTACAATGAGAGTTTAGAAAGATATAAGCAGCGAATCTTTCTCTGCTGTGTTAACCGAAACTCTGCAACAAGTTATGTTTAATGATGTAGGTGATTTCCCCCATATTATTCTCGCTAAAAGTGAAAAAATTAGGAATCACTTTGAACAAGTAGAATTTGAAGACTACCTTGCTGCTTGGTCCACAGACTCAATAAACAATTGTCGGGAAATTAAGTGTTCTGTGTATTACATCCAAATATGGTGGTCAGTGGATTGATTATTGACTGTCTACTTGACGGATAGCTAGGTGGCCCTTAATCTGTTTTGTTTCTGTTTTTGATCATTTGACACCACTGAAAGAAGCCTTGTTTCACACTGAGTCAAGTCCTGAAGGGCTGGCATTTTGTACCCCTCATTGGCTCTGCAGGGAAAAGATGTAGCAGTCTGCTTCCATAACCATTTACAGCACTGGAAACTCTTCAAGGCAGTTTTACTCTGTCCTACCGGGTCACTAAAAGTCAGAGTCAACCTGATGACAGTGGGCTTGATTTAGTAGACCCTTTTGAACATATAATGTAAGACACTGAGATTCTTCCATCTATTTGCACGTAAGATTCTAATGTTCTTCAGGAGGTTGGTAGAAGACCTCATGGGTCCTCCCTTTACACTGCCATTACTCCTTCAATTAAGGAGTACTTTGAACAAAGATAGAATAGATATGCAATTATGTATATGTGAGTATGTGATGTGTACGTGAGTGTTCCGGGGTGCTTCAAAAATATGCAGAAAAATCTGTTATCTTTTATTTTAATTTCCCTATGAAATTTTCAAAGACCTGTCATATATATTAAAAGATTCATGAAAAAAATATGAATCTAAAAAAAAAAAACTATGCATGGACTTGAAATTTGATTTAGACCAAAATAAACAAACGTGCTATAACATGTCTGAGCAGGATCTAGTTTGAGCCATTAAGAAGGATAAAGCACTACTTTGAAAAGAGCCCCATCAGAACTTATTACACTAATATTGAAGCAAAAATAAATATCAAATCTGTGATGAAGCTTGGATTTGTGAAATCACTGATATGTTATGAAAAGTTTATGAGGGTAATGGTAGTAACTCATTTTCAGAAGGGACACAATTATGTTGAATATGTAGCCCCCAGTTATCTTGTTCATGGCATAGTTGAAGAGGGTGTAGATTAACAGCATAAACAACAGCCAACACTATAGACATCTCAATTTGTTCACCTTGCACAATTCTGAATGCAAAATTAAAGTTGAGAAAGTTTTCTGTTCAGTGCGTGCCAAATCTGTTGCATCCTGATGAGCTGCAGACAAGAAGAGCTTTTGATGGAAATGTTAAACTAATGGATGTACTCTCTTAATTAATCTTACCTACTTCTCTACTTTATATCTTTAAGTTCTTATATCCATTGTGATGCCTACATAGAATCTCACAGACAAAATTCATGATTAAAGGATTTATCAAGGAAGTTAACGAGTTTAATGTCAGTGAGAAATGCTCAGGGTAGTTGTTTCCTAGGACATGTAAAAAAGCTACATGTCTGCTAGTAAATGCCCAAAGAGGCATACCACTTTGCTGTAAGCCGTAACCCAAAGGTATTTCGCTCAAGCTCTGTGGGTCAGCAAGTCCAGCTTCCCCAGTTAAGTTCCCAGCGGCATCTCACTTCAAAAATCAGCCTCTTGCACAAAAGCACTCATCTTTACTTGCCTCTTGCACAAAAGGACTCATCTTTACTTGCTCCGTGGTTTTGGAAGTCCACTACTGTGTTTCATGCACTGGATTTTGGTTTTGCTGCTGCTGCTCCTCTGATGGTATAGCTATCACCTGGATCCAGAAAGCTCACTGTGAAGGGATCTTGGGTCTAGAGGACACTTGCCACTCCTGGCCCTTGCTAGTAATGAGATCACTCCTTCTTCTTCTCAGAAGACTCCTTTTTAACACAGCCAGGTGGCGTGCCAGGGATCCTGTTCTCAATTGGAGTAATTCCCCTGGTAAGAAGGCCCATGTAGAGAAAGGTTGTCTGGTGGGAGTTAGAGACTTTGGCTAGAAGAGCCATATTCAATGATTCACTGCCCCTGCAGTGCGCTCAAGATCCTGGAGTATTTCTTAGGAGAATTGTAGCAGAAGATGACACATGGTTTTATTTCCCAGTGTAATTTTGAACACAAAGCACAACATTGACCAACACATATTTTGGGTCTAAATGTTAGACTTGTTCTGATTACATTGAATTCTGATTTTAAAAAATGGTACCATTTTCCCCCTATTAGCTCTAGTTTTTGAGATATAGAGTATATGCCATATATTACTTTTCAGTCAGCTGACCCATACAAAATCAGAATATTTAAATGTGTTAGCTAACCAGAAACATGGTGCTGGACAAGCAGTCTTTTTGTCAACCGTCTCATATAAAGAACTCCTTCCATAACCACCCACCATATTGCCATCACCATTCCCAAGCTTCTCTCAGGACAGAAGGAGTTCCTTTCCAAAGACAATGACCCACAACATCTGAGATGGTACAAACTATTTTGGCATCATGTCTGACCTCAGATAAAAGCTAGGCTGGCTAAAATGACTAAAGACACACCCTAGCCGTTATCTTTACTTTCTTAGTCCATGAGCTCTTTGGCTGGTGCTAACCCACATTGGGAACTCCAGCCCTCCAGAGTTTTTTCCTCTTTGGATACTGTGCCTCTTCTAGTTTTTCCACTTCCTGTCTGTCTTTTACTTCCCTTCTTTACATTCTTTCTTTCCCTGCTTTTCATTTTCTTCTGTTTTACTTTTCCCTTCTCTTCTTTCACTATTTTTATTTTCTCTCATTTATGCTAACAAGGATAATTCTTAAAAGAAAATCAGGAAAACCATACCATTCACAATAGCTAGAAGGATGAAATACATGAGAATAAATTTTGCCATAGAACCCAAGATCTATACAAGGAAAACTGTAAAGTGCTATTACAAGAAGCCCAAAGAGATATACATAAATTGAAGAATATTCCATGCTCATGGATAGGAAGACAATATTGTGAAAATATCAGTACTATTCAAATCATGTCACTGATATAATGCAATCCTGATTAGAGTCCAACACAACTAAAGAAATGGAAGAAGGACTTACCCATTTTAAGAAAAGAGATCCAAATAAGCAAAGCATTACTAAAGAAGCAGAAAATAGGATGCCTTTCATTTTCTCATCTGAAAATCTGTTACACAACCAAAGGAGCCAAAATAGTCTGGTACTGGTACAAATATAGATGCATAGACTAATGGAACAGAATTGAGAACCCAGGAATAACTCCATCCAGCTACAAACAACTGATCTTTGACAAAAGTCCTTGAAACACATAAAATGGGGAAGAGATAGTCTTTTTAACAATTGATGTTGGAAGACTGTATATACATTTTCATAAGATGTATATGTCACATGATATACAAAAATGAACTCAAGATAGATCAGACTTAAATGAAAATCCTAGAATTGTAAAGATCATCAATGAAAAAAATAGAGAAAACTTAGGGCCTCTAATAAATGGCTTGAATACAAAATCAAATAAGACATCATGAAAAACACACAAACAGCAGACAACAAAATAGATGACTGGGACCTCCTAAAAGTAAAATATTTATTTGATATACATATCAAATAAAATAAAATATTCGATATATATATATATCAAAATGGTTCCCCAAACAAGTAAAAAGAGAACCCACAGATTGGACAACCATCTCTGGAAATGACATATCAGACTAGGATTAATCTCTAAAATGTATAGAAGATGTCAACACTTCAATAACAACAACCAGAGAATTAAGAGCAGTGGTATGAATAATTAAATGCAAGCAGCACTATTTACAATAGCAAAAATATAGAAGTAACTAAAATGTCCATCAGTGGTAGAACGGATCAACTTTGATGCGCATATGAGCACAAAAGACCACTATGTAATGTTAAAGAATAATGATGCATGTTTAAAACATTTCATAGCATGAATTAACCCAGTGGGCCTTAGGCTGAGTGAAATTAGTCAGTCACGAAGGGCAAATATTATATGAGACATCTGAGTTGTAGTCAGTTAATATAGTCCTTCTAACCATAATTCCTTAGGTAAAGTATTAAGTATAATTCGCCTGTGGCTATAATCCCATTTTGGAGGGAATTCTCTACGAAACTAATGGACAAGAAAGATTAGGGAGGCCGTAAGACCTGACTTTAGTAGGGGTGTAAACCAAGTCACATTCTTTATTTCCTTGGAGACATCTTTAAGACTATTTTACTAAAGTGTGTGACTTAAGACACTATCCTTTATTTTCTTCAGATGGAATATAAGTGCTTGTGCTACTATCCATTCTGCCCCACATTATCTGAAAAGCCGTACTTCTATTTCTGGCTCAGCTTCGGTAGAAGCAAGGAGACCTGTTGTGACTTTTCGACATACTTGGCTTCTGGTTCTGGACCCTGCATTTGGCTCATCTCTTTCTGAGCTTCAGATTTGAAACTGAATAATACGAACAGCCATGTGAGATATTTCCTTAGAGTTCCATTTCCGTAGAATGTTGCTCTGAATCATGAAACCCAGGGATATGAGGGAATATACTCAAAGAAAGAATGGGGGGAATGGAGCAGAATAACATTTTGGAAGAGTTGGTGAGTTAGTTAATTGTGCCAACCTGGCCGATAAACACATGTGGGGCTAATTGACAGGCGGAGGAATAAATGGGTGGTGAGGCTCGCCTTTCTAGTTCTCAGGTCTCTTGCTTTGTGATGGTCGCACCAGGGTTCAGCTGCCTTAGCAGTTCCCTGCTTCAGCTTGCAAGAATGACTTCCTACAAGGCATCCCCAAGGAGAAGCCACATGGTCCTATCTCGATGCAGCCCTGGGTGCTGGAGCAGCCTTGTGGAGACCCCTGCTAGTGCTGAGATGCTTATTCGTTCACTGACTCAGCTTTCTTCCTGCAGTCAGCATTATTGCCTCTGTTTTGTGAGGTGGAGGACTTTGTGGACTGGTGTTGGGTTAATGGGTTAATGTTGGACTTGTGGGCTTGGGCAGCATTGGGTTGGGATGTTTTCGTGATGCACACTTTCTTTACACAAAACTCACTTATACTTGAGTTGCTGTGGATTTGTTTCTCTAAAGTACCTAGACTAATACAGTTGAAATTTGAAACATCTTTAACTTCCAATTCTTTGGGATTAGTCTGTTATTAATTTTTATAATGATTATTAACACAGCCATTATTATAGAAAGTCACTAAGAGGTTTCACACTAAAAATACTCTTTTTGATGAAAGTACTGGACAGAAAGGAAGAAAACAACAGAATCTACAGGCAGAGACATTGACAGGGACAGGGAGCTGCCAGAGAGTCAGGCTGGATTCAGAAGAGGATTTGAACAAGAAATATCATGGCTGATGACAAATGGACTGTCTGAAAACAGAAAATAACAGGGAGATATTTGCTTGTGTTTTATTGACTATGCCAAGGCATTTGACTGTGTGGGCCATAACAAGCTATGGTTCGCCTTGAGAAGAATGGGACTTTCAGAATACTTGATTGAGCTCAAATGGAATCTTGACATGGATCAAGGGGCAGTAGTGTGAAGAGAATAAGAGAATTCTGCATCATTTAAAATCAGGAAAAGTGTGCTTCAGGGTTATCTCCTATTTATTCAACTGTATGCTGAGCAAATCAGAGAAGAAGAAGAACACAGCATCAGGATCAGAGGAAGACTTATTAACAACCTGTGATATGTAGCTATGTAGACATAACCTTGTTTGCTGAAAGTGAGGAGGATTTGAAGTACTTGCTAGTAAAGGTCAAAGAGTGCAGCCTTCAGTATGGATTGCAACCCAATGTAAAGAAAACCAAAATCACCATAACTGGACAAATAGGTAACATCATGATAAACTGAGAAAAGATTGAATATTTCAAGGACTATGTCTTTCTTGGATCCACAAGAAGAGATTAAATGATTCATTATATTGGGTAAATAGGATGCACAAGACCTCTTTGGAGTGTTGAAAGGCAAGCTGTTCCTTTGAGGAGCAAGGTACGCCTGACACACAGCAGTGAAAAACAGGAAGCTAGTCCAGTCTGAAGACCCCTGCAGTGGAGCAAACCAAGAAGGGAACAGAACAGAACAGCAATGGTAGAGCAAAGAAAAGACACAATGTCCCTGAAGAGTCCCCAAAGTAGACTTCAGGCTAGGAGGGGCAACTCCCAGAATTCCCCCAAGACCAGTGGGGAGAGAGTCATAAAGGTCAACGGACAGACCTGGAATTATGTGGATTTTCTTTTCTTTTTTGAGTCTTTTGTTTTCTTTTTGTTTGGTCTCTGTTACTTTTGGGTTGCCTATGTACACAAGATGGGCATGGGAAGCAAGCTCAAGGAGAAAGCAATGGGATCAATGGTCCTGGAGGGACTGAGGGGGAGAAAGAGGTAAGGGAAGGGAGTTGTGAGCAAACAACAATGCCATAGACAGGGAAGAACTAGGGAATTAAAATCAACAACAACAAGGACGTAGAGATCCTGGGGGTGTTAGAGCAACAGCAATCTAACTGAGAGGAATTACTAAGAGGCATAAATAGGGCAAGTGTGATGGTGAGGCAGGAGGAAGATGAAAGGAAACAGAGGAGCCATCTAGGAAGCAAAGATAGGGATAGAGGTATAGGTGTGTACATATTCTAACACATTAATTAATAAAAATAGAGGTATAGGCCCATGTAAAAATATTTATATGGCAATACACTGAGGTGTGGACAGACTTCAGGCCTCTGCTCAAACCCTCCCTCAATGCAAGAACCCTTTGTTCTAACAACCTGGCATTTTGTGATGCTCACCCTCGCTGAAGACAAAATGGGTGCATAAGCAAATGTGGTGAAGAAAGCAGATGGTACCTGGCTGTCAAAAGATATAGGTCTAGAATTTTAAAAGTTTGAAGTTAAACAAGCGGCCATCTATCAGAGAAGCAACAAGCCCACGTGGAGGAAGCACACCAGCCTATGTGCTCATGAGGTGTCACAAAGACTGGATAACAGGCATCAGAAGACCCAAATAAAACAAACAAAAAAAAACAAAAAATCTATATTGTTGAGTACAAGGGGGGTTGGAGCAGAGACTCAAAGCCCATCTGTAGACAATGGGACATTCCCTCACAGAGGGGGGCACAGCGAAGGGATCAGTCAATCAACCTTCAGTAAAGCACTGATGAAACACACAATACTCCTCTAGTTCCTTGAAGCATCCTCACCCCTCACTATCATGACCCCAGTCCTGCCTTTCACTGTGGGCTAGGCTGGAGCATGTGCACAGGTACAGACAAGACATAAGAGCTCATGACACACAGAACCCAGGAAAGGAATGGGAGTAGGGATATCAGGAGAGCAGGGGGAAGGTGGAAATAGGAAGGGAGGAAGGGAGAGCCAATCATGATGATTGACACAAAACTGAACCTCCCCACCCACACCCCAGGAAGACAAACAACAGAAACCATGAGGGAAGAGAGACAGTGGTTGGTATAAGATAGGAAAATAATAACAATTTATAATTTATCAAGGGGTCATGAGGGTGGGGGTGGCAAGCGGGGAGGTGGTATGCTGAGAGAAGCTGACACCAAGGGCTCAATAGAAAATAAATGTCTAGAAAACAATGATAGCAACATATGTACAAATGTACTTGATAAAATTAATATATGGATTGTTACAAGAGCTGTAAGAGCCCTCAATAAAATGTTTAAAATAAAAGAGTTAAAGGCAACAGAAACAAATATTGTTACATACACAATTACACAACAGTGATAGTCTATGTGTAGATGCTTGGATAGACTGACAGGCTGAACAGGTATGAGAGGAAGTGTGGTAGTATGTGCATGGGTATATATGGGTACTTGTATATGTGTATTTACCTTTGGTACAATTTTATCCATGAATTTGTTAAGAGTCTATAGGGCGCAAAGTTATAAAAAATCTTTTAGACATAAGCAAACACCTTTAAGAAATGAGTCACTGGCCAAGGAGTGTCTCTGGGACTCTTAGGTCAACTAGTATAACATAATTCAAAAATATGTTCTATATATTACTTTGGTGAATAGCAACTTGGCGTTAAAAACTCATGAACAGCTATCTAAAGTTCAACTATTAGTCTCTCCCCATCCTGAGAAATGAAAATCGAAAGCCATATGGAAACAATATTATCAATGAACTAAAGGACAATGCAAGCATCAATCTCCATAAGACAAGATGAACTAGATGGTGCCTGGCTACCACCCCCAACTGCTCTGCAAAGGATCACATTCAAAGGTCCTGGATACAATGCAAGAAAAATGTGTAAAGAAACTCCGAATCATGAAGTAGATCCGGCTTAGTGGTCATTTAGAGAGAGATAAGTGAGACCTCCTGTGTGCTTAGACTGGAACTGAACCCATCCCCATCTCCTTGTTAAAGCAATGAACCATTTCAGTTCAAATGGGTCCTGTTTACCCAAGGACAAAGTGCAAAGTGCAGAGGTGTAGAAAAGGTGAAGTGGAAACAGGAAGTACAGGGTGGAAGTGATATAGGTTTGATTATAATGGACGAGTACAAGCAAAATGTGTATGGATTGTTGAATAGAAACCTGATCATCTCTAATTCACTTAATTCACAATAAAAACCTTAAAGATAAAGAAATAAAATGAATTTTGAGTGGTTATTTCTCCCTACTGCCTGAAATATTCTGTTGGGCTCAAACATACCTAAAATATGTTTCAAGGCACACAAGACCTTTGTTCTGCCTACTGGCCCCTCAGACTCATCACCCAATGGTTTATACATGTCCTTTTAATTTACATTGCCATTTTAAAAATCTAACAGTGCAAAAGGTAAACCACTCAAAATGATTTTGTGAATATTTCCAGATCTCTCTCTATATATATGTGGTTATGTAGTCACAGAAACTCATGGGTCAGCTCTACCCCAACTTTTTTTTTTTTTTGAGAGAGTTTACAGATAGGTATATAATGTTCATAAAAATATTCCTTTGTTTACAAAGAATGCCAGCACACATTATTATTCTACTTCCTGCCTGCCCTTGTCAGTAAGACGTGGTTATCCTGATCTGCACCTTGCTTTTGTTGCTGGAACTAGGTTCTTTGGTTTTACCACGAGAAAGGCGTGCTCTGGTGGATGCAGAAGCAACTCTGGAGAGGGTGGGTAGCAGCTCCCGGGAGGAAGGAAATGGCATCCAGCCCCTACAGCCGACACCGCGCTCCCTTGCCTGCGTGTGTATGCCAAGCTTGCAACAGGCTCCCCCGGAGGACTCTAGATGTTCACAACTTCAGCTCCCACTGGATGATGTTAAGGGAGCAAAGGGTCCTGGGAAATGTTTAGCGAGCAAAGTCCTGGGACCATTTTTGGTCCATGAGACAAGAAGCGTGACTAGCGGTTTCTCCAAATTTCTTGCCCCGTGAGGAAATCTCTGTGGCCTCTAACTCTGGTCCAGGCCTCCGCTTGGATGGCCAGTCACACTTTTCTGTTGTAGCATGGCTACTTTCTGTTCATTTAAGATTTATTTGTGTCCTGCTAGGAAATTAGTTAAAATTTTCACCTCCAGTATGAATAATACCATTATAATAATCCATGTCCTAATACCATTTATCTGTAGGCTATTGATATAAAAGGCCAATTTTAGTTTTCATTCAATTCCTATATATGAAATTGTTGTCAAACTTTTGCCACTCTGGCTTCATTTATAGCTACATTGCACATACTTACACCATTGACTTTAGATACTATAAATGGAATATTTTTACATTTTAAGATATGTGTTTGAAAACTATAGATTCTTTTGTCAGTGAAGGGGAGATGATGTTGCTGGTAACTGTGTAGTACTGTGGCACAGGGATTAATGGCCCCTTCACTAAAGCTAGCAGGCAATTACCCGAAAGCCGGAGGCAAATTCCTTTACCTCTGTGTCCGGTTTTCTCACCTGTGAAACATGCACATTGATGGCGACTTCTTAAAGTCTTAGGTAGATGGAGTGAGTACATATTGATAAGGTTCTTAGAATTGAATCTGGCACACAGGTAAGTGTTTTCTGTAGAATTAAAGGTATATCGTTGGCCAAGGACACGGGGCATTCTCTCTTCTTTCTGATTCTTTCATCTGTCCCTGTAAAGGAGCATTATGTCTAGCCATTACAGAGTATGTAGTAGCTACAATAGAAAGTGTTTAGTGGCTCTTCAGGTAATACTTAAACATCCTGGATATTTAGAGAAAACATGAACCCTAAATTTGAACAGAAGATTCCTCAGGCAGGGTGATTGTCTCTGGTTTATGGAGAGGTTCCAAAGTCTTCATAACTTCCTCTTTTGGTTGTATTTGTGTCAACAAAAAGTTTACATAATCTGTTGTAGTGCTTGAATTTCTTTGCACACTATCATTGATAATATCATAGTTTATCTGAGTAAGACATCCTGGTACCGCCCCACCCCCCAAACCTTTGAAACTGTGGCATTATAACTCTGAAGATTCACCTTTAAACAGTCAAAGACTCAAAAGATATTGAGGGGACAAGTCATGTGAGCAGCCTGTAAACTCTTGACAATAGTCCTTAAAGGCATTGCTGATGTTGTATAAAAAATAATATGCTTATTTTTTCTTTTAATTATCTTTGAATAAAAAAATTAAAAAACACTACCAACTATTAATAAAAGAAAACTCTCTTATGAATATCCTTCCCTTTGATAGTCACCATGCATACATTTTGAAGTCAGAGGACAGTGGTATTTGCCCAATTCTTTTCATAACATACTAAAAATATGTACTTCAGTAGCTGTGATTTGATTGCATGCCCAAATTTCCCCATTTCTTTTAACACTGAATCAAGAACAGGAGTATGTTGTTGGCTGCCAGCTCTTGCAGTGCTGATACACATTCCCATATTATCTTTCATTCAGCGTATTAACACTTTGCTATCACACACATTTAACTGATGTTCTGCCAAGACTGATAACCACCATTCACTTTCTACAGTCTATAGAGTTGCTCACAAAATAAATGATACCAAAGATATTCTCTCTGCTCTTGCCATGTGGATTTTCCGTGATAAACATAATGAAATGCTGTCTAAAAGTTCTTACGTATTTCTAAAGCCTTCTTTCTCCACACTAGTGACTTTTTCTTACATGGAGCAATGCAACACACAGACAGGGTAGTGATTGACACACACTTGATACCAGAACTGTGTGAATAACCTGTCCTCTTTTCTTTTATAGCCATGGGCTTATCTTAATTTTCAAATTGCATGGCTTGTTTTGCTAGCTTTTTAGAAAAAGTATATAACTTCTATTTGCTTTTGTTATGAGGTACGGTTTTTTGAATACTGTATCTTCTCCGTCACTAGAGACAAAATTCATTATTTTCCTGTCAGAAAGCACGACTTTGCAACTGTTCTGGGCAAAGAAAATACCAGAGCAAATGAAAGCTCTGTATCCAGAAGTGCCGAGTTCTTGTGTGATGTGGAACAAACAATAGGCCGGTGTTCAAAATACTTGGATCCTTGTGTTATACTCTGCTACTAAATTGGTTGTGTGACCTTGAGAAGGTATTTCTAGGATTTCATTTATTGGGAAAAGTTTTTTTTTAATTAAAAGACCATTTTATTGGGGGCTCTTATAATAATCTATACATCAATTGTATCAAGCATATTTGTACATATGTTGCCATCATCATTTTCTAAACATTTACTTTCTATTTGAGCCCTTGGTATCAGCTCCTCTTTTTCCCTCCCTCCCCACCCCCCCAAAAATGTTTTTTAATCCTTTTATTGGGGCAAAAGTGTTTGTTTAAATGTCTACAAACCTTATCACTTTTTTTTTATTTGTATATAGCCTTTATTATTTATTACACATTTTCTGGTTAATAATTTTGTAGCTTTTTTTTTTTTGGAGACTTTTAATCTTTTTTTTTTTAATCAATTTATTGGGGCTCATACAATTCATCACAATACATAGCTCAATTGTGTAAAGCACATCTATACATTTGTTGCCCTCATCATTCCCAAAATTCGCTTGCCTCTTGGGTTCCCGGAATCAGCTCATTTCCCCTCCCCTTCCCTTCCTCCTCCCCTCTCCCCCATGCACCCTTAATAATTTATAAATTATTATTGTATCTTATATTACACTGTCCGGCGTCTCCCTTCACCCACCCCTCCGCTGCCCGTCCCCCAGAGAGGAGGCCACACGTAGCTCCCTGTGAATCATTCCCCCCTACTACATCCCCTTTCCCTCCTGGTATCGCCACTGTCACCCTGGTCCTGAGAGGTTCCTCTGTCCTAGATTCCCTGCGTTTCCAATTCCTGTCTGTACCGCTGTGCATCATCTGGTCCAACCAGGTCTGCAAGGCAAAATTGGGGTCCTGGTAGTTGGGGGGAGGAAGCGTTCAAGAACCAGAGGAAGGTTGTGGGCTTCATTATTGCTATACTGAACCCTAAGTGACTCATCTCCCCACTACCCCTCTGCAAGGGACCAGGCTTTAAACACCAAAGGTGGGGAGGGGGAATCATATCCTCGTCAATGAGGGTGGCGCGTGATGGAGACCCAATGCCCATCTCTCGACAACTGGACAAACCTTATCACTTTTTGATGACTTTGAACTGAAAGTGTTTGGTCATTGACTTAAGTGTATACATTTTGGTTCCCTTTCTCACTGTCCATGTAATCATATAAACACAGCTGTTAATTGTGGTCAGTTATATAAAAAAAGCTGTCAATTTAAAATTATAAGATTTTCAAAAATAAACATATTAAAAATTTGTCCTGTCATGAATAAATCACTAGAAGTATAGTTAAAAATTACTGATCAAAGTGATGTTTCTCACTCAATGATACTTTTCAAATTGTTAAAAATGAATGTCTCATTGTTATTATTAGATTTTAATTTCAAACTTTCTAAGGAATGTGACTGTTTTAGGTGTATAATGTTACTGGTGACATTACATAAAGCTCCCAAAAGAAATGCTGATAAGAGTAGCATTGATCATCTTCGCTCCTGGCTGCCAAATACTGTTAGTGTCTCAAATGTACCATTCATGTGGTAGAGTATATGTAATCCATAGAAGATTGCTTCTTCCCCATCCTTAATTTTGCATCTGAATTTAGCTTTGTTAAAAACTGTCTTCTCTTTCCACAGATGTAGATGAAAAGTTCACATTATTAATATTCTCCCCTCATGGTGTTTCTTTCCCCTTTGCCTTTTAATCATTTTCACATGTATGTGTATGTATATATGTGGAGTGTTTGGAGTTATTGAAAAATGCCAAAGTGTGGACAGGAGGTAGCTACACAAAACTTGTTAAGTACAAGTTACACAGAGTAACACAGAGTATGAGTTAAACACATACACAACGTTTATTTTTATAGAAAAAAATGCTTCCAAGAAAGCCTTCATTCTCTCCATTTCATTTCTGGATTTCATCATCTTTTCAATTTTCTCTGAAAGGTTCTGAAATTATCTGTGATGTAAGATCGTTTTAAACAACATTTTATAATCCAATTTATAAAGGTTCTAACACAATTCACGTTCACATTTAAAAAGTCTTCTATCCAAGTATAAATGAAGGTTGAATGAACTAGTGCATAAAACTCATTACCCTCAAGTCGATTACAACTCACAATGACCCTATCAGACATGGTACAACTGCCCCTGTGGGTTTCTGAAAATACAATTCTTTACAAGAGTAGAAATCTTCATTTTTCTCCCACAGACCAGTTGGTGGTTTCAAACTGCTGACCTTGAGGTTAGCAGCCCAATGCATAACCATGATGCCATACTAGCTATAAAAGGGAAGAGGACAATCTGTATGAACTTTATGGGTTATTGTTGTTAGGTATCATTGAATTGGTTCTAACTCATATGGACATTGAAACGAACACTGCTTGGCCCTGTACCATTCTCACTTTTGTTCCTTTATTTCAGGCCAGTGTTGTAGCCACTACATTAGTACATCTCTTGAGGTCTTCCTCTTTTCCATTGATCCTCTATTTACCGATGCGATGTCCTTCTCCAGGCACGAGTCTATCCTGATCAATTCCAAAACTGTGTGCGATGAAGTCTCAGTATTCTTGCTTCCAAGGAGCATTTCAACTGTATTTCTTCCAACACAGGTTTTTCATTTCTCCTTGCCCCCAAAACTATGGCGATCCAGTTAATTCTGACTGACAGTGACCCTCTAGGACTAAGCAGAAATGCTTCACAGGGTTTCTGAGACTAAGTATCTTTACAGGAGCAGACAGCCTCATCTTTGTCATGTGGAGTGGCTGATGGGTATGAACCACCCACCTCTTTGATAGCTACCCAAATTTAACCCACCATGCTACCAGATCTCTTTCTTTCTTCTGGCAGTCCACAGAGCATCAGTGAAACTTCTACAGTAAGACAAGCAAGGAAAAAGGAAGGCGGAGTTCACTTCTAAAAAAATAATCCCTGACACTCTTATCAATAACAGTCAAGTCTGCTGTACAAGATCACTTTAAAGGGCAAAAGAGCAAAGGTGGCACTTTGGGAATTAAGGTGCAGCTGAACCAAGCCATGGTATTTTCAATCACCTCAGAGCCCGGTGAAAGCAGGAGTATGAATAAGGAAGACAAGAGAACTGGCATAGTGTTGTAAACGAATATTGAACATACCGTATGTTCTTCTGGCAGCTCGTGGTGTCCTGATGATTCTTCAGCACCATAATCCAAAAGTATCAGTTCCTTTGTAAGCAGCACCCACCTTTCATCTGCTGATGAGGGACTTGGGTGAGACATACTTTAATTCTCAAAGTGACATCTTCCAACGTTGAACACTTTAAAGAGGTCTTTTGTTGTGCATCTGACTGCTATTTATAAAACTTTCAGATGCTAATTTTTTAGAACTGAATGATCACTTCTTTCATCTTTGTCTGCTTTAGTCTGCAAACTCCACTGAAACCTGTTCATCAAGGGGAACCATGCTGGCTTTTGAAATATCTGTGAGGAAGGTTCCAACATCAAAGCAACATGTGTGCTACCTCACTCGCTCACTCACAGTCCTCCAGTTGATTCCATTCATAGCAACCTTAAAAAACAGAGTAGAACTACACCCTGTAAGTTTCCAAGACTGTAACTGTTTATAGGAGAAAAATGCCTCTTCTTTCTCCTGCAGAGCAACTGGTGGTTTTGAACTGCTGACCTTGCCATTAGTAGCCCAACATATGATTGCATTACCATAAAAAATATAATAATGAATGAGAACAAATGGAAAAACATATTGCAAAATTGATTTCATTTATAATAACAAAATAAAAGACATGAAAAGATACCCAGATATAAATATACCAAAATGTATGTGCATAGAGAAAAACTTTAAACTTTGAAAATTAAAAATTGATGGTATTAAATGCAGAGAAAACAAATTTCTAAAGTACAAGAGTCATTTAATAAAAATTGCTCCCTGGTAGAAATAATTATTGTAGTAACATAAGACAATGCAAAGTAGGCAAAGAAGCAAAGGAAACAAAAAAAATCTACACATAGACATAAAATTATTTATAAACATGATAAGAAAGATGACTGCAGATCAATAAAAAGTATGAACTACTAAAAACTAGTTTTGAATTATTTATTTTTCATATAAAAAATCAGGCCTCTACTAAATCCAGAGAAAAGTTTGTTTAGCTACAATGTGAATTATATTGATATGAAGAGCAAGACTTCAAATGTTTTTAAAAAAACATGAGAAGAATACCCTTATAACTTAGGATTTGAAAGGATTTCATAGGCTAAATATGCAAACCATACAGGAGATAATTGATATATTTTATTTGCCCACAATTTAAAATTTTCCTACTATATTTCAAGAGCCAAGTCATAGATTGGAAATAATCAATGTAACCAACAAAGGATTGTTATCAAAATGCATTTTAAAAATTACTTCACATTGTTAGGGGAAAGAGAATCTACTTAGAAAAAATTGACCAAAAGATTAAAGGAATATTCACAGGGCCTATAGTTTTGTAGATAACATATTTCAAACATATTAAACTGGTCAAGCAATCCTTAAAGGCCAAGGAAGGCAATGTTTTTTTAACGGTTTTATTAGCACTTCATCCACATCAGCCTTCTTTCTTTAACTACTTAATGAACTTCTAAGCTAAGCTGCAAAGCCTTGATTGTACATACAGCCACCAAGTACATAATAACACACCATGAATCTGTTCCAATGGCTAATTTCATACCAGGAAATTCCATGGGACCAACGCTTTCCAAACTCAAAAATCTAAACTCACTGCCATTGAGTTAATGCTGACTCATAGTGACTCCCCTGTGTGTTTCCAAGACTGTAACTGCTTGCACGAGTAGAAAGCTCAGTCTTTCTGCTGCAGAGCAGTTGGGGTTTTGAACTGCTGACCATGCAGGTTGCAGCACAACTCGAAACCACTACACCACCAGGGTCCTTTCCA
Source organism: Echinops telfairi (assembly GCF_000313985.2). Classification (NCBI taxonomy): domain Eukaryota; kingdom Metazoa; phylum Chordata; class Mammalia; order Afrosoricida; family Tenrecidae; genus Echinops; species Echinops telfairi. The sequence goes on along the minus strand of NW_022103955.1, from coordinate 3,971,197 downwards.
GAACATGAAAATGATTTTCAGGTTGGGATAAGAATAGAAGGCATGAACCCTAGCCATCCCTCTCTACTCTGTGTGCTCTCAGCTACTGTAGTACAAGATCGAGTCTTTGCAGAGAGTTAACTGCATGGTGACGGAAAGAGCCTTATGTAGCGAATAATGAATCTGTGCACTTTCTATGGTAAACACGCGCCATTGCTTTATGGATTCAGGTTAGCCAGCGATGTGCGTCAATATGTTTCTGAATGATTTTTTTTTCTCTTTCTCATCTGTAGATGAAGTTTCTAAGCCCTTTGTCAACTTACTCTTGAGTTTGCGTTAATTGGTAAACAGTTTTAACCTGAGGTTGATAAGTATCAGTGGATTCCACATTGTTTCTTTTGCCTATTAAATACATTTTAAAAACAATTTTAACTGAACTAATGAGAAATGTGTATGGGAAACAGTTACGTATATGGATGATATATCTACAGAAATACATTTATTTTATAAAAATTATATCAACTGAAGAGCCAATTATGGAAATGAACGGTCTATATAATGCTACACTAAACATTTTACATGATTAATTTTTTAAGATCTCTATATTTGTAATGACATTGGACTTAGAATATAAATTCACTGATTTTAGTCATTGAATATAGCTATTGAACGTTTATAACATGTCTACGGGATGTGTTTCTCAAATTACTCTTATTACTTGATTTATTGAGTACTGAGGGTTACCTGAAAAACACAGCTTTGCAAATAATTTGCCCACCTATATAACTTGTGGTCCAGTGTACTTAGGAAAACAGTGCCTGGACAAGTTGTGCTGTTTGTAAAACAAAAACAAAACATCCTTTAAATGCATGCTATTTGCATAAAAATGCAGTATACTGGATCTACACATGAGAATTAAGGTTACTCACATTTTGGTTTTGCTCTATAATTCGGCTTATGACCCTGTCTTGGGATATGAATCCCAGCCAAGCAGTAGAAGAATTTCTGAAAGGAATATTTGACAGTGTTTGTATTAATAAATAAAGGTTATTAAGGAATATGTGAATTGAATTCAGAATTCTTGATTGAGTAAAAAGATTCTTTTATATGTATATATATGACTGTCCATTTTGTTAGAATTTTTTGTCTTTCTCATATAGTTATCAGTTTTAAATTTGTTCTCTAATAAAAATAAATTTGGTTAGAAGGAATGGTACTTATATATTAATGATACTGAGCAAATATATGAATATTTTATTAATTTTATGTTGACTTAAAATGCATGACACTCATTAAACAACTGCAAACATTGCATCTTGCAGGTGTGTGGTTACCATGTGAGAGGGAATTGTGATGATTATTTAAACTGTGATTTCTGGACCATTGTTCAATCACCTGATTTTCAGCCAGTGGCGTAGTATGAAAAGACAAAGCATGAACTGCACATTCCCTTGGTAAGCCAGGATGCTTTTACCAACTGGGAAGAGAGTCACTGCTTATTTCAGTTTTATAATAGTGACATTCCAAGAAGTGCTACTAAGAGAACCTGGTGTGAATTGAGTTCCAAGATGAAAGTCTGAAGCACAAAGGGCAGCATGGAGGCAAGGTTAGCATCCTTAGAAGACATCTCTGAAAGAAAAGCTTGAATGACCATTTAGTCCAAGTACTGCTATAAGGTACCCAGGCAGGGATAAAATCATCTGAGAGTACTGCCGATTTTAAAATCAGGGAGGATGTATGTCAGAACTGTAGCCTTTCACCATGCTTATTCAATCTGTAGGCTGAGCAAATACTCAGAGATGCTGGATTATGTGAAGAAGAATGCAGGAGCAGCACTGGAGAAAGGCTTAGTAACAGCCTGCGATATGCAGGGGACACAGCCTTACTTGTTGAAAGTGAGGAGGACTTGAAGCACTTACTGACGAAGGCCAAGGATTGCAGTCTTCAGTATGGATTACAACTCAATGTAAAGAAAACGAAGATCTTCACACTGGATCATTAGATAACATCATGACAAACAGAGAAAAGATGAACTTGTCAAGGATTTCATCTTGCTTGAATCCACAATCAATGCTGATTGAAGCAGCAGTCAAGAGATCAAACAAGGCATCGCATTAGATAAATCTACCGCACAAGACCTTTTTAGAGTGTTGAAAATCAAGAATTTTACTTTGAGGGCAAAGGTGTGCCTGACACAGCCATGATATTTTCAACCACCTCATACACATGTGGAGGTTGGACATTGAAGAAGGAAGACTAAAGAAGAATCGATACATTAAAATTATGGTTCTGGTGAAGGATATTCAAAGTACCATGGACTGCCAAAATAACAAACAAAGCTGTCTGGGAAGAAGTACAGCCAGAAAGCTAATTGAGAAAGGAAGGTGAGATTTCGCTTCATGTACGTTAGACATGTTATCAGGAGAGACCAAACCATTACTAATTCAGTTTATTCCGGGCTCAACCACAAGAGCACTTGTGAGGCTGGCCAGGACCAGGCAGAGATTCATCCGATGGACAGAGGGTTCCAGGCATTGGAACAGACTCAATGACGCTAACAACACAACAAACCTCTAAAGAGAATTAAGAATTAAGTAATATTTGAATCATTGTTGTAATGAAATGCCTCACTTCAGCCAATGATATCACACTGTGAGGTAGTTTGATAAATTATAAATCGTTTGGTTGGAAAAATGAGGATTCGTGAGAAATAAGAACTATAAAAGCATAAAAATAGTTCATTAGCTGTTTTCTTTGGGTGGAAATGAAAATCCCATCTTTGTCTTTTGCTGTATTGGGGAGGAACCTGAGGAAGGTGATGTGGCTGAAGCTTTATCTTGTGTGTGCAGCGAGGTGAGGACTTAGTCGATACAATGCTAATGGGCCTGCTTCTGTGGTCAGCACCTTTCATATAAGGTGCTCGGCTGTCAGACCCTTCTGTGAGTGACAGCACCTGGTCAGTGAACATTTGATTCCTAGTGGTCCTCTCAGGGGCTCTCTGGGACACATCTCAGCAGCTGGCCACTGAGTTCCTGAGATTTGTGGCTTTCGAGTCATCTGGTCAAGGCTGCAGGTTTGTTCATTCAGAACAATCTCTGCCTGCATAGGGCTTTCATTCTAGAAGGGACGAAGGATACACACAGATAATACTCCTCAGCCTGCCTGACAGCGTAAGTGGTTGAAGGAGTTGTAGCCACCTGCCGCCTTCGGGCAGACAATAGTGTAGAAGGTAGCCTGGAGAAATGTGGCTACTGCATCAGAGCCCTGGGCCAGGGAGAAGCAAGTGCTGATGCCCTAGGGAAGGAGTGTGCTTAGCAGGTGAGAGGATAACAATATCTCAAGGCCTGATGCAGAAAGTCCCTGGGAGAAGTGGGCAGTGAAAGAAGAAGCCATGGCCTTGCAGACTGAGGCAGCACATAGGGATGAAGAGGATAAGTTATTTTGTTGTTGTTGTTTTGATTTGACTAAGAAACCTGTAAAGTGATGGAAAGAAAGCCTACTATACTCGGTGGTCCTTGAATTGTAAAAGAGTGAATGTAACTACCCTACATGCCTGGAACCTGGGATAGTCACTGCTTTGTGACTGTGGTGGTCACAATTAATTTGGCTTCCTTAGGGGTAGTGCCAATTTAGGGATTTTTGCCTCATCCTTTTGCCAATTTAAGAGTCCTCAGTCAGAGCAAGATCCCCACAAACCACCCCAGTACTAACTGCATTTCTGTGAACTTTAAAAACTCATAAGGAATGGCGTGTGTGATGAGAAATCACACTCAGCAGATTTTTAAATTTCACACACTAAAAACTGAAAGAATTTGGAGATTTTAATTTAAATATTTTGTGGTCTATTAAATTCCTCTTCAGACTCACAAAACACATGAAATGACACCGAATGCAGGAAGATCACAGGTCAGTGGGTGGAAAGTCTTGTGGATCCAGAGGTGGCGTAGGGATCTCAGCACTGGCGGGGGTCTCCATGTGTCTTCTCCAGCTCCCAAGGCATGGGTACTATCAGCATAGCATCATGTGATTTGTCAGTAGAGCATCCCCCAGGGAGTGTCTGTGCCCCGCCTCCAGCGAGCAATTTATCTCTTCGCCCTCCAATCAAACTGTGACCATATTGAGAGGCTAAACTCCACCCATTCACTCTTAAGTCTCTCTCAAATTGATTGTAGATTATGTAACTACCACAGCTGACCCCCTATGAGTTTCTGACATTGTAACTGTCTATGGGACTAGAAAGCCCCGTCTTTCTCCTGCCAAGCTGCTGGTGGTTTCAAACTGGCGACCATTCAAATTGCAGCCCAATGCATAACTACTATACCACTAGGTTAGAGAAAAGATAAATTTGCTAGTGCAGTCGATACAGAATCTGGTGTCAATTTGGGACTTGAAAGGATTAAGAGTGAAGGGGTGAAGACTAGTCTGTCAATCAAGTTATAGCGAATGAGTCCTCTGTGTGGTCATGGCCTTCTCCTGAGAATTCTGGAAATCCGGTGTTTCCTCCTTAGCGGGAGACTCCTCTCTCTCTATGCTCACTCCCTGGGAGACATTGCAGCTGATAATACACACGTAACTATGCTAGTGTCCTGAGCTAGAGAAGCCACATGTACTTACCCTGATGCAACCAGACCTCTGAAGCCGGAGAAGCCACTTACATACCCCTGCCAGTGTTTAGATGCTTACAATCCCACTGGATCCAAAGACTTTCTACCCACTGGCCTGTGATTGTCCTGCATTCAGGATCATTGCATGTGTTTTGTGAGTCTGAAGAGAACTTTATAGATTGGTATTGGACATATGGGCTAATATCTGACTTATGGACTTGATCTGGACTGGGCTGGGCTTTTTTTTCCTTCACCTCAATGTTCAATTACTCTTGTATATAAGCCTTTTTCTTATCCACACATGAGTGTCTATGGATTTGTTTCTCTAGTCTACCCAGACTAGCACAGCTAGGATAGATTATTTAAAGCCCTGCAAATTACAAAATGCTCCCAAGAACCTATCCAGCAACAGATTCTTCCTCCTCAGTCCAAATCAGTATGTTTCTCTTTAGCATGATTGCTTTAGACTTAATATATTTTCTTCCATACTATAAATCATAACTTTTCCAGAGCTTAAAATCCAGGATCCACTCGAGCACATTTTAATCCTTTAAAGAAGTTATGGACATGCCTGTATTTAGACATCTATAAATGCCCTTTTCCTCCTAGCTCTTTTCTCTATTTCCTTTTACTTTTTCTTGCCCCACTGTCATGCTCAGTTTTCATTTGGGTTTCAGTAATTCCTCTAGGTTACATTACCCTTG
>NW_022103955.1:3930940-3964227 GCF_000313985.2 Echinops telfairi | reverse complement strand
TACCTTACAAATATGGCTAGACCAAAGGATGTACACTGACACAGATAGGAACTGGAAATCCAGGGAATCCAGGGCGGATGATCGCTTCAGCACCTGTGGTGAGTGTGGTGATACCAAGAGGGAGGAGGGAGGGTGGGGTTGAAAGGGGGAACTGATTACAAGGATCTACATATAACCCCTTCCCTGAGGGACAGAAAACAGAAAAGTGGGTGATGGGAGATGTCGGGTCATGCAAGATATGACAAAATAATAATTTATAAATTATCAAGGGTTCGTGAGGAAGGGGGGAGCGAGGAGGGAGGGGGAAAATGAGAAGCTGATGCCAGGGGCTTAAGTGAACAGCAAATGTTTTGAGAATGATGAGGGCAATGTGTGCTTTACACAATTGTGCTTTACACAATATGTGCTTTACACAATTGATGTATGTATGGCTTGTGATAAGAGTTGTATGAGCCCCTAATAAAATGATTTTAAATAAATAAATAAGTAAAGAAGTTATGGAAATGCTTAGCTGCTTATGATTTTTCTCATTTAATGAGTCACAAATTTGTATAGGATATTTTTTTAATTTTTAAAGTATATTCAAATACTTTAATTCAATGGAGAAAGTTGAAATATTTATATTTAAAGCCTGCTATGTTTTAAAACACCTGTTTCCCTTTTCTTTACAGTGGGTTAATTTAAAAAAAATAGTTTTGCTTCTTTGGAACTCTTAGTTATTCAGACAGATAGATGCCATCCTGTGTGTTTCAGAGCAATGAAAATGAGAATAACTATTTGTACCAATTCAAGGGGTGTTGACATGAGGATGTGGGTCCAGTGCACTCCAAATGCCCTCTGTGTCCTAATCCTTCAGTATAGAATGACAAGTCACAGCTATGATTTGCTTCAGCTCCTTTCGCCCATAGGTGATGCTGATAGGTTGGGGAGGGGTCTCTTATACTGCCAACCATTTAATCAAAGGTCAGCCTGCCCACCATTTCTGTGTTATAGAGAGCAAATGTGCACTGAACTTCTGGAGACTTCAGTTAATAAAATAAATGCAGCCATCGCTCATTGTGTTTCCTGGAGCCCCTGGGGTGTAATGGTTATGCATTGACCTTGGATCTGCATGGCTGGCGTCAGAACCACCAGCAGCTCCAGCAAGCAAAAGATGGGGTTTTCTATTCCTGTAAACAGTTAGTCTTGGAAACTCACAGGGGTGACTATGAGTTACCATTGAATAGATGACAGTGAGGGAGAGAGATTTCATGGAATTACACCTAAAGTTCTAGAAATGTGAGATCGCTATAAATCTAGAACATGAGAAGAGACGATAAAGATTGGAGTCCAGTGTAGGTAGTAAAGAGAGAGGAAAGCAAAGCTCCTTTAGTTCATAGGAATTCTTTATCTACTTTGTAAATCCCAGAGATGGTTAATTACCAATTGCTAAACATGGGTTTTGTAAATGAATGCTATTGTAAATTCCCATCCTTAGGTGGTTTTTGGTTTGGTTTTATTTGATTAAAAGATCATTTTATTAGGGGCTCTTACAGCTCTCCCTTCCCCCATGGTTTCTGTTTTTCGACCCCCTGAGGATGATGGGGTGGTGGTGGTAGTTAAGATATTTCCATCACTTTTAATCCCCTTTCCCTCCCTCTTGCTCTTGATAACTACTAATATACTTTGTTCTCTATACATTGTCCTGTTATTCTCATTTAATTTAAGTGAGGTTATAGACTACTTATTCTTGTTTGATTGACTTATTTTCACCCAGTGCAAGGGCTTCCAACTCCATCCCTATGGTAAGCATATCTCAACAACTCATTTACCTACAAATAGTTTATCATAGGTATGTACCATGTTTTGTTTTATCAATTCATCTATTAATGGATATTCGGTGGTTTCCAAATTTTAAATATTGTAAATAGTGATGCAGTGAATATTGGTTTAAAGATCCCTACGTATCTGCTTTTAAATGTTTTGGGTACATACATGTGCAGGACTCTAATTGCTGGGTCCTATGGTAGCTCTGTTTTTACTGTTTCAGGAATCACCACACCGTTTCCCACAATGACTGTACCACTTCACATTCCCATGGATAAGGATGCCAATTTCCCCACTAAATCCACACATGTTATTTTTGTGTGTGTCTTTAAAATATAACACTTGACATCTTATAGTAGAGACATAGTATCTCAGTGTGATTTTGATTTGTATCTTTGTGATGGCTGATGATGTTGAACACTTTTTTATGTGTTTGGTTGCCATTTGAATGTCTCCTTTGATAAAATATCTATTTTGTGTGTGTGTGTGTGTGTGTGTGTGTGTGTGTGTGTGTGTGTGTCTGTGTGTAAAGGAAGAAATTTGTATCAAGAAAATGGCTCACACAGTTCTACAAGCCAGTAAAACTGTGGAGCACATGTTAATCTGGAGCCTTCACATCTGGGTTGTTAAACCAAGAAGCAGGAAGATGAAGCGGAAGTGAGGCTACAGGCAAATGGAGGCAGAGGGGGATGAATCTGGGCTCAGCCGGTCAGGCTGGTGACTGCACAGTCCCAGGACTCTACGGGCAGCTGCCAATACAGCAACTTGCCGGTCGCTGACAGGGTCAGCAGGCCAAACGGTGGGTCATTGGCTCAAGTCCTAAGAACTGGAGGCCAATGAGATAGACGCAGGATCCCCACTGGCAAGAAGAGACAAGTCTTCCCACCGAGTCTGTTTATAAAGGAGTAAGTCAAGCCCCTGATGAAGCTTCCTTCTGCTTTCTTCATGTCTATGACCTGATGTTAAAAAAATTGTATTAGCACTTAATACACATATCATAAAATTCAATAGTTCAATCATATCAAGAAGAGTTGTACAATCACTACTACAATCAATTTTAGAACATTTTCTTCTTCCTTGTACTCATGATTATCAGTGTCATTATTTTTTTTAATTGTGGCAAATCTACACAACAAAACACTCTAACTCAACAACTTCTACATATATAATTCAGTGCCATTGAGTATATTCCTTGTGTTGTTATTGGATGTGCAATCATTATTTTTCCAAATTATTCCAACACCATTAACATAACCTCTTAGCAAAACTCTTCCTCCTTCACCCACAGTAACCATTGATCAACTTCGGTTTCTTTTTCTTTTTTTTTAAAGTAGTTTTCTTGGTATAAAATTCAAATATTATACACTACCATAGTTAAGTCGCTTTTAAAAAGAGTTGTATACACACCATCACAATTTGTTCTAGTGCTCCCTCCTCCTCCTTGTTTGCTTCCTAATTCCACTTTCCCTCCTCACCCACATTCCTAAACTGCATCAGTTTGGGGGTTTTAAAAAATCATTTTATTGGAGCTCTTACAGATATTATAACAATCCACAATTCAATCAGATCAAGCATAATTGTACAATTGCTACTACCATCAGTTTCAAAACATTGTCTTTCTTCTTGAACTCTGCGATCAGCTCCCTTTTGTCCCCTCCCTCCCCACCCTTATTATTATATATTTTCTTAAATTTTTGCCATATCTAACACTACCGAATGTATCCATTCACCTACAGTTCTGTTATTCCTTCCCCTTGAGTGAGGTTTACAGCCATCATTGCTATCAATCTCCCTTCCCTCCTTCCAACCCCCTCTCTTCCCAGTGATTCCCTCAGGGAATTATTACTTCCATTACTATTTCTGGAGTTTATTTATCTTGGATTTCATGCATCAAATGATCTTAATGATACAAATGAACAATATTAATGAGGTAAAACTAAGACCATAATATTAAAGAACTAGAGGATAGGTATGTGTTTCATCAGTGCTATAGTCCACCCTGGATATATCACCCCTTCCATGTGGCCCTTCAGGGAGGGTCTGTCTAATTTTCTTAAGGTGGTCTCCACTTTGTCTATGCTCCTTCACATCAATTTGATTGTTCGTTTTTGAATATCTGATACCTGTTCCAGTTTCCACTTTATGATCACACAGGCTGGTGTGCTTCTTCCATGCGGGCTTTGTTGCTGCCCTGGTAAATGGCTGCTTATTTAACTTCAAGCCTGTAAGACCACAGACAGTGTGTCTTTTAGTAAGCTGGCACCATTAGCTTTCTTCACCACACTGTTGATGCACCCATTTTGTCTTCAGTGATTGTGTCTGGAAGGTGAGTATAATACATGGTCACATTATTAGAACAAATTGTTCTTGTACTGACGTAAGATTAAAGTAGAGGTGCAAATTCCATCTGCTTACTTATTGTATTTACACACATGCATATCTTTATATATTTGCATACATAAACTATATATATATAATTTTTACTTTCTTGTTCTTTCTTCTTTCCTCCTGACTGACTATTATGTGCACCCATTGTTCACCTCTCAGTAATTCCTCTCAGATACATTTCAATTGATCAAACACGACAAGGAATGCTAGACCCTCCTCACCATCCCTTGCTCTTCCACAGTCCCTGTCATCATTGCCTCACCACTCCCCTCCCCGGCCTCCTCCACTCCCATGTCCCCACCCCCAGAACCTTCAGTCCCATTGCTGAGAGAGAGAGAGCATACAAATAGAACCAAGTCCAACTGTTGTCCTGACCCAAAGTTGATGGGTGTCTCTCTGTTACATAGCCAGCAGGCCCTGTTATCATCCATCAGCCTGATCCCCTTTTCTTTCAGGGTTCCATGTCCTGGGACCCACTTACCTAAGAGCACTTAGTCCTCAGCATTTGTGACCGAGGAGCGTGCCTTCTACAAGACCCCATTGCTCTTCCTATAGTCAAGGATGGAGCAGTCTTGTGCCCCACCCCTCAGCCCATTACACCTTTAGGCTTTCGGTGTAGCCCCCTTGTGAATATCTCGCAACCAGTTCAGATGAGGTGCCAACTGCTAACAAATATCCCCCACCCCCCACCCCACCCCCGCAGTCAAAAGTTTACAATCAGGATTCCTCAGGGACTTTATGTCTTTGCTCCCATTGCTGGTCTGTTGCATTCCCTTCTTGGTTGGCCCCCAACTGGGCAGGCCAGACTGGCTGCATTCCCTGAACTGTATCTCCAGTGCTGTCCTCTAAGGAGGGGACATCATGTCTCAAGCTGAGGCCAGCCCTGTAGTCCTCTCTGTGAATGAGCTGCTCCAAGCAGGAACGTCAGCAGAATAAGGTTTACTCTCTCTCTGTTTCCTGTGAAGACAAAAACAATACCCTTCCCTTGGATGGATTAGTGCCCTGGTCCTCCATTGCAGTCTTTTCTCTTCCCCCACCCTTCTGTGGGCCATAAAGGTGATGAGAGGGGAGTGGGGAGCAATGTCTTTCAGCACAAGTCCTGTCTGCGTCTTCTCTTTTTTCCCTGATGTACGAGGGGGTACCAAAAAAAAAGCACTCCAAAACGGATTTTTTTCAAGGTTAAATATTTAAATATTTTTACAAAATATTTTACAAAATGTTTTACAAAACATATCACTTTCTAATTATTTTCCATTCCACTTAATACATTTGTCAAATCTGTGATTACATTCTGGAAACATTTTTCAAATCCATCTATTTGGATGGCTGACAGCACCTCCCTTTTTTTTTTTTTTTTTCACTTCTTCTAGGTCATCAAATCACTGTCCTTTCATGTCCCTCTTCATTGCAGAAATGAAAAGAAATCATATGGAGTGAGGTCAGGTGAGTCCAGTGTGGGAGGCAAGATAGGCATGCTGGTTTTTGCCCAAAACTGGCACGCTGGGATGGTTATGTGAGCAGGTGCATTTTTGTGGTGGCAAAACCAGTCCCCTGCCTGCCACAAATCAGACATTTTTGTCACACACTGTAACATAATCTTTTCAGAACCTCTAAATATAAAGCTTGATTAACAGTCTGACCTGTTGGAACAAACTCCAATTGCACTGAGTCGACATTTTTGTCTGTGCGGGAAGTTGACAGACATCCAAAATGAGGTTTGTAATCAATCGGCATTTCACCTTTTTTGAAATGAGAAAACGACTCATACACTTGAGTTTTCCCCTTGTAAGCTACCCTGTTTCCCCGAAAGTAAGACATCCCCTAAAATAAGACCTACTTACAGTTTTCCCTCTCGCTGAAATATAAGGCATCCCCTCGAAAATAAGACCTCCCTGAAAATAAGGGTTTGGATTGTTATGATGATGTTCCAGAAGATGATGGCATGACTGTCATTGAATAAATGAGTAAATGTACCATAGATAGTTGTACATGAAAATAATGGTAGTAACAAGAAATTCTTGCTACTGTAGGATTCACAGTTTGTCTGGTTAGGCTGATTTGTGATGACAACTACTACCGTACCATATACCGGTAATACATTTCCTTTTTCTGTTGTTCAACAATAAATGTGTACTGTATTTACTTCATGGATAAATAAGACATAACCTGAAAATAAGACCTAGCGCAACTTTGGGAGCCAAAACTAATATAAGACACTGTCTTATTTTCGGGGAAACAGGGTATGTTCAACATCACAACAGTTTCTGTGGCATTATTCCTGTGCAGGAAACAAAATTTCACAGCTGCACACTGTTCTCTTTAAAATGGCCATCACATAAAACAAGGTTTGAGTGAAACTACTTTTATGAAAATATTCACTGTGACCAGAGAGAACCTTCCTAGACGACACCACTGGGTGCACTAACTCAGAGTGAGTTGCTAGATGCTCGCCTAGCAGGAAAAATGTGTACTATGAAAGATCTGCTACACCCAGTGAAATTCCAGGTTTTCTTGAGTACCCGCTCATATGCATCATTGAGTTTGGGTTGGCTTTTGCCAGAGTATCTGATTCTCAGTCCAGAAACTGTATGATATGTACATTTTCCCCTTTGCCCGTTGTGATAGTTAGGTTTATGTGGAACCTGGCCAATTGTAACATGTGGGATTAATCAGGTCACAGTTTGATTGGAGGGTAAAGGTAAAAATGGATCTGTAAGGCCTACCCCCTCCTCTCTTGCTCTTTGTTGATGGGAGGGTGCTATAGCATGCTGCTGCTATAGCAAGCTCTCTGCCTCAAACAGTGAGCTATACCACCAGTGGGCCTCACTATTGTAGCAGATGACTTCTTTGTTGTGTCTCCCTCCAGTAAGCCAATAATTCTACTGTTGTACCTCTTCATAGCATCAGACATAGTTCTTAGGTTTTCTTCAGCTTCTCTGATGATCTCATTAGATTTTTGTTCATGTTTGTTAAAGTCTCTTTGGCTGTCCTCCAAGTCACTGGTGCTGTTCTCTGATTCCTACAGTCAATTCTCGTGGTCTGTGTGTCTGCTACTGGTTTTTGTTATCTCCTCCCTAAGCTCCTGTATTTCCTTTGGTGTAAGGACTTTATCTTCTCAATCATTTCATACTTTTTCTCTCTTGTTTCCCTCATATCCTGTATGACTCCAAACAGCATTCTGAACATTTCTTTCTGTGACAGCTCAATGTCAGCTTCCATGCATGTCGTAGTTTCAGGACATCTTCTGCCATTGCCTTTTGTTTCTCCTGTTTTTTTATTGAGGTCGTTGGGGATGATGCCATTTGCGTTGTGTTGTTTTAGAGGAGCCTGTTGCCATTTTCCAGGGAGTTGAAGAGCACAGCTCTCTCTGGGGGACTTGTAGGAATGCTTCTTTGAACTGCCTACAGGCAATTTCACTATGGAATTTGCCTACCACTTTATCTTCCTGTGGCTTCCCTCTCAATTCTGGTGGGTTGCCTGCTTTGGTGTAGAACACTGAAAATGGTAGGTGGAATTGCCTTGGTCAGATAGATCACTGCGGATGTTGGGCAGAGGTTCCTGCAGCAGCTTGGAATGTTGGCGAGTGTTGGATGAGCTGCCTTAGGCTGTGTGAGGCATTAAGATAGCGGGAGGAAGTTCCCTCAGTCATGTGGGACAACAGAGGAAAAATAGGAGCTCCCTCAGCTACACAGGCAGGAATTCCCGGTAAGATGGGCAGAGTATTCCCTGTTGGAGGTCGGCCCAGGATTTTCATAGCCTCGGGCTATGCTGCACAGGGTGGAGCTCACCCAACTGGGTGGGGGGCAAGTGTAAATTGCCTAGGCTAAGGGAAGTGGTCTGGAGGTGGGCTGTTTGAGTGTGAGAGAACAGGGAAGAGACAAAGAGGAAAACAAAACAAAAATTAAGCCTGCTGAGACTGTGGGGGGATAGAGAGAAAAGAGGGAAACAAAGTAACAATATAGTTGAGCCCCGATACCTGCCCTTGGGACTACAAGGGTTTAATTCCTGCCCCGTGGCGGCAGCAAGCTGTGGCTGTGTTGAGACAAAGTTCCTTTGCTGGCTCTAAATAGTCCCAACTCCAGCTGAGACAGTGGCAAGGTTGAGGTCAAACCCTAACCAGCCTCTGCTGTGGTAAGCTAAAAGCCACTAGCTCCTCAAAACCTAGTGGATCTGTGCCTACTTATCTTTATGATGCCCCTCCTGTGTTCCAGCAGTGTTGATTTTCCCTCGTAGTAACTCTCCTGGGCTGATTTCTGCAGAGTCACTCTGGTATGTCTTACTCAGTCACCATCTTCCCGGAAGTTCCCAGGTGTCCTCATTTGTGAATCTTCTGTTCAATCTTTTGCCCACCTCCTCAGTGGGCTGTTCAGTTATTGCTTGTTGTAAGGTTCTAGGATTCTGTATATTTTAGTAAGATCTTTGTCTGATATGTCATTACAAAATATGTTTTCCCAGTTTGTGGGCTCTCTTATTATTCTCTTGATAAAGTCTTTCACTGTACACATGCATTTTATCTTTAGTATGAACCACATGTCTGTTTTATCTTCCTCTGGGTGTGTATCCTTCATTATTACCAATAGCCCATGTTTTCCCAGTGCTAAGGTTCTTAGCTTTGTCCCATTTTCTCCCATTAATAATCCTGATAGCTCTGAGTTTTACCTCAAGGTCTGTGATCCACCTTGAATTTGTCCTTGTGTATGGGGTGAAATTAAGAGACTTGCTTCATTCTTCTGCAGGTTGATCTCCAGTTTGTCCTGCACCAATAGCTAATAAAGGGCTTCTGCTTGCCATTTGATATTTTTAGGGCCCTTATCAAATATCAGTTGTTTTTATTTCTGATTTTTCTGTTATTATCCATTGGTCTGAGTATCTATCATTATACCAGTACCATGCTGCTTTTACAACTGTGGTCCTGCAATAAGTTTTAAAGTCAGGTGATGCAAGCCTGCCTACTTTGCCACTTCTGGGATTCTTCCCTTTCCATATGAAGTTGATAGTCAATTTTTCCATTTATTTGAAGAATGATGCTTGTATTTCTGTCGGGATTACATTGAACTATATAGTTCCTTATAAGTATGATTGGCATCTTTACAATATTGTGTCTACTGAACCATGAGCAGGGAATATATTTTCCCATTTGTGAAGATCCTTTTTGGATTCGTGTAATAATGTTCTGTAGTTTTCCTCACACAGACCTTTTGTTCTTTTTGATTAGGTATATCCCTTGATATGTCAATATATTCTTGGCTATTGTGAAGGGTACTGCCTTCTTGATCTCTTTTTCTGTAATCCCATCAGTTGTATATAGCAGTCCAATTGACTTCTGCATGTTGATCTTGTATCCTGCCACTACCAATTTCCTCTGTCACTTCCAGTACTACTATCATGAAGCCTTTGGGGTTTTCAATAAATAAAATCATCTCATCTGCAAATAAGTATAATTTAACTTATTTTACCAGATGTATACTTCTGATATTTACTTGTAGTTTGAATGACTCTGGAGTTTTCTTATTTTTAATTCTTTAAGAAGGAAATTGTTTGAATATCCCAGTAAGTCTCAAAATGGTCAGAAAAGTATTCAAGAATTAAATGTAATAAAAAGAACTAAGCAAATCAAGCAAACAAACAAAACCCAATCCATTAAAAAATCTAATTAGTCTTGAGCAGAAAAGTAATAGACTGGGAGTGTGCATGCAGACCCCACCATGGTGCACTAAACCTTGAGGACAACATAACCACATGGAGCAACACATGAACAGAGAGGTCTGCAGGGCTGGCCCCAAACAGAGCTAAACTGAGCCCCTCCTTAGAACTATGTGTTACAGAAGACAACAGTAAACCTACAGTTGGGGTGAGGGGTTGGCCTGCTACACCCACACGGAAGCAAACCAAGAAGGAAAAAGAGACCATGAGGGTCTAGACCTCATATTGGCACACCAAGCTCTATGGACAACATCCCTGCATGGAACTGCTAAGGCACAGAGAAGACTGCAGGGCCAACAACAGCTGGAGACAAGATGTCCCCTCGCTGGAGAATGCTGTGACAGAGGACAATACTGGGGACACATGGAGGGGAGCGAATCCAGTCTGAACCCCCCACAGCAAGGCAAACTAAGAAGGGAACATAACAGATCAGCAATTGGAGCCAAGCCAAGCCACAAAGCCCCTGAGGAGTCCCCCAAATACACTTCAGGCTAGAAGGGGCAGTTCCCAAAACCCCCAGGACCAGTGGGAGATAGTCATAAAGGTCATAGGACAGACCTGGAATTATCTGTGCTTTTTCAGGGATTTTTTTTGCTTTTCTTTTTTGCTAGTTAATATACATATTCTCTTTCTATTCAATCTTTTGTTTTATTTTTGTATTGTCTGTGCTATTGTTGGTTTGCCTACCTATGTAAGATAGGTATGGGAAGCAAGCCACCGGAGAAAGCAACAGGACGATGGTTCTAGAAGGACTTAGGGGGAGGAGGAATGGAGGGAAGGGAGTGGTGAGCAAACAATGTCATAGAAAGGGGAGCAATAAAATTAAAAACAACAAGGAGGAGGACGTAGAGATCCTCGGGGTGTTGGAGCAACAGCAATCTAGCTGAGAGGAATTATTAAGAGGCAGAAGAAGGGCAAGTGTGAGGGTGGGAAAGGAGGTAGGTAAAAGGAAACAGAGGAAAGATCTAGGAATGAAAGCTATGGATGCAGGAATAAACATAGGTGTACACTTATGTAACTATATTAATTCATAAAAATAGAGGCATTTGATTATGTACTTATATTTATATGGCAATACATTGAGAAAGTTGATGGACTCTGGGCCTCTGCTTCAAGCCCTCCCTCAACACAAGAACACTTTATTCTAACAACCTGGAATTCTGTGATGCTCACCCTCCTGGCATGATCGCTGAAGACAAAATGGGTGCATAAGCAAATGTGGTGAAGAAAGCTGATGGTGCCCGGTTATCAAAAGGCATGTGGGTCAGTGTGTTTGTTTAACTTGAGGACCAAGAATATTGGATTCTTATTAACTTCTTGAACCATGTTAGTAGGAGGGAGCTTAATGCAACCTAATGGAATGTTGTGTATCTCTGATCACTCACAAATGGGAGTTTAAACATTAGATTAAAAAAAAGAAAGCCAACCAATTCAAATAATCTCCAGATATCCTCTCCTCTGAGACAAACTGGAGATAGGACATACAAATAATTATGCTTTTAAAATTATTTTAAATATAACAAAATATAAATAATTGTCCATTTGAGTAATAGGTTCTGTTAATAATTTATCTCTAAGATCTGTTAGCTGAATTTACATTGCTTAAAGATAATTTATATTTTAAACATCATTATATGCCTTTTTACATTAAATTATATTGTCAGCAATGTATTTGCTGTCATAGTGATATATTTGTGAGTGTGTGAGTGTATGTATGATTGCATGCAGTATGCGTGTATGTACATGTCTATAATTGCACTTCTGAGAGCAATTAAAGCACTTGAAAGTAGATCTGCATGTGCTGATGGGTATAGCAGCTCCTGGTGTATGTGAAAATTTTCTTAGATTTCAGATAAAAGAGCCTCCAGGCAAACAGATAGAGAGATAAAGGGAAAATCAATGTCAGTTTTCAAAACATGTAAATACTAAAATACAAAGACCTTTTCATGGATACTGATGCAATTCCAGGTGTTGAATATTCTATTCAATATCTATCTTGTGACAAGTTAAAAATATATGGCAGGGCATTCTGTTCCATAAAGTGAAGCAGTCTTCTTGAATTTTAGTTGAAGTTACAAAGTGAGAGAAAAGTGTTTGATAGACCTTTATCAAATCCTGATAAGACAAGTCTCATTGTTTGAAGTAGAAAGTCTCTTCTGAAGGGTGGTTGGACCTCACAGTAAGGTCTTGTTCTTCATTCAGGAAGGGTGGGTCAGGGCCCATTAAGAATTATGGTCCTTTGACTGCTGTAGAATCACCTGTAGCACAGGCCGAGGTGGACATCATGCAGCAGACTCTGTACAGTGAGGTATTACATCAGTCTATTAAAGACTCTTAAAATGAATGGCAGTTAAATGTTAAATATCTTACTTTTTCAATTATCTTGAATTGTACTGCTATTTGAAATGTAATTCTGATTGCTTTGTATATTCATGAAATTACCAGCACTCTGTGCTGCTTGGAGTGGCTTGTTTACCAGAACAACAGTGATGAAGAGATTTTCTAAGTGTGAAAATCTCTTCTATAATTGATACTCACCAGCTACCTCCTGCATAACCTAGGCAGGTTGCAGAAGCCCACGAACATATTGTTGTGTGGTCTGTCTGACTGCAACGGGACCACTTAACCCAGGAGGAAGGTAACTCTGCAAAGCAAAGACCCTCAGGGCACGCACATTCAGATGAACCTAGCACGTGTTCCTTCTGTTCCTTCAGTGGTTTTAGAGTTATAGGATGGAAAGACAACAACATATCAACCTGTGTGATCACGGGGTGTCGAACGGATCACTGAAGACATATGTGGTGAAGAAAGCTGATGGTGCCCGGCCAACAAAAAGTATAGCGTCTGGGGTCTTAAAGGCTTGAAGGTAATCAAGCGGCCATCAAGCTCAGGAGCAACAAAGCCCACATGGAAGAAGCACATCAGCCTATGCAACCACAAGGTGTCGAAGGGATCAGGTGTAAGGCATCATCAGAACAAAAAATCTTACCATAGTGAATGATGGGGGGAGTGCGGAGTGGAGACCCAAAGCCCATTAGTAGGCCACTGGAGATCCCCTTGCAGAGGGGTCTCGGGGAGGAGATGAGCCAGTCAGAGTGCGATGTAACAATGATGAGAAATACAACCTTCCTCTAGTTCCTAAAGGTTTCCTCCCCGCTCCCACTACCATGACTCGAATTCGATCTTGAAAAACTGGCTAGACCAGAGGATGTACACTGGTACAGATAGGAACTGAAAATACAGGGAATCCAGGACGGATGAGCCCTATAGGACCAGTGGTGTGAGTGGCAAAACAGGGAGGGTAAAGGGAGAATGGGTAGGAAAGAGGGAACTGATTACATGGAACTGTGTGTGACCTCCTCCCTGGGGGACAGACAACCAAAAAGTGGATGAAGGGAGACGTCGGACAGGGCAAGATATGACAAAATACCCATTTATAAACTATCAAGGGCTCATGCAGGAGGGGGGAGCGGGGAGGGAGGGGAAAAATGAGGACCTAATGTCGGGGGTTTAAATGGAGAGAAAATGTTTTGAGAAACGATGTACAAATGCGCTTTACACAATTGATGTGTGTATGGATTGGGATAACAGTTGTATGAGCCCCTAATAAAATGTTAAAAAAGAAAAAAAAAAAGACCAAGTAAGAAGAAAACACCCCTTTTAACAGTAGTTAAGTTGTTTTTAAATACAGTGTTACTTAGGTTGTGGAACTCAATTTGTTCCAGATTCGTGTTTGAAAAACTAAAAAGTTCAAGACCTGAGTATTTTTTTTTTCCAATAAGAAAGAATGGAAAACCAAATCATTCAGTCTGAGACCCAAAGATTACACTAAAATTAATTGTTCCAGGACTTTAAATCACTCTGGAGACTTTTAGCTTTCTCCCTGTCACTGTCTCAGGTACACTATCGCCATATAATTGCTTCTGATTTATCCAAATAAACAGTAACTTTTCAACCTCTTCAATGGTCTGGGTTGTTTCATGGTTAATGATTTCACGCCTTTTGCTACTTTAGCCACTTTGATCACATCCCCACCCCCCCCCACCCCCCCACCCCCCGCAAAATGTTGCGAATGTTGTATCCAGCCACCGAATCAGACAAATGGCAACCTTATTCAAGATTCACATTTTCTTTCTTTCTTTAATTCATGATTCCTACAGTTTTCCTCTTCGCTTTACTGCTGGTTTCACTAACTTTCTTTGGATCCATGGTTACGATGTTTAACACACAAAAAAGCACAATAGCAAATGTTTCAACACACTGACGCGAGCACTACATGCTGTTCGAGTGAGCTGGGGGCTTAGACTGGAGCAGCACCCCTCTGTGTGGATGGCGTCACTCATTTTCTGCATACAGGGTTTTTCAATTTGAATATTGAGCGAAGTTATCACATCTAGCAGATTTTTTAGAACACAGCTGTTTGAGTAGTGGAAAGTTCGAAAATGGAACTGTTTTACAATGAGGCATCACTATATTTAAAATGTTGTATGTATGAGATCACCTTAAAAATGTACAGTATTTTTTTCATCCCCACTCCCCCACCTCACATCAATCCTATACCAACTAGTTATTGCCTTAACTCCCTACTACACCTGTTGTACTAGGCCATTTATTCTGTCTTCATAGCTATAGCTTTTCTGTAGCTCACACACTGTGATCAAGGCAATCTCTCTGCTTTTAGGGACACTATTGAACAAAGTAGAAGTGCTTCTTGGGGTTGTGGAGACTGTAAATCTTTTGAGAACAGACAGCCTTATCTTTCTCCTATGAAGTGGCTGATGGGCTTGAGGTTCGCTTTTGGCGGGACAGTCGTGATTTTTGGCGTTTTTAAAAAGTCCCGATTTTTGGAAAGAATGCACGACAAGCTAGGGAACGGTTTATTTGGTCCATATAGACCAAATTTTTAATCAAGGATCCCCACCCCACCCCACCCCCGGTCAATGGTGTCCCGATTTAAATCTGGTCACCTTAGCTAAAGGCCTAATCCATAGTGTCATCAGGACTCATTCTTTTAGGGATAACTCATAAACTCTTTTGTTAGTCCACTGTTGGGTCAATTCTAACTCATGGTTGATAGATGTTGGTTGACAGATGAACTAAAGTATAGAATTTTCAAGGCTTGGTCTTTTGCACACAAATCGCCACGTTTGTCTTTCAAAGTGATTTTTAGCCATTTCCATCACCCAGGAAGTCCTTCATATAAATAAAATAATAAAATATATGGCATTTTGAGTCTCACTTTTCTCACTTATCATATTGATTTTTGTGGTTCTTCCTTGCCATAGCATCTATCAGCACATCACTTACTGTTTTCCAAAAAATAATCTCATTTTACACATGTGCCATCATTGGATAGGCACATTTGAGGTGTAGCCACTTTTTGGATACTATGAATAATGCTGCTAGCTGTGAACATTAATTAATGTACACATTTTTATAGAAACATATACTGTCAATTATTTTGAGTGGGAATGGGTTTGCTGGGTCATATGGTCATTTAATATATAGTTTATTGATGAATCACCAAAATGCTTTCCAACGTGCTTGAACTATTTAGTGTCCCACTAGCAGTGGACAAGGGTTACAATTTCTCTACGAGCATTTGTTAGTGTCTGTCTTTTTGTATTGCCATCTCAGTGGGTGTGGTGTGATACTGCATTGTTGCAAACAATTCTTTAGTGACTAGTCATATGTCAGGTGACTTTGCACACTTGCCTTATTATCAAGACAATTTTGCATTGCTTTTGATATTGATTTCAATGAAATATTTGAAGATCTGAGGCAAGTAACTTGCCCCAGACCTCTCTTATAGGTGGTATGTTGAAAATTTGGGACCAAGACCCCTGTCAGTTGACTTCGAGAATTCTTTGACTGTAGAAGGAAAGCTTCCCGGGTGGTCCTGGGAGCACAGTGGGAGCAGTTAGTTACAGCTACTGTGGATGGCTTCATACTGGAAGTGGTTGAATATGCTTTTAAGGAAGAAGTAAAATTTTAAATGAGAAATGAATACAGGAAGATACTACATAGAAGAAATTCTGTACACAAAAGCAAAATAGCAAATAGTACCTAGTATCCTTAAGAAATATGTTGATTATAACTAACACAAAAATTAGGTGGGTGGGAGGTGAAGTGAAATGAATTTCCTCATTTATCATTGACTTATTTATTCATAACGATCCCTGTATTTGTAGGGGACTGTAGAATTCTACTTTATGCAGTGGCTATAATCTGTTTCTGTCATTATGAAAACCATTGTGGGGGAAGGAGAGATATGAAGAATGATAGGATATCTTCATTGCTCTCAGGGGGCTGGCAGTCTACCAGTAAGTAACCCTCTTGGAGTTACAGCAAAGCAGTTACTCAGAAAGGTAACATCTGAGCAGAAAAGGACGTGCTTCATGGAGAAAATGATATTACAGTGCATTGCTCTGCGACATGCTATCACAAATGTAACATTGCTGTGATTTGAAGTGCCACAAATTCATTATCTTACAATTCTGTGACTAGAAGTCTGAAAAGGGTCTCATTTCAGTGTGAAGAACTAAAAAGATATTAGTGGATTAGGGTAAATTGAGAACATTTTATGAAAGACCCTTAGAGGCCAAGGCGAGGCATTTACACTCAAGAAGGACTTATCTGGCCATAGTGAGTCAAATTAGAAAGAAGGCACTTTCCATGGTGTGTGGAAATAAGGAGAATGGGTTTTTTACCAGGGCAATGGAACTGGAGCTGGGAAGTTATAATGTCGTTCAGGCTTGTTATTTTATTCGACAACTGACCTAAATACTAACACAAAAATACTCGTAACAAAAAATACTTGTATTCAAAGAAGACACTTCTGAGCTCCCCTACCACCACCCCGAGTTTTGTGAAGTCTGGTGGGATCTAAATTGATGAATAAGATTAAAAACTGGCTGTCTTTCTTTAAATATTAAGTTGCTTAAAAGAAATCTATTTTAACGTGATAACAAAAAGCCACCAGGGGGAGAATGTTAAACTTGCGGTGGAAATTTATATGGTCATATAATACAATTGTCCTAGGTAATTGTGTCTGAATCTCAGGTATACAGATTCATCCAAAGGTCCCATGAGACAGCTTCTCTGCGATTCCATCAGCAGACATTATTTATCACCGCTAGAAGAGGATGTCGCTGTCTAAATTTGATTGCAAGCCATCATTTCCCCCTTGGCATTTCACAGAAAGTGAATTTCCTAGGCTCTTCATACAAACAGTGTGAAAGATAGTGTTCTTGTCTTTGTGGTTGTATGGCCACAACTTTTATGAATATGATTGAATTATTGAAATGTATGATTTGTGTGTGTGAATTGTATGTCTTAGAAATTGTTAAAAATAAATTAAACGTTTTTTTTTAAAGATAATGTTTTTTTCTTTTTTCTTTTGATAATGTTCTTTTTCTTTGTAAAGATTGCTCAGGCAATTCATAATTATTTATGAATTAAAGTTTACTTTATCACTAGATCATTTTACATTACTAATAGTGAAGCGAAGTAGTAGACTTATTATATATATACAACTTCCTTGAAGTAAAATGGTAAAGTTTTTTCTTATTATAAGATTATAAGATGTTTATAAACTATGAAATGTTATCATGAAAACAATCGAGTTAGATAGAAATTAGTATTATTTTTCTATTGTCTATTTTTCACAAATCGGGTTTTTACATTTACCTGGTATGTATACAATTAGAATTGTAATTTTATAGTTCATGCTTCTTTTTTCTCTTTCAACTGAAAATATAAGGTTAACATATTCCTTCATCTCTAAGCAGTCTAAGTAACTAACTATGAAAGGCTACGTACTTATCTCTATAACAACTTGGTAAGATTTTTCCTTTACATTAAATATTTCTAGTTCCTATAAATAATACTGTGTAGGACAATATTTTAAAGAAATTTTCATACATATTTGTTGTTTCTTTAAAGGTCACTGTAAGTGGACAAACTGATCTGTCTTGGAAGAAGTATGGCCAGAGCGCTCCTTAGAGGTGAAGAGCAAGACTTCGTCTCCCATATTCTGGACGTGTCAGGAGAGATCAGCGCCTGGGGAAGGACGTCGTGTTTGGGAAAGTAGAGGGGCCTGAAAAAGAGCAAGGTCTCAACACAGGTGGACTGAAACCACGGCTGCAACAATAGGCTCTGGCACAGAACCAAACGTGAGGATGGTGCAGGGAGAGGCAGTGTTTCGTTCTGCTGTGTGTCAGAACTGACTGGATGGCACCTGAGAACGACGAGATGGATGTATGGCATTTACGACTCTGGAAACGATTTTGAACGTCGTGACCTCCACTTTTCCAGGATTTTTTCCCAGGAACTGGTTGTCTATTGGTGAGAGGTCCAAAGCACGTGTCTTCTTCAAAGACAGGTTTTGTTTGTTCTGATGAAAAGTCGAATGCCTTGGCATAGTCAATAAAGCTCAAGTAAACAGATTTCAGTTTTCTTTGACAACACAACAAGACAACGGCATTGCTTCTTCTCCTGAGTCCCTTCGTCAGCATCCGCTTGCACACACGTCGGAGGCAATTGAAAATAGGGCTGGGCACAGGAGCGGCTTACTCCTCAAAGTGACGTCTTTGCTCTTGAACACTATAAAGAGGGCGGTGGAGCAGATTTGCGCAATGCAGTGTATCATTTGATATGACTGCTGTTTCCATGGGTATTATATGTGATCTAAGTAGCATGAAATCCTTGAAAATGTTTCTCTTGGTTGATTGTAGATTCAAGTAAAACAAAAAGCTTGACAATCTCAATATTTTCTCAATTTGAGTTCCTGTTGTGTATTGGTCCAGTTGTGAGGTTTTTATTTTTGTTACATTAATTTGCAAGTGATACTGAAGACTGCAGTCTTTGATCTCATCAGCAAGTGCCTCAAGTCCTCTTACTTTTAGCAAAAAGGGTGGCACCTGCATGTTGCCGGCTGTTAATGAGATGTCTTCAGTCCCAATGTCATTTTCTTCTTCAGATAGCCGTTTCTCGAATTCTTAGTTCAGCACACCAAATGGACAAGCGTGGTGAAAGATACAGCCCTGACACATACCTTTCCTGATTTAAAACGTGCGCTATCCCTTGAGTTATAAAAATGACTGCCTCCTTGTCAATAGACAAGTTCCAGAAAACCACAATGAACTTCTGGAATTCCTATTCTTCACAATGTTATCCTTTTTTAAAAAATCGTTTTATTAGGGGCTCATACAACTCTTATCACAATCCATACATACATCAATTGTGTAAAGCACATTTGTCCATTCATTCCCCTCATCATTCTCAAAACATTTGCTCTCCACGTAAGCCCCTGGCATCAGGTCCTCATTTTGCCCCTCCCTCCCCGTTCCCCTCTCCCTCATGAACCCTTGATAATTTATAAATTATTATTTTGCCATATCTTGCCCTGTCTGACATCTCCCTTCACCCACTTTTCTGTTGTCTGTCCCCCAGGGAGGAGGTCACATGTAGATCCTTGTAATCAGTTCCCCCTTTCCAACCAACACTCCTTCTACCCTGCCAGTATCACCACTCACACCGCTGGTCCTGAAGGGATCATCCGCCCTGGATTCTTTGTATTTCTAGTTCCTATCTGTTTCAGCGTATATCCTCTGATCTAGCCAGATTTGAAAGATAGAGTTGGGATCATGATAGTGGTGGAGGGCAGGGGGTGAGGGAGCATTTAGGAACTAAAGGAAAGTTGTATTTTTCATCGTTGTTACACTGCACCCCGACTGGCTCATCTCCTCCCCGAGAACCCTCTGCAAGGGGATCTCCAGTGGCCTACAAACGGGCTTTAATTTACATAGTTGAATGCCTTTCCATAGTCAATAAAGCACAAGTAAATATCTTTCTGGTATTTTCAGCCTTTTGCCAAAATTCATCTCTTGCTCCATTTCCTCTTCTCAATCTGGCTTGGGTTTCTGATAGCTCTCATTCAATGTACTGCTGCATCTATACTTTAATTATCTTCAGTAAAATTTTACTTACATGTGCTTGAAAATGTCCATATTCTTTTGAGTCAAATTTCTTTGGAATGGGTACAAATATGAATCTCTTCCTATTGGTTGATCAGGTAACTACTTTTGAATTTCTTGGTAGAGATAATGATTGCTTTCAGATTGCATGAGTTTGTAGATTCATTTCAATTAGTGTTTCATAATTCCTGGAATCTTTAATTTTGCTTGTGATTTCAATGCTATCTGTACTTTTTTCTTTGATACCATTGATTCTTCATCATATAAGCTTTTGGAATAGTTTAATGTCAACCAATGCTTTTTTAGTATGGGAACTCTGTGTATGGCATCTTATTTTGATACTTTCAACAACACTCAACAGTTTCCCCATGCTGTTGTTTGGTGCCATTGACTTGATTCCAGCCCATAGTGACTCTGCACAACAGACCAAAACACTGCATGGTCCTGTGTCATCCTGAGAATTGTTTCCATGCCTGAGCCCATTGTTGCAGCCATGGTGTCAGGCCAGCTCATTGGGGGCCTTCTTCTTTTCTGCTCCTTCTCCAGGGACTGGTCTTTCCTAATAATACGTCCAAAGTATGTAAGGTGAAGTCTTCCCATCGTTGCCTCTAAGAAGTCTCTGGCCTTTCTTCTTCCAAGAATCCTTAAAATATTACAATATCAGGCTTTAGGCTTATATTTCGTACATTTTCATTGCTGTTTCCTGCATTGTTCAGTTGGCCCACCACTGCCACCGAGTCAATTATGACTCACATTGACCCTATAGGACAGGGTAGAACTGCCTTTGTGGGTTTTGGGAGACCATAACTCTTGATGGCAGAAGAAAGCTTCATCTTTCTCTCAATTTTGTCTATAGAATGTTTTAGTATTACAACTCAATGCTTATGAAGATAAGCTAGGTGTGTTCTTTCTTTTTGGCATTTGTGTTAGACAGGCATCTCTAGAGAGACAAAACCAGGAATATATATATATATATATATATATCACAAAGAATATAACAGCTAATTAGTCCACACAGTGGTACAGAAGGCTCAGTTCAACTCATTTCCATTGGACAGTTAATATACTGGAAGTCTTTCAACTCACAAGGTCTTCTGGGTCCTAGGTAAATGAAGCAAATAGCTGAGTCTTCCCAAGGGCAATGCAGGCAGTCTGGCCACAGGTAGCAAACAGGAGGGTGGGTCACCAACAGTCAGCAGCCCAGGAACTTAGCTAAGCAGGCCCAGAGGGGATATTGAGCTCAAGCAATGCAAGATGACAGGATCCCACAGCCTCAAGCTCAAGCAATGTACATACCATCAGTGTGGCACAGCTGGTCTTGAAGGAACTTCAAGCTCTAGTGACATGATCCACAGATTGCTTGTCTCACAGGTAGTGTAGCTCACAAGTTGAGGCAGAAAACTAGCTAAAGCAGCAGCACGCTGGTCTGACCACTAGAGAGCAAGAAAGAGAGAGACAGGGTTTGCCCCTCTTTGCCCTCCAAATCAAACTTTGACCTTATTAATCCCACATGTTCCTATTGGCCAGGTTGGCACAATAAATCTACCTATCGCAGCTTTTAATTCCAGGACTTTGCACATTTCATTATAATACTTTACTTTGTCTTATTGAACTGTCTGAAATTTTCTGTTCTGTCTTTCACTTCGTCATTTCTTCCATTAGCTTGAGCTGTTTGATGCTCAGGAGCAAGTTTCAGAGTTCCTTCTGACATCCACTTGGGTATTTCCCTTCTTCCTGCTTTTTAATAGCCTTTTTTCATATATGGCATTCTTGATTATCATCTCAAGGCTAATCAGATCTTCAATCATTAGTGTTCAATGAGTCTAATCTGTTCTTGAGATGTTCTCAAAATTCAGATGGGAATAAAATCAAGATTGTGTTTTGGCTCTTGTGGAATTGTTTTCATTTTTATTCCCCACTTCAACCTGAGGTTACATCTTAGCAATTGATGATATGTTGCAAAAGTGGCCTGATACTTAAATCCTGCCCTCTGCCACCCGATACAGGCAATTTGTTTCCTGTGTATTCCATCTATGGAAACCCATGTATGTATCTCCACTTATGTTGTTGAAAAAGGTATTTGAAATAAGGTAATTGATCTTGCAAAATTCCATCGTGGAATCTCCAGATTCATTTATACCAAGGCCACATTTTCCAATTACTGTTCCTTCTCTTTGCTCCCAACGTCTTCATTCCAATATACAGTAATTATGAATTCTTCTTGATTGCATGTTTGATTATTTCAAACTGAAGTCGGTAGAATTCTTCAATTTTTTTCATCACCAGCTTCAGTGATTGGTTCATAAACTCGAATAATAATTGTATTAACTGGCCTTCCTTGTAGCCATGTAGAAATTATCCTATCACTGACAGCATTATACTTCATGATAGATATTGAAATGCTCTTTTTGATGATAAATATGATTCTATTCCTCTTGAATTTATCTTTCCCAACATAGTAGTGCATTTGATTGTTTATTGCCAAATGGTTAATACCACACATTTCAGTTCAGTAATGCCAAGGATATCAATCTTTATGGGTTCTACTTCATTATTGATGACTTTCAATCTTCCTAAGTCCATACTTAATTCATAACACCTTTAGATTATTAATGGAGCTGTTTCTTCTCACTTTGGGACATGGCCCATCATCAAATGAAGTACCCCAAATCACTACTCCACCTGAGCCATTAGCGTCTCCTATACTTGCAAGAGGCAACTCTTCCCTCGTTGTATTTTGAGTGCTTTGCCATCTGAGTGGTTCATCTTCTGGAACTCTATCAGATAATGTTCTGCTGCTTTTTGTTATTGTTGTTTTGTTTTTAATAAATCATTTTATTGGGGCTCTTAAACAGCTCTTATAACAATCCATGCATCAATCAAATCAAGCACTTGTGTACATACGTTGCCACGATCATTTCCAAAACATTTTTTTTCTACTTGAGCCCTTGGCATCAGTTCCTCTTTTTTTCCCCTTTCCCTCCACCTTTGTGAACCCTTGATAATTTTTTTTGAACCCTTGATAATTTATAAATTATTTTTATTTTCATATTTTACACCATCCACTGTCTCCCTTCACCCACGTTTTGTTTGTCCCCCCTGGGGGGGGGGGAAATGTACATTGATCATTGTGACTGGTTCCCCCTTTCTCCACACTTCTTCACCCATCTTCCCTTACCCTCATAGTATTACTACTCTCAATATTGGTCCTGAGGGGTTTGTTCTGCTGTTATTCATCAAGTTTTCAGTGGTTTATCCCTCAGAAGTGGAAGGCTGTTTCTTTTTCCTACTATGTCTTCCATCTGGAAGGTTCACTGAAGGAAGTTCACCCTGTGTGACCCTGCTGGGATTTGAAGCACTGTCATTTCTTTCAGCAACAAGTAAGCTGCCACAGAATGACAAAAGGACAGAGGGGTGGATATTGGATATTTTATGTACTACTACTTTATTCAGTTTTATTTGTTCATCTCTACTACTCATGAATAGTAACTTCCCAGTATAATATCTCTTAAAGGCAAATCTATAGACATAGTAACTGAATAATTGCCTGAATGCAATAATTACATAGGGGTATGGTGAAGGAGAGTGGGGGGCAATGGGAACTAGCAACCATGGATACAAGAAGAAAATGTTCTGAATTTTTTGTGCTTATGATTGCATGACTCTTCTTAATATGATTGTACACTTAATTATATGATATGTTACAAAATATGGATGCTTAAGAGTAAATAATTTTTCTTCGAATCAGAATTATGGGTTTGAATTTCCTTTCCTCTATGTACCACTAGGGTGCCTTTATAAACTGTTTTTACAAAATAGAAACCACTGCCATCAAGTCAAACTGAACACATAGCTATCCTGTATAGTATTTTGTGTCAGTAACTGTTTATAGGAGCTGATAGCATCAACTTCCTCCCACGAAATTGCTGGTGGGTTTGCAGGCCAATGCTTACCCAATAGTACTACCAGGATGATTTAAATAGTACTATTTCAAAATTGGTTTTAGCTTTTTAATATGTAAGACCCCTTTGCATATGTGAAAATGAACTGGAATTAGAGGAGAGAAAATCATCCAGAATAAAGCACAAAGAGATCAAGTGCTAAAAAATGTGAAAGAGAAAGTAAGAGACAAGAAACATTAAGAGGCTCCCAAAGTCTGTGCAACAGGAGATTTAGAGGGGGGAAACAAAAGCAAGGAAGGAAGGGAGGGAGGGAGGGAGGAAGGGAGGGAGGGAGGGAGGAAAGAAAGAAAAAAAAAGAAAGAAAGCTATTTAAAAAACAGATCAAGCATAGTCCCTGACCTCCGGGAACTCACAATCTAGCAGAAAAAGAATCAGCCTATGTTTTCAGAGCTCACAGTAGCACATGAGACTCCTGACTCCCCAAAAGCCTCTTCTAACTTTTGACTCAACGCCTCCTTAGTAAGTATTTAGCCTTGCCCTCTGGGCTTAATTGGCATAAGAGGGAAGTGCTACTCTACAGAATTAAAGCTCCTTGTGGAAACTACTTATTTGCATCTGGTTTCACATCCACAGCTGTAGTTTACTTTCCCTCATCTTTTCATGTAAGTTAAATGGGTTTACACATGCTGAAGTCCGCAGGGCTTCTGCGTACAGTGTCAGTCCACAGCATATACTGGCTTATTCAGTCTAAATTCCTCCTGTGTTCAGCTTGTTCACTTCTTGTTGGGGGGGGAGGGTGTCTTTTCTTCTTCTCCCTCAGTTCAGGTAGTCTGGAAAAATGTCATTTCAACATATGTGCCCTCCAGTAACTGGCTCATGGATAGATAGAAAACCCAGAAAGATTCAATTTTCAGACTTCAAAAACGCAGAACCAAAGGATCTTTCTGTTAGGACTGGTAATGTCTGCAGAGGCATTAAGTATTTTGTCACTGAGAACAAAAGTAGCATGGGGAAAAAGACTGCCAAGGCTTGAGAGCAACACGCCCTAGATTTGGCCATACTTGATCCAATATCCCCTCCACATTTCTTAGTTTTATAAACCTATCACTTTCCCTTTCATGTTATGCCAGTTTCAGTTGAATGACATTTTCAACAAATGCAGACCCAAACATCTTGCCAGCAATGAAGCAGAAGGAGGGCCAATAGCAAGAGGACAGCTGCTCTGTAGCCACTTCCCAATTTAAAATGCTGAGAAAGATTTGAAATGCAACTCCATTACTCTAGCATGTTAGCCACATTTTCTGAACCCAGCCTGTGCGGTCCGTTTCAGACTGCCTTAAAAGATCACAGAGTATACTAGTCTGTGTGATCCAAGGGTTGTAAATAATAAAATAAATTAATAATAAAATCCAAAACTGGAGGAACAGTATTTGAATTTAAATTTTGAGTACCCATTTTGTAGAAGGTTATGGGTGACCATGAAAGTTGAAAATCTATTTGCAGGCTCCCCACGTGGAATAAGCCTTCAGTGAACCATCTTTGACTATTGACCAGGGAAGAGCGTAACTTTTCTAGCAGACAGGGTAAAAGTGGATTAATGCAGAGGTAGTTTGGTTAAAATTTAACACTCTATCATTTGTTCTCCCTTCTGACCCATTTTTAGTTTGTTTTTGGTTTTCTTATTTTCTGCTTTGTTTTCCGTTGAGGTTTTTCTGTTTTATTTTGTTATGGTTTTTTTGTTTTTTGGTATGTTTTCCTTTATCTGAAGTCTAGGAGAGGTCCAGCTATAGAGACAGTCACTGGATTAGTAATTTCTTAGGGTTATGGGGGGGGGGGGAGCTGCAGGGGGAAAGAAATATAGAGTTATTAAAAATGGATACAAGAAAGAAAAAAATGTCCTAAAATCGATTGTGGTGATATTGCACAACTATTTTAAATATAGTTGAACCATTGAATTGTATTACATGAATTATATATCAGTAAAACTGTTAAATTAATAGAGAATTTTAAAATGACCTCAACAAATTATATACATAAAATTCAAAATTAAATTATTTTCAATTAATCCAAGTATAATAAATTATGACACAATTTTATGGAAATTAATATCACAGAATAAGATAATCAATTAATGCTTTGAAAAGTTAAATCAGTTGCTGTCAAGTCAATTTCCAACCCTGTGGGGCTGAGTTGAAATGTGCATCATAAGATTTCAATGACCGATTTTTCAGAAGTAGTTCACCTGGCCTTTCTTCCAAGGTGCCTCTGGGTGAATTTGAACAGCCAATCTCTTAGCTGAGAACTTAAATATTTACACCACCTAGAAACTCCCCTATAGCAATCAGTGATAACAATAATGAATGGGTTTGGGAAGACAGAGAAGCAAAAACAATTGACATCTTAGTAGAATAAAAATATCTAATTGCCTATGAAGTGGAAAGGAACATAGAGTAGGGAGTTGTGATAGCTTTGTGTCAACTTGGTTGATTATACCTTTAGGAAGATGGAGTGCATCCTCTTAATCAGGACACAGTCCAAGGGCATCTCCTTTGGGGTGTGGCCGATTTATAAGAGACTGTGGCAACTGGTCTCTCTATTGCCTCTCTCCTTGCTGTTGATTGGATCCTGTCTAACTTCTGGGCCCAGGGACCCATGTGACCCAATGAGCAGAGGAACGATGTTCCTGTCAACCTTGGCTCCATGCAACTCTGTACCTACTGCAACCTCCAAGCTTCCCACTTTTCCTTTCTGCTTCATTGGCTCGCAGCTGTGTGAGTCTGGAGGGGCCTCCAACTAGCCTCACACCCCTGAACTTAAGCAAGACTGTGCTGGGCCTCTTCTTTGACATTTCTTTCTTGATATAAGATTCTTTCTTATATGTATATAAGTGTCATTAGTTTATTTCTCTAGGAAACCTACATGTCCAACTCCAATTATGCTCAAAAGAGACTACAAAAAACGTCCCAGCTAAATCAAGAGAAGCAAGACATCTTGTTTCCTGTCATTCACTCTTACTGTCTCTTGTGCCCCTTTATGTTCCTAGTCATTCAATAATACCAAAATCATCTTCTCCGTAACCGCTGAATATCCAATATTAATGTCAAGCAATGCACTAAACTCATCTTTTCTCTCCATTGTGCCTGCCAGAAGATACATATCTCTGGTCAGAAATACAGAACACATAATGTATTAAGTAGCCATACTAATTCTAATGTAAGCCATATTTGACAAAGGTAAAGCACATATTACACCTCTAAAATCGGGATGGTCTTAAATTGCTGTCAGACAAATAGCAGTTCTTGTGATCACAGACTTACCTCTTCTGGCAGCTAGATAGAACAATTGTAATCCTTTGAGACTTTGATCAACAAATAATTTTCAGACCATTTGAAGAAGAATTAGAGTCCTAGTTGTTGTCAGGTAAATCATTTGATGACACCATCAAAATATGTGCCCACAATATATGCCAACATATTGAGAGAAAATATTGATATGCAGTTTTAATAAATGATTCAGCATTAACACTTGTAAGGATACAGAGTTTGACATTGTGAAGAAACACACAGGTATCAATAAATCCAAGTAAAAAAATGATTGAGTAGACTCAAACTCAGTGTGATTTTTTACAAAAAAAACCTACCCCCCAAACCCTGCCCAGTTTACATAGCTATTCTTTTCTCTATGTAGTTACAAGTGATTTATAACATGTGAATATATGTTACAAGTTACAAGTGATTTATAACATGTGAATATAACATATATATATATATGTTAGAAAGGAAATGTGCTGGGCAGAGCAGAGCTTTAATAGTACGTATTTTTTACACTAGGTGAGCATGGAGCATCTTGCTCTGAATTAGTGCATACAGTGGTGTCAACTAGGAAGGTTCTCTCTGGTCACAGTGAATTTTTTCATAAAAGCCGTTTCACTCAAACCTCATTTTTGATGGTGGCTGATTTAAGAGAATAGGGTGCATTTGGTAGTTACGTAATGTCAAATTGAGAGAGACTTAAGAGTGAAGGGGTGGAGTACAGCCTGTCAATCAGGTCACAGCTTGATGACCTCATTTAGTGGTGCTAAGGAGATAAATGACTCACTGGAGGTGGGACTCACGCTCACTCCCTGTGAGACATTTCCTGCGGACAAGACACATGGACCTATGCTAGAGTCTGGAGATGAAGGAGCTACACGGAGACCCTTGCCAGTGCTGAGAGCTTCTACTGCCACTGGATCCACAAGTCTTCCTATGCACTGGCCTATGATCTTCCTGCATTCGGCACCATTGCATGTATTGTGTGAGTCAGAAAAGGACTTTATAGATTGGTATCAGACATATGGACTAATACAAGATGTATGGACTTGATCTGGACTGGGCTGGGATGTTTTCTCAATATTCAATTGCTCTTGTATATAATACTCTTTCTTATACACATTTGAGTGCCTATGAATTTGTTTCTCTAGTCTCCCCAGACTAACACAGTGTGGCTGTGAAATTTTGTTTTCTGCTCAGGGAAAAATGCCTCAGAAACTATTGTGATGTTGAGCACAGCTTATAAGGACAGTGCTATGGGGAAAAACGGAAGTGTATGAGTGTTTTTCTCATTTCAAAAAAGGTGAAATATCAATTGATGATAAACCTCATTCTGGACGCCTTTCAACTTCCTGAACAGATGAAAATGTTGACACGTAGTGCCTTTAGGCTTTGTTCCACCAGGTCAGACTGTTCATCAAACTTTCTATTTAGAGGTTCAGAAAAGATTGCATAACAGTGTGTGACCAAAAAGACTGATTTGTGGCAGACGGGGGACTGGTTGTGCACACCACCGCAATACACCTGCTCATGCAGTCATCTCAGTGTGCCAGTTTTGGGAAAAAAAACAGCATGCCTCTTCTGCCCCAGGCACCTTACTCACCTGACCTCACTCCATGGATCTTCTTTTTGTTTCTGAGAATGAAGATGGACATGAAAGGACAGTGATTTGGCAAAATAGAAGAGGTGAAGGAAAAAATGAGGGAGATGCTATCAGCTAACAGATGAGTTTGAAAAATGTTTCCAAGAATGGAATCGGAGATTTGACAAATGTATTAAGTGTAGTGGAGAGTATTTTGAAGGTGATAAAGCTATTGTGCTAAAAATTGTAAATACATAGCTTTGAAAAATAAATTCCATATTTTGGGGTAACCCCTTGTAGATGAACTTATTCAACAAAATGCCAATTCCAGTGATAAGAAAACATAATTATTTAATTAGCAGTAGTTTTTCTAAATATTGGTACATTAAGTAATTGAGTACTTTAAAAAGAATTTAAAAATTATATCAAATTGACCCTGATTCATGGAAACCATTGTGCATCAGAGTTGAGTTGAACTCTGACCCATAGAATTTCAATGGCTGAGTTTTACAGAACTCACCAGACATTTCTTCTGAGGAACGTCTAGAGGGAGTTGGACCTGCAACCTCTCAGTTAGCAGCCATGCACATTATTTATCTCTTTGTGGACTGCAATGTCAATTAATCTTGATGAATCTGGAGACCATGGTCCTGAGACCCCCAAGTCCAGT
Organism: Echinops telfairi; assembly: GCF_000313985.2. Classification (NCBI taxonomy): domain Eukaryota; kingdom Metazoa; phylum Chordata; class Mammalia; order Afrosoricida; family Tenrecidae; genus Echinops; species Echinops telfairi. The sequence continues at coordinate 3,934,888 of NW_022103955.1, read as the reverse complement.
GCATCACTCCCTCAAAATGATTGCTTATGTCTAAGAGTTTTCTTACTGGACGCCCTACATGCTACAGCACATTCCTGGATGTATTTGCAGCAAAGGTAAGTACCCATATACAAATATCCTCTGACAAATCTGTAGATATGTATGGATATATGTTCATTATCACACCCATTCAGCCTCGATAGCTACTCAAGATCACAGTCATTGTGTATATGACAATATTTCCCTCTGTGGCCTTTAACTCTTGCACTCTTTCCAGTCATTCTTTGCCTTGATCATTTTTGGTTGACTTCCCTGTTCACTCAAGTTTCATCTCTAGCACCTGTCTAATCTCTAACGAAGGGTCCTATTTATCACTGTTCTTATTCAATATTATGCTGGAAGTTTGAGCTAGAGCCCCAAGACATTAAAGAGAAATTAAAGGCATGCATATGTATAAAGAAGAAGTAAAGCTCTTGCTATTTGTAGATGGTATGATTCTATAGAAATTCTAAAGACTCAGCAAGAAAAGTGTTGTAATTAATTGAAACATTTAAAAAAGGATGTAGAAAAAGAAATTGTACTCCTTTACACCAACAAAGAGAACTCTGAGAAGGAAATTAGGAAAACAATGCTATTTACAATAGCCACTCAAAAGATGCAATAAAACTTGGGAATACATCTAAGCAAAGAAACAAAAGCTTTATACAAAGAAATACAAAGCACGACTATAAGAAACCCAAAGAGATTTACATAGATGGAAGATTATATACCATGTTAAAGTATAGGAGCCCTGATGGCATATTGGGTTATTAGTTGGACTGTTAACTGCAAGGTGAGCCTCTCCACAGGAGAAAGGTAAGACCCTCTGGTCCCATAAGGAATTACAGTCTCAGAATCCCACAGGGTCACGACAATCTAGAATCAACTAGATGGCGGGGAGTTGATGTAAAGGAATACCAAATGTTGGGACTACTAACCAAAGCTGTATACAAGTATAATATCATACCAGTCTAGATTCCAACAGCATTCTTGAAAGATGGAAAAACGTAAGGCGACACAGAAAAAGCACACCAGCCTGTGTGGTCCTGGTTGTAAATAATAAAGGCCATCCCCATAGCAGGGAACAGTACCAAGCCTAAATTCTAAACACTAGCTGGTAGAATGCTGTGGGGGATAGTGGAAGCCCCCAAATCCATTTACAGGGTCCTACATGGGTTGAGTCTCTGATGCATCCCCACTAACCAGTCTAGGAATGTGAATAGCCTTAATATCAAATAGAGGCCACTGTCAAGTGGAATTTTTAGGCTGTAGTTAGGTGAGAATGTAACACCTTGTCATTTGATCTCCTTTTTTACTTAATTTGAATTTATTCTAGTTTTTAAATATTTACTGTTTTCTTTTCTATTGAGTTTTTGTTGTTGTTTTGCTTTGTTTTACTCAGTCTTTGCTGCTGGATCATTTTTTGTTGTTGCTGTTTTTGGTCTTTGGTTTGTAAATTTTTCTGTATAGGGAAGTCAGGTTGGATGGATCTAGAAAGATGGTAACTGGATTAATAATTACTTGGAAGCTTGGAAAGGGGTGTTGCGGGGAAACAGGGAGCCAACAGCGAAGAGTCAAGAAGGAAGAAAATGCTCCAAAGGTGATTGTGGTGATGATTGTACAAACCTCCTTAATATGGCTGGAATTTTGATTGTATGGTATGTATACATCAATAAGACTTTTTAAAAAAATCATCCAATCCCACTAACTTGCGATGGGAAGGAAAGAGATCCTGGATAAACAAAGGCCAACGACGAAGAACAAACTAGAAGGCCTCACGCTTTCTCATCTCTAAAACTGACTTTTGGCAGGAGAAATAAAAGCTTAGAGAAAGTGGAATGACATTATTAAATGCTAGAAATTAATGATAATAAAGTAAATGCCACATTCACACCTTGGAGCACTGGGTTGAAGTCTGGTCCCTCTTTTCCTGTGGAGATATAAACAATACCCTCCCCTGTCTCAGGGAGGAGACGAGCCAGACAGGGTAGAATGTAGCAACGATGAAAAATACAACTTTCCTCTAGTTCCTAAAGGTTTCCTCCCTCCCCCCCTCTTCCCACTATCATGATCTGAATTCTACCTTGCAAATCTGGCTAAACCAGAGGATGTACACTGGTACAGATAGGGACTGTAAACACAGGGAATCCAGGGCGGATGATCCCTTCAGGACCAGTAGTGTGAGTAGCGATACTGGGAGGGTAGAGGGAGAGTGGGCTGGAAAGAGGGAACCGATTACAAGGATCTATGTGACCTCCTCCATGGGGGACAGACAGCAGAAGCGTGGGTGAAGGGAGATGTCGGACAGGGCAGGATATGACAAAATAAACAATTTATAAATTATTGGGGGCTCATGAGGGAGGGCGAAAAGGGAGGGAGGGGGCAAAAATGAGGACCTGATGCCGGGGCCTTAAGTGGAGAGAAAATGCTTTGAGAATGATGAGGGCAATGAATGTACACACGTGCTTTACACAATTGATGTATGTATGGATTGTGATAAGAGTCGTATGAGCCCCTAATAAAACGATTAAAAATAATAATAATAAAAATAAATAAAATAAATGCCAACCAAGAATTCTATAACAGTGAACTTGTAGTTCAAATATAAAGATAAAAACAGCATACTTTTGGTCAAATAATAACTGAGATGATTTATTGTTTTATAAAATCTAATAAACTAATTATAATTAGAACAATGAACATTTTTATCCTAGATAGGATAAAAATGAACCCTGGCACAACACAGGAATGAAGAAAAGATTAAAAGGGGCAGTGAGTATGTGGGTAAATGAAAATAACTATTAATTCACAACCATATCATGCTTTTCAGAATTTGGTATTCTATAATTAACATGTGGGTTCAAAAGTACTTTCAAAACAATATAAACTAACAAGGAACTAAGAAACTAATAAGGAACACTTAAATTAAAACTCCTCAACTGCTTTGATATGTGTCGCGCGCGGATGACACGGTGCAACACGGACCGAGACAAGAATGGTCAGGACCCTTCTGGTAGATGCAATCTGCGAAGTTTATTTAAGCTGCCTCTTGCTCCGAGGTCAGCTGCGGAAGACCCCAAGCTCCTAAAACCCCGGGTATAAATACCCTGCTCGGTCACGTGTCCTACCAGGATTGGTGCAACGCGATAATGCGCAGTGAGCGGCTGGCAGCGCATGCGCAACAAGCTTGTTTACAGCTCAGCTCCTGGCAGCGCATGCGCAACAAGCTTGTTTACAGCTCAGCTCCGACAATGCGGGCGCGGTCCGGCGCCATCTTGTAATGGCGTCCACAGATATGGACAGTAGGTTTTTAATAGACCATTGATGCAAAAGAAAAAGATGGAAACATTTTACACAGGATAACAATGAAAATATGATATATCAGAATATTGAAAAGCAGCTAAAGCTGGTTATCAGAAAGAAACTACAGCATTACATACATATATTAGAAAAGCAAAGTGAATGAAAGTCAATAATGTCAAGAAGCTAGAATTAGCAGATCATTAAATCCAAAGAAAGTACACGCAAATGAATAATAAAAATAAGAGTAGAAATCACTGGTACACTAGAGACTCTCAACAAAGCAAAAGTTTATTCTTTGCAAAAATTAATATGTGATAAATAGCTAGCAAGTGGGGGAAAACAGAAAATATAAACTGACAAAATCAGGGTGAGGGAAACATGACATAATAAGATAAAATAATAACAAGATAATAAAAACACAACATGAGTAATTTGTCACTAATACATTTGATAATTTAGATAAAATGCTTTAAAAGGTTTCAGGCATCAAAGAATTAAAAATCATATCATTATCCCCACATGATCACTGAGGACAGATGGGTGCATGGGCAAATGTGGTGAAGAAAGCTGATGGAACCAGGCTATCAAAGGATATACCATCTGGGGTCTTAAAGGCTTGAAGGTAAA
>NW_022103955.1:3910991-3929503 GCF_000313985.2 Echinops telfairi | reverse complement strand
GAGCTGATCCCAAGGGCTCAAGTAGAAAGCAAATGTTTTGAGGATAATGAGGGCAACAAATGTACAAATGTGCTTGACACAATAGATGGATGTATGGATTTTGATAAGCATTGTACGAGCCCCCAATGTAATGATTTAAAAAAATTAAAAAGAGGAAAAACATATAAACAAAATAAAGAAAACTGAATATGAATACAACTCTATCTGCAAAATGAACCTTCTCTGATAGTTTTGTGTCAACTTGGCTGGCCCATGATTTTTAGTGGCTTAGCAATTAATACCTAGTAAGCTCCATATTGAGATCCCAATATTAATAGACACTGTGGCTCTTGTAAAGCTTTATAGTCTCTGGAATCTTATATCGAATTGCTGTGCATCAGAATCGACGGGATGAAGAAATAATCCAACACTAAGAGCAGACAATATCTGCAATACACACGTCCAACTAAGGACCCATGTCTGGAAAATATCAAGAATTCCTACAAATTGGTAATGTAAAGGTAGACAGCTTAGGAGGAAGATGGGTTCACACTATAAAGCAGCACTTCACATACTAGCGTGCGCGCGCGCACGCACACATGTAATAACTAATCACTTAATATTTGAAAACAGTACTTAGCTGTAATATTCAATTCGAAAGTTCAAATCAATACCATAAAGTGAAGCCAATCTTGGACAGCCACTCAAAACTAAAACTAAAAACAAACTCAATGCCCCACCAAGTCGATTCGGACTCAGGGTGACTCCACATGGCAGTTGAAGGTCCCCTTTGGGTGTGAAAGACCTTTCCATCTCTATGGAACAGATAGCTCATGTTACCCGCACTGAGCCACCGGAGGGTTCCAACTGCTGAACCGATGGTTAGCGGCTCGATGGATGGGTAACTCACTACCCACCAAGGGCCCTTGGCCGGCCAATAGAAGGGCTGAAACAATTAAAGATAAGATGTGGAGCAAGTGCAACTTCCATTGCTCTCATTTGCTACTAATCCCTATATCTAAACCCATTGCCATCAAGTTGATTCCAAATCACAAACACTCTGTAGGACAGAAAAGAAAGGCCCGGGAGAGTTTCTGAGGCTGTAAATCGATTGTTCTTCTCTCTCAGAGCAACAAGTGGATTTACAATGCTGACCTTTCTGTTAGACGCCAAATGATAAACTCATGTGCTCATGTGAATCCAGCTTGAATTTCTGGCAGTTCCCTGGTGATGTACTGCTGCAGCTGTTTTTTAATGATCCTCAGTAAAATCTTACTTGTATGTGAGCCTCATAACATGGTTCAATGATTTCCGCCTTATTTTGTGTCACCTTTCTTTGGAACGGGCACGGATGTGGACCTCTTCCAGTCCGATAGCCACCTGCTGTCTTCCTTATTTCTCGGCACAGATGAGTGAGTGACTCCGGGCTCCATCGCGTTGTTAAAGCATGTCCGTGGATGTGCCACCAATTCCTGGAGCCATGTTATTTTGACAATACCTGAAGGGCAGTGTGGACTTCTTTCTTGAACCCCCATCACATACGCCCTCCTGAAACGGTGCCGCACCCATCAATTCTTCCGTGTAAAGTGACTCTGTGTCCCTGCCTGCTTTTTCCCTGCTTTCGTTTTCATTCAGTATGGTTCTCATGCTGCTGTTGGATTCTTTTCTTCCGTTTTGAGGTGTTGTAATTTTCATCATGTTTTCCCTTTTGGTTTGCTAACTCCACTACTTTGCATACAAATTTCATTATACTAGTTTACTTTGAAGACAACAGCCTTAAATATTGATTCCACCTCACCATAAAAAATGAAAATCTTCACAATTGGACTAATAAACATTATGACGTTGTCAACGTTTTCATTCACAGTCAAGGCTCCTAAAACAGCAGTGAAGAAATTAAATAATGTGCTGTACTGGGCAAATCTGCTGCAGACGAAGTCTTTGAAGTGTCACAGAGTGGAGGTGCTATTTTGAGCACCATGGCATGCCTGACCCGAGCCATGGTATTTTCAATCACTTCATATGCTTGTGAAAGCCAGACAAGGACCGAGGGAGACCACAGAAGAATTGGTGCATTTAACTTACGGGGCTGGCAAAGGATGTGGGAAGTACCATTGGTTTCTCAATCTGTCTTGGAAGCACAGCTAGAATGCTCCTTCTACATGAGGATGGTGAGACTGGGTTGTACATATGTTGAACAGGTTATGAGTAGGACCCAGTCCCTGGGAAAGGCCATCAAGCTTTGTAAAGCAGAGGAACTTCAAAGAAATGGATTGGCACAGCAGCTGCTATGGTGGGTTCAAACATAGCAAGGATTTGAAGGATGGGGTAGACGAGGTAGGGGTTTGTTTTGATCACCATGAATCAGAACCTACTCAATAGCACCTAACAACAATAATATCTTGGTAATTTCCCATATCATGAGTCTTGATCCCACAATGTGAAGACCAAGAAACCTTGTAACAAGAGACCCCCAAGAAATCCACAGGCCAATTATATCATGAATGATACAGTTTATCCATCTGCACACGTCCTTACCTATGTGCACAGACCAGTCATTCCTAAGTCTTAAAGTTAGAAAAAACTGAAAAAAGATTATGTAAAGCATTTTAGATGTTAAAGTTGTTCTTTTTCACAGGTTCAATTTTTTCCTCTACTGTTCTTCACATCTTCTTAAAGAATAATTGAATGTCATGCAGAATACATTCTTACATGTATTTTTAATTCAAATATATACTGTGATCTTCTAGCAGGAACTAAATGAGCAAAATCAGTTTATCAGAAAACTGATCTAAATGAATATAAAATATAACTTACCACAAATAAATGAGACTTAATGCAGAACTGTTTTATAAAGGTCACATTCTGTCTCAAAAGCTTTCCTCATATTTCACCTCCATTATACATATAATTAAAAAATCTGATGAAAAATAGACTGGCTGACTGCCGGTGACATAGCTCATAGTATGATACAAATCAAGAAAATTGTTCATGAGGTGACTCTAAAAGTGCAGCCATCAAAAGACCATGATTAAGGCACAAAAGCTATATATATTTGCTTGAGGCTAATCGCATATGTATTCTGCTCATTATTTTCAATACACATTCCTATTACAGAATTTTAATATTATGCATGAGGAAAGACTTCTATGGACGTCAGTTATGCAGATGTGATGAACAGAAAGTACTACAATATGAGATGATTTTTTAAAGGAATTCTGTCAAGGACACATTAATCAAGTGACTTAAGAGATTTTGAATTAACAGATTATTCCCTTGAAATGCTTTCATTAAGACTAGGATAGTGCAGCAATTTTTGTTGTTGCTGTTTTTGTTTTTTAAAGAGAGAAAGCCTGAAAGCTAATCAAGCTGCTGGATAATAGTGACCTCTTCTATTTGGGCTGCAGAGAGCCTCGGTACTTAAGAAAATGGATGGCAACTGTAGAGAAGCGTAGCAATACAGGAACACTACACCCATGGGAACTACAATCTGAACATAAAAGCTCTGGACGATGAAATCGTTCTAAAGAATTATCCTTTGATTACATTCAAGAACACAATCTTAATTTCAATCAGGCAATTACAATAACTTAAAGTCTATCAATTTTATGTAAGTCAATTAACCCCCTTAACCTTAAAACCCCATGAATTTAGATGATGTATGACGACGATACAGGGTACAAAGTAGTTACAAGTTTTAGCACTCCCCTGTATGTTCACTTGGGTCACTTTACTTAATCCAAATGTAAGGCAATCCACATCTGACTGTCATTTTCATGCAAGGTGCTTTGCCACCTCTGACATGATTTATCCCCAAGGGTGGACCGGCCATTCCCTCTCTCCTGGGATTGCAATCAAAGGCCACCTTAGCAGCGTGCTAGTGCTCTGACATTAGGGCATAGCCCTGAAAAGCCTCAGATTTCTAGTCTCTTCACTTCATCTTCATGCCATCTTCTAATAACTAATAAAATCCTTAGATTCATCTGGATGTTTGGTATTTCTATAAATGCATTTTAAAAAACTATTGATTGAAGTGAAAGTTTACAGAGAAAATTGGTTTCCACTCAGCAATTTATACACAGTTTGAATCTTCACATTACTTGCAATTTCCGCAATGTAACAGCAGTCTTCTCATATCCTGAGTGTACTCTAGCTTCCATACTCCTTTCTAATCCATTCCTGCCTTCTGAGTTTCTTTCCTGGGCAGATAGTACCATTTTCATCTCACGTGGCTGATTTTTCTAAATATGTCTCTTTTCAGTTTCACGTATGGAGAGTGACCCAGGCCCTGTGGCTGTTTTTATGATTTTGAGTTTTGTTCCAAATTTTACTACCCACTACCCAGGACCCTCCCTTGTGGTCCCTTTCAAAGCAGTCATCCGTGGTATCGAGGGCCTATCTAGTTTTTCTGGTTTTAGGGCTCTTATTTTCATATAGTCCATTAATCATTTGGGTAAATTTTTCTATACATCTTAGATAATATTTATTATTTTTAGATACAAACAGGGGATGCCCAGTAGTTGCACTTTTTAGTACTGCTTATAAGCTTTACAGACCTCAATGTGTCTAAGTATTTTAAAATCCAAAATAGTTCTGTCATGCTCTATGCATTTGCACAGAGTCTCCATGCCAGGACTTCGTGTTAGAAGATATGTGTACTCAAAAGAATGTCTTGGGGAAGCAAGAAGCAGTAATTACTCATCAGAAAACCACAGGCCAAATCAAAAAGATGCAAGTCAACAATATGTGGACCAGCATCCTGCCGAAGCTTCTATATACAACTAAGATTACCATGTGTGCATCATTTTCTTAGATGAATATTTTTTATCAATCTAACATTTTTAACTTCTTCTTTCTCTCATTAGTATAAAATTATCTTCCATGTGAAACAGTTTAATGTGCTTAAGTCTATCAAAAAATGTAATTAAGAAACCCCATTTATCTTCAGGGGCCAATGATGGTTCTGTTCCACCTTCCATACGGGAGATCCAGGTTCCATTTCTGACCAAAGCACCTCAGACACAACCATCAGTGGAAGCCTGGCTGATGTTATCATGCACCAAATGTTGTAGCACAGCTCACAGACTAAGGCAGACTAGAACAAAAGGCTTGATGATTTACTTCCCAAAATCAATAGATTAACCACAGCTATTCAATCCCCCGGTGATCACGGGCATGGTACAGAACCAAAGGCATTTTGTGCCTCTGTATATAGTGGGGTCAACTCAATGGCAGCTAACATTTATCTTAAACGAAAGTGATGATTGCAGGTTGGGGTCTTTGGCACCACAGTGTGTTTCCTGACAAAAAATATTAAATGTGCCATGGACTGCCAAAACCCCAAAACCCAAATCAATCTCATTTGGAAAAAGTACTGCCAGCATGCTCTTTAGAAGCAAGGATGGTGAGACTTCAACTGGTACCCTTTGGGCTTGCTGGGCAGGAGACATCATGTTTGGTCAAGTTGAGGGGCAGTGAAAAAGAGCAAGGCCCTCCGCGAGATGGACTGACAGTGGCTGCCACAACAGGCTAAACTATAAGAACAATTGCGAGGGGGGCTTAGGGCCAGTTCCCTCTGTTGTCCTTGGGGTTGCATGAGTCAGAACCAGCTTGATGGCACCGCCCAACAACAACAACAACAACAACAACAGGCATTTCCTTGATAACTTGCTTATCAAACGTTGATGTATTATGTAGTTACTGAATATTTATTGAGCAGAAAAATTTTAGTAAAATGTCAAAGCAGTAAGCAAAGTTTACACGTGGAAAGAATTGCTACCATTGTCCTTTCTGCAGTTCATTTAATTTTGATGTCTTTTCTATTAAACCCTCCACCCTGCTGTCTCCTAGCTTAAATGATCTAATTGCAGGTACTAAAGACTTGAAAGGAAAAAGAGATAGCTCTTCTCCTTAATCTAGATGCCAGAGTACTCCAAATGCTGATGACATGATTTGAAATTACCCTTATCCAAACCTTGCCTACACAGAAGCAATTGTAAAATTCCCCTTCTACTACTGGGCCCTAATGATCACAATCAGGACTTTTGACAGAAATCATTAGAGAAAAATCAAACTACATGAATCAAGGACAGAGGCCAGCAGGACTCTTTTGTCATCTGATGGATGAAATCAGTTGCCAGGGCAATACAGACTATGTAAAATACATGAATTTTGCTACAAACATCAAAATGAAATTACTCATGGATACAACCATTAGGAGCTTTATCTTCAGGCTGCCTTCATTTAATGCTTCAAAGTTCAGAACATAATCTCATTATTTCATTATTCTTATTCAGTTCCATGTGAAGACACAAAGCTGTTTTCATTAAAAATATTTCCTTAACTCAGCCATGTTCAGATAACACAGGGCAAAATTCATAAAAGGTGATGTCCTGTGTCTCATCTCCCTTTACCCTTCATGAAGGTGGACAAAATAACTTCACTACAAATTAGGCGGTTCGAAGCCAACTACTTCACTGCTCTCTGGGCAAAGGACCTCATTTGTAAAACTAATCAACTGGACTGTCCAAAAAAAAAAAGATCCCTGCGACATCATCTAGTCTAACTTCGCACTCAGGCAAGTCCATTTCAGACTTCAACCTGCCTTCAATGCAGACATTTGTGGAAAAGAATGCAAATGACCTTGACGCTACCTAGGCAGAGCAGAGGTGGGGGTGGGGAGCAGGGACTTGACAATGCAAGTAATTTCCAGGGCAGAAAGAGGTGGAGGCGCATGTCCGCTAGTCTCTCATCACGAAGGCTGATGAAGAGTAGAGAAGGCATATTACTTTGTCAATGGAAGAGAAAGAGAGAGCGGAAGAGTGTCGGCAGAGAAAGGCAGAATGCGCACAGTCCCCCTCACAGTAGTGGAACTGCCCCTTGTTTTCAAGGCCTGACAAAAAGGCCACAGCCGGAACTCCTTGTGCACACACCCGGAAAGGGAAGGTGTGCTACGGAAAGCCAACCAATGACAGAAGTCCCATCAGGAAGCTAGCCAATAACAAAAGACCCACCAGAAAGCCAGCCAATGGTAGAAGGACCACCATTAGATAGATTAAAAACTGTCCCACAGCACTCTCAGATTTCCATCCCACAGCACCCTCAGATGAGATGGGGTCACTTGGGGTTTCACATCAAGTATCTCCTTAATAAAGCATTCGTTCCATTCAAACCTTTTCTCTGAGTCTGGTCTAAAGGCTGTCCCTTGTCTCAATACTTTCTTGAAAATGGGACAAGAATTGAGAGAGAAGAGGTCTGAAACCATGAGCTTTCTCCCCATCACGTCTGTTACCATGTGACTTGATGGTGCCGAGGAAATGATGCCCCCAACAAACAGCAGGGAGTGCAAGTGCCCTTGAGAATGAATTTACTCTCTGATTTCTTTTCTTCTGTCTTCTCTTACTTCGGTTTTCCTTTCACACCTGTAAGAGGAGCTGAGGGGGATGCAGAAGCAGGGGTATGTTCTGGGACAGAGGCTATACCTCTGTGAGTCTCCAGGATTGCCATATTCTGAAGATATCTGGACGGTCATGAAGGACAGAAGCAATGGCATACGTAGATCTTCACTGGGACTATAATCCAACAGAAGGGAAGTGGTCAAGGGAATACACACTTTTTTTTAACCTTTTACAAGAAATGAAACATTTTCAAAAGAACCCCAGCAATTATAACAACCTGGTAACCATGGACCAAAGACTTCAAGAGAGTCTACCTGTCTTCTTAAAAAGACAGTGACCAGTAAGTGAACCATCAAGGAGGTGCTAACGAAACATACTGACCTAGACTCTGAGAGTCTTGTGGAAAAAATAATTTTAAAGGATAAATTTATAACACAATATGCCCCAGACACCAGGAAGAAATTATGAAAGTTAGGAATGGGACCCATGACTCCCATAGAAGCTATCTTAAAAGCAGCTTTATAAGAACATAGAGGAGGAGGAGGAGACCCTGGAGGACAGATGTGAGCACAAGAGGCAAGCTCAATTAAAGCTGCCCTACAGGGACAGTGGCACCAATGGTTAATGGGGGGACACCCTGAGGCACTCCTCGTGGAAACTGCAATGGCAACTATGTTGTCCTTTGCACCTATTGCAATTGACTGGATGAGAATGAGTCTTTTCTGTTTGTTTTATAATTAGTGATTAAAATCTAACATTTCAATTTTGTGACCATTATTTTCATAGCCCAGTTTACAATTGTGTTAGTCAGGGTTGATTAAATCCAGAGAGACACTCATATATGTGTAAAAGAGAGCTTTATATCAAAGAGCAATTTTACATTAAGAAAATATCCCAGCTCAGTCCAGATCAAACCGACAAGCACAATATTACCCCACATGTTGATATTAGTCCATAAATTCCTCTCTAGACTCACGCAGCCATGCAATGATGCCAAATGCAGGAAGATCACAGGCCAGTGGGTGGAAAGTCTTGTGGATCCAGTGGTGGTGAAAGCATCTCAGGGCTGGTATGGGTCTCCACGTGGCTCCTCCAGCTCCAGAGCTCTGGTTACGCCAGTGTAGCTCCATGTGGCTTGTCAGCAGGAACGTTTTGCAGGCAGTGTCTGTGTCCCGCCTCCAATGAGCTATTTATGTCTTTCACACCTCCAAATGAGGTCATCAAGCTGCGACCTGACCTTCATAAGTCTCCTCCCCTTCATAATTTGACAGGAGATTCTTTAACAGCCACAACAACATAAAGAGTTAATTTAATCATCCACTAAAGATATTCTGAAATTATTTTAAAATATAAAATGAAATAATTTACATAACGCTCTGGTCAACATTGAATAAATCAGAACTTCATACAATTCGTTAGTATATTCCTGAGCAAATGAATGAAATAATTTTTCACTAAACTTTTTTTGGTACATAGATATTTGAAATAAAGAAATAAATTATATTAACAAAGACCTTAAATAAATTGTTTCTTCTAAGGAATTATGAAGGAAAGCTGACAATGAATCTTTTGTCATTTCTGAAAAAGTTCCCAGAGGTTCAACAGAATGACTCCAACACATCTATGTTGGAACAACAGATGCCCAAAGCAGATGCTTATGCACAGAGACCTTGCATTTCAAAATGTGTGTTGCAATCAGACACTGTCCTTTCTCTGCATCTCACTATATTGCACCATTTATATGGCAACCAGAAGAACGCAACGTAATGGCTTCAAGAGTTGTGCACCTAGGGTGCTTGTATTCTTTCTTTTTACTTTGTGTATTTCATCATTGTCTAAAGACGATCCGAAAATTTGGCAGCACTCCGCGGAGCCCCGGTAGTGCAGTGTTTATGTGATGGACTGTGACCCTCAGTCTCAGGAGAAATACACATTGTGCTCTACCCTTTTTTGTTTTTTTAAAAACATTTTATTAGGGCTCTAACAGCTCTTAAATCCATCCATCCATCCATCCATCCATCCATCCATCCATCCATCCATCCATCCATCCATCTATCCATCCTTCCATTGTGTCAAGCACATTTGTACATTTGTTGCCATCATCATTTTCAAACTATTTTCTTTCTACTTGAGTCCTTGATATCAGCCCCTCATTTTTTCCCACCCTCCCTCCATCTCTCCCTCCCTCATGAACCCTTGATAATTTATAAATTATTATTATTTTCATATCCCACACTGACCACTGGCTCCGTTCACCCACTTCTCTATTGTTCATCCTCCTGGCTGGGAGTGTGGATGTGTGATATGTTGGTCATTGCTATCAGTACCCTCTTTCTCCCCCCACCTTCCCTCTATCCTCATGGTATCGCTACTCTCATTATTGGTGCTGAGGAGTTTATCTGTCCTGGATTCCCTGTGTTGTGAGCTCTTATCTGTACCAGTGCACATGCTCTGGTCTAGCTGGATTTGTAAGACAGAATTGGGGTCATGTTAGTTGGGGGTGGGGGCAGGAAGCATTAAAGAACTACAGCAGGGGTGTCAAACTCAAAACGCCTGCCATTTAGTGCAATAGGCAAGATTCACACGGGCCACATCACATTTACAAATTTTGTTAAATTGATATTTTGAAGCGAGGATTCAGGAATATGAATAGGATAATTAAAACACTCTATAATTGCTTTTATTTAAACATTTATTTTTTTTTTCAAAGTGAGTATTTTAATTCCGTTTCAGAAAGAAATGTCACATGACCTTGAATTAGAAAACATAACATTAAGAAGTTTGTTTCCTGGAAATGCAAAGAATAGAAAAACAAGCAAACTCCTTAAGTTCAATGACAATGTTTGGTGGCTCTTCCTCTTGCATCTAAGGCTGTATGCCTTCTCCCGCAAAGCACCTGTTCCCAGAGCCAACTCGCCCTCCCATTCTCCCTCTAGCTGGGACCCATTGATTCCCTCCCCACCTCCTCTCCTCTCCTCCCATCCTCTCCCTCCCCCTCTTCTTTCAGTCACAGTGTGTGGGCACTAAAGACCCTGGGTTCTAACCAATGAACAGAATTGTCCTTTAAGCCAGCAACCCACAGGCAGTGGCACCCAAAGCCCCCCACCCCACCCCACCCCTAGGGTGAAGGCCACAGAGCTGGCATTGTTTCCACTGTCTCAGGAAGAAGGAGCCAAAAGCTGACCCTCAGCACAAATCACAGTTCAATGTGGAGAGAGATTCAAGGTCCTCAGGCCCAGATTGGGCTCTAAACTGAGGGCAGGAAACGGGAGTTGTTGCTGCCACTCCATCTTTAGAAACTAGGGGGAAATGGCACACCTTTCCATTATGCTGGTTTCACAAAGTTCCCTACTATTACTGAGCTCTGAGGGGATTTGCAAGCACAAAAGAGTTTAATCAAATCAGGAGACTTTTGCTCTGGCTGGAGACAGGAAAAACAACCAGGAAGACAGATCTATGTAATGATTTATAGGAAGATGTTGGGACTCTCAACTTCTCACATGGCCGCCAGTCCCAGAGAGGATAACACAGTGAGAACCAAGACAACTACTCCAGCCTGGTAGAGCTGGAGGATCTTCAGGCCTTTCCCCAGGTCCCACATCAAATGCCATAGGCCATTCCAGGTGTGATACATGAGAAGTGAGACAACTGCAAACTTAGCTGTGTAGATCAGTGCTGGGCCCAAACACAGGGACTTCAGGAGTTCCAAATGAGACTCAAAGTTCCCAAGGATCAACAGAGCAGATAAGCCAAAAAGAGAGACTCCCGCACTCAAGGCAATACCAGAGCCACGGTGGCAAATGGACATCATCATGGGAAGGGACCGACTGTAAATAGTGATGTGGGGAGACAATGGACGGTTTGAGGCTGTGTTCTTACTCCAGAACCGCTCCATCTCTTCTTTGGCTGTGGTTCCCATAGGAACAACATTTCTGATACAGAGTTGAGGGCTAAGATGGGCACGGAGGCAATGACGGCCAGCATGTCTCAGCAAGAGCGCGGCCATCTTATTTTATTTTATGTATTTATAAAACTAAAATTATTCTTTTTTTCCTGAAACTTGCCAGCACTTTCCTCCTACTAGTTTTCACTTACCTTTTATATTGTGACCGGAAAATATAACAAAGTGACTAAAAATACCACCAAGTGTTGGACAGCTGACAAACGTGACACACAATCGTAATGGCTTCCCTCTAAAAATGTTAACCAGCGCTGCCGCTAGGTATGATTCATAACAGCACAACCCAGAGAGCTCTTTTTAACCTTTTCGCTAGTGGGGTCTGTTTACGTTACAGGACACTGAGAGTGGCAGACGTGTCCCTTCCAACCGTCGCCAGAACTGAGTGGGCTGTGGATGTAATTTGGTGTGTGACCATGGTCTCCCCACCTTCGATCTCACCAGGATGTCAATTGTCATGTGTGAGCCCATGCTGCAGCCACTGTGTCATTTGATCTTGTTGAGAGTCTTTCTCTTTTTTTCTAAAATCATTTTATTGGGGGGGGTGGGGGCGGCTCATACAACTCTTATTATACATCCATTGTGTTAAACACATTGGTACATTTGTTGCTTTCATCGTTTTCAAAACATTTGCTTTCTACTTGAGTCCTTGGGATCAGCTCCTCATTTTTTCCCCACCAACCCCCTTCCTCATGAATGCTGGATAATTTATACATTATTATTATTTTGTAACGTCTTACACTGTCCGATGTCTCCCTTCACCCACTTTTCTGTTGTCCATCCCCCAGGAGGGGGTTATATATAGATCCTTGTAGTCAGGTCCCCCCTTCTGCCCCACCTTCCCTCCTCCACCCTCCACCACTCTCACCACTGGTCCTGAAGGGCTCATCCGCCCTGGATTCCCTGGGTTTCCAGTTCCTATCTGTACCAGTGTACATCCTCTGGTCTAGCCAGATTTGTAAGGTAGAATTGGGATCCTGACAGCAGGAGGGCGGGCGGGAAGAATTTAAGAACTAAAGGAAAGCTTTAGGTTTCACTGACAAGCATGATGTCCTTTTCCACAGACATCTTTACTAATAAGATGTCCAAATTACCTAAGACAAAACCTCACCATCCTTTGGTCTAAAGATCTTCTGGTTTTACTTCTTCCGAGATAGATCTGTTTGTTCTTTTGGCATTCCATGGTACTTCCAATACTCGTCACCAGCACTGTCATTCAAATGCATTAATTCTTCTTTGGCTACCTTATTCGTGTCCACCTTTCATATGTACATTAGGCCATTGAAAATACCCTGGCTTGAGTCAGGAGCACTTTAGTCCTCAAAGTGATAGCCAGCTTGCTCTTCAACACTTTAAAAAGTCTTTCACACTTGTCTTATGTAGTCCAGCAGTCGTGGCTGTACCTTTGTGAATGAGCATAATTGAAAGTTTTGCCCAATCTCCAAATTTTATTGTTTGCACAATTAGTGCCCAATCACTTGAGTTTTTGATCTGTACAGGCCAACAATCCATGTATTTTGGTCTAAAATGTCTTATTCGTGTATATTTCCTTTTCTAAACAGTATTTGAAATTATATGACTGGTTACAATGATACTATCAATAGAATTATCGTGTGCCACATGGGAATGATTTATAATAGTCCCCGATAAAATGATAATGATGTTTCTAAAGTGGACCAAGGACATATATAAACAAGAGGTGAATGAATGAATTTTGAGCTCACACTTAATTGTAGCCGTGAACCAAGAACAATCATCCAACCTAGCCCTCATGAAGTGACCACTGAAGAGAGGGCTCTTACAAATTCTGCTGGACCATCAAAGGAACAGTGCCCGGAGTCTGAAAGGTTTGACTTAAGAGAAGCAGTCATTTTAGTGCGGGAACAACTAAACCTACACAGAAGTCCACCAGTCAGTGTGATCCAAGGTTATAACTAATAAAATCCAAGAACACAGAAGGGAATGGTGTTAGTGCTTAACTTCTGTGGACCCAGTGGTTAAAGGCTATAGAGGTCAATGAAAGCCCAAAGTATACCTGACAGGATTCCCTCTTGGAAGCCTCTGGTGACTCCCCTCTGACCTTTGACCAGGGCTGTGAATGACCTTGCTATCCATCAGAGTACTTTGGGAAGTTGACTAATGCACAGGTAGACAGACTCACTTTTAACACCTTGTCATTTGTTCTCCCTTTTGAGACATTTTGAATTTGTCCTGTTTGTTTGTTTGTTATTTTCTGTTATCTTTTTGATTGAGGTTTTCTGTTTTAGTCTGTTATTGTTGATAGGGTTTCATGGTTCGGGTTTTTCTCTTTTTGTTTTGTTTTTCCTTATATGAAATCTAAGATAGGTAAATCTGTAGAGACAGATACTAGATTAATCGTTTTTTGGAGCTGGTTCTGAATACACAGCATGTACACAGTGTGTGCCCTGCACAGGTCATCAGCTACTCCACACCGATTAGTGCTGCCTGAAACGCCTCAGCTTAAGTTCAAGACTATTATCTGGTATGAATAACAGTGCATTTACTACGATACATAGGACTCTTTCACTCCAACAGAAACAATATTTTAATTACGGAAAATAAAACAATATTTTCATAACAACATTCCTAAGCAAGTAAGTATCAAATTACTGTATCTTCCGATTGATTGTTACAATTGTTGATTTTTTTTTAAATTGCTGTTATCCCCTTTTTTTACAGAAACATGCATTTAATTCAAGCTAATGAAGACAAAAGTCCTTAAGTAATATTTCTTATGACTATTGTAAATGAGAACATTATGTTTTAAAAATTAAGTACAAACAACTAGAATTTTAAAACTAATGCTAATATTTATTTGAGAAATTATTAGTAATATTTATTAATATTTTAGGGCAAAATATTACTCAGTTTGTAAAAGTGGCTAAATTTAGACAGAAGGGGCAAAAATACTGATAACCATGTCTAAGTTTTTGCTCCTGGGTTGTAACACTTAAATTGACAAGAAAAAAAGAATATGCCAAATAATTTTGCAGTATGGATGTAATTCATAAAACTAGCCAAACCAAAATTATATCTTCATACCACAAATACAGCATACTGCAATAAGCAAAAGGAATATTTTGAACAACTTTTAAAATCTTCAAATAAAGAAAAACAATCTTCTGACAAATTTGTCACTGTAAGCAAAAAACATTTACTTGCATCTTTTGAAATTTAATTAATTGCCCAAACTAAAAACCTGATGTAATAGAAGATCTCATGTTATCTGCTGCTATTAAAATGTCAGAAATAGTTCCTGGGAGAGGGATGAAATTAATAAAATTTTTTTATCAAAATATACTTTTACCAAGAGAATTTTTGAAATTAGTAATGACCAATTCCGGTAGATTATTATCAGTTGTTTTAGACAGGGTTCTCTAGAGAGATAAAACCAAATTGTTGATAATTTAATATATTTATTTATAAAGATAATTAGATATATTATAACAAGAAATGAACTGTTAAATCACATACAGATAAATATATAATACAAGAAATAAACAGTTAAATTAGAAAGCACTACAAATGGCTCAGTGCAACTCACGTCCATGAGAGAAAGTTGAGAGACTAGCAGTCCTTCAAGTCTAGCCTGCTGCCAGATCTTCCTTGGTGTGTAGAGAGAGCTAGGCTATGTCAGCACAGCAGCCAATCACAAGACAGGTCACCAACCGCCAGTCCCCAGCTCCAGAGATGTCTTAAAGGGACCTCAATTTACAGCGACACAGTCCACAGGCTAGGCGTCCCACAGGTAGTGTCGCCTTTAAATTGAGGCACAGAACAAGCAAGGCAGCTGCACACTGGTCCGATGATCACAGAGTGGGAGACAAGAAAGGCGAGACTCACCAAGCCATTTATCTCTCTGCCCTTCAGTTAATCCCACTTGTGTTTATCAGCCAGGTTAGCACAATAAACTATCTCTCCAGGTGTTGGGTGGGTGGGGGCACAAATTTTTTAATTCAGTTAGATTAGATAATTGTTATTGCTAAATGGCAGTTTGTTACTTTATTTAAGATTTGTTTGTGAAAGAAGTATATGTGAAGAATTATTGTTTTGCCACCCTCTGGAAGGGCACACAAGCTATATTTCTTAAAGTCGATGAATTTTTCACAAAAAGTTTACAGTGGAAAAAAATGTGTTGACATCTGTACAGAACTTTCTGGAGTGATGACAGGTGAGAATGTTTGCTTTGTAGCAATGGTAGAGCTGGTGGCAATGAAGACATCACTTTTATTCATTGCCTCCTCCAACAGGAGGCACTCATAGCCAAAAAACTTAACCAGAATTAGACTTTGTGATTTGTAATACTATCAAAATTATGCCAGCAAAGGCCATGCCCTTGATATTCGCTAGTTTTCAAACTTTTTTAAAGACATGGGATCTGATTTTTATAATTTATTACTACCTGCAAAGGTAGGGTGGCTCTCAAGAGGGCTAAGTTTAAACAGATTATTGAAATTGAAAGATGAAGTTGTTATATTTTTGACTGAACAGAAATATGGTTTTGCTAACTTTTTTTTCATAATGACACTGCTTTCAAACATATTTGTCATGTTTTTACCTCAATGATTTAAACATGTCACGTCAAGAAAAAATTGTAACATGTATGTTAAAAGATAAAATTGAAAGTTTTACTTTAAAAAGTTAACATATGGAGGATTTGGGTGGAAAATAGTTGCTTAGAAAGGTTTACAGCTACGGATGATTTCATAATTGAAACTTATCTTCCCCCAAATTTAATTCTAAGAGTTATATATATGATCATCGGAAGTGCCTGGAAACACCGTTTCAGAAATACTTCCCTTCACATTTTAATTCCAAAAAACTAAATTGGGTCCATAAATCATACTCAAAATTTAAAAACTCAAATATCTTACATTAAACCATTGAATTATAGGGTATGTGACTCATAGGTTAGTAAAAATTATATACATATTTTAAAAGCTCTAAAAGAATTTGCAACATAGGCTTAAAACTTTAATTTCTTTTAAAAATTTTTAAATGAATTTTGGCTTGGGATTTGGATAGAATTTTCAACAATTTCTGAAATGACCTTAAATATACTGGATGCTTTTGAACTATGGTTTTGGTGAAGAATATTGACAATATCATGGACTGCCCAAAGAACAAGCAGATTGGTCTCGGAAGAGGTACAGCCAGAATATAGAGGCAAGCATGGTGAGACTTCATCTCACGTGTTCTGGATATATTATCAGGAGAAACCAAACTGGTCAAATAAAGGGACAGCAAAAAAGAGTAAGGCTTTCCATGAGCTGTGCTGCCACAGTGGGTACCACAAACGATTCACACATAGCAATTGTGAGGATGGTGTTGAATGAGGTGGTGATTTCCCTCTGTTGTACAGAGGGTGGCCAGGAGTGGCACAAGTTCAGCTAAGAACAACCTACTTCTGACACTTTGTTCTATGTATTTAAGCAAAGTGGCATTCTCAGCATTGGTGATTATGAAACCAAAACATCCATCACGTCTGAAAACTGTTGAATGTGCTCTACATCTTGCAGTATCAAATATCCCATCAAGACTTTAATTCTTTATTTAAAAATATCGAGGACGTCCATCTCATTAGTATCCAAATTTTCTTTAGTCTCTAATAAACAATCAAATTATTTGTATGTTAACCCAAACCAAAAACCAAACTCACTGCCATGGAGTCGGTGCTGACTCGCAGCGAGCCCCTGTGGGTTTCCGAGACTGTGACTATTGAGGGAGTAGAAAGCCCCGTCTTTGTCTGAGGAGCTACTGGGGGTTTTGAACTGCCCACCATGAGGAGGGAAGTCCATCTCATCACCACTACACCATTAGGGCTGCACTATATCAAAGAATTGTTTTAAAACGAACTTAAAATAAAATTCATGACTCATTATGCATAAATGTTTGATTTGTATGCCTATTTTATGTGCTTCTATAGCCAGGGCTGAATACAATATTTCTTTGGTGAAAGCAGTTGCAAGAGGGGAAAATGTTAAGACGTCTCGCCTTAGACAAAATCCCCACATCCAGCCACAGTCCTATGGCACTTCAGCCTGCAGGGCGCTCAGACTTGGAAAAGGACCTGTCATCTGTTGTGCCGCAGGAAATGAAAAGCCAACCAAACTCGAAGACTCACTACAGCTTACAATCAAAACAAGCAAATCCCACTATAAATAACCCCAATCAATGTAAAGTACTAATTAATTTCCATGGCTATGGAAAGGCGTGAACATTTTAGTGAAGAGAAATTTCCTAACTTCTACTACATTCAACATATGCTGAAAGACAGATTTTTACCAGTCCACTAGTAGAGAGAGCTTCCTGGGGAGTGAGGGGGAGATTTGGTTAGGTTTATTCTTAGCGACACCCCCACAATGGCTTCCCTGGATACTTGTCATCACGATTAATTAAGAAATGAATATTTTTTAAAGGAGTATAAAAATGTGCAATTGTAAATTTAATATTGCCATCCCAATAGTTAGGCTGACACATTAGCAAATCTCTCTTTTTTTAATTCAATTCATCTCTTGGTACAACCCACGTAAAAAAATTGGGAAGTATATATATTTTTAGGCCGTACTACATAGACAAGTCAGTACTTCTGGTGTTCGATAATAGTGAACCACCCGTAGTGCATTTGTTCATTGATCTCCAAATGAATATGTCACCGCATAAGAATTAAGAAAGTAGATGCCAACATAAAACGAAGCCGAAGCTCATTCGTTTGCTCTGTGGACCCGGTGCTTGTTTCTAGGCTACTGGAAGGAAAGCCCATTCACAACGTTATCCACGTCACCATAATGCAGCCCTTCTGAATTCCCTGAGAGTCACTCTTTTTTGATACAATGGAAGGAGAAAAAAAGAAAGCGACTGTTATCAAGTCTAAGCCAACTCATGGCAACCCCAGCTGTGTCAGGGCAGAATTGGGCTTCCCACAGTCTTTCACCATGTATTTCTTCTGAGGTGTTTCTGGGTAGATTCGAACACACAACCTTTCAGTTAGCCACAAACCTAAAATTGTCAAGAGTTTTGTGGGGAGAGACCATCTGTATTAGTCTAGGTACTTTGGAGAAACAAATCCACGGCGACTCACATATAAGAGAGAGTTTTATGTAAAGAAAAGGTGCATCACGAAAACATCCCAACCCAATGCTGCCCAAGCCCACAAG
>NW_022103955.1:3864128-3909240 GCF_000313985.2 Echinops telfairi | reverse complement strand
GGGAACTGCTAAGGCAGCTGCACCCGATGCAACCATCACAAAACAAGAGACCCAAGAGCTAGAAAGGCGAGGCTTCACCACCCATTTATCTCTCCGCCTTTCAACCAGCACCACATGTGATTATCGGCCAGGCTGGCACAATTAACTAACTCACCATCCTTCAGGAGCTTTCAACTCTCCTATACATCTTGCCAGGTGGGTTAAGACACCACAACCTGAAAGCTTTTACAGGGCCATTTCTTAGGCTTGTTTATTGACTTAAGAGATGAGTCAGTCAGTCGGTGATCTAAACAGTGGATGACCCTCAGCATGAAACTCAACGCAGTGTGTACACCGTGTACATGACCTCCATCTGGTCCACAAGGAGTTGCTCTTGTGCAGTTCAAGGGGCAAAAGAAACCAACATGAATGTAGTGCTGACTGTGCCAAGAACTATAAATTCCCATGTCTCTGATCCAGGAACTTAAAGTCTCTGTCAGCATCCCTGAAATACTAACAATATAGCTTATTGGTTTGCAAGTAAAGTAAAATCAAATACCCAACAATAAATCTCTTTAATATTAAATATACAATTACAGCTTTTTATATTCCTTTTTAAAATATTCATTTCTTAAAAATTACTATGCCAATATTCATCAAAGCTCCTGCCTTAAATGACATAGTCCCTGTTTTCAAGGTGAACCTACTGTGTCCCAGATAGCAAATGTCCTCTCTCTGGGCTCCCAAATGGTCTGCTTTGTACAATAAATTATTTGTAACACATGTACAGACAAATACTTTTTTCAAGTACATCATTGCTTTGGTTTTTTATATTATTTTTTTAAAGGAAAACATTGTTCAATTTCAATTCTTCATTATTTTTTTTTGGAATTATTATCCCAAACTAGGAATGTGGCAAAAATCAACTATGTATCTATCTATTCTTTCATTTAATGCTATATTGATGTTTCAACACAGCTCCTTCCCCTTACACATTTTTTGTGAAAAACTTCTCCAAGAAAAATAACAAGGCTATCCCGAGAATATGTGGCTCCGGAGATTCTGGGAAGCAATCCAGTTTGTACCCCTTTGTCTCTGCAACACCATCCATGTTGAGAATCGAACAGCTTGTCTCATAGCAGCAAAGGAGCAACCTGCCTACAGTCCTTTATAAACCTTCCCAAAGGACAGTCAAATGTGTCCGCTTTAAACAACTGCATGCACCATCTCTAACAGATTTAACCATGGTTCAGTCCTGCCCGTTCCTTCCAACCCTCGATGTCTTTGTTAGAGGCTCCCCTCTAGCCTACTCATTCCGGCTCAGTAGCAAACCCCACGCCTGTGCACCACACCATCTACCTCGACACATACACACAGACCTTAGAGCTTTTCAAAAAGAAAAAATGTCTCTACCCCAAATTAATTTGATCCCTAACACACACACACACACACACACACACACACACACACACATAAGTTGTTACCCCTGGAAAGCAATCAATAACAGTTTCATGCTTATTGCAAAGAATTAAATCTGATCCTAAATGTCTGATATTTTGAGGGATTTCTACTTTTACAAGATTATGGGAAGCCAATCACAGAATATGAAAATAAACAATAGTTTCTCTCACGTTTCCACTGAGGCCAAGGGCCCATTGCAAACCATCTTTGCAAGTGTGAATGTTCAAAACTGATCCAGAAGCAATATATTATAGACTGGTTTCAAGGTAGCTTATTTTAAACAAAAGAAAATCAACAGAGAATGATTTGGCATCTTCAGAACAATTTGTGGAAATGTTGTGTAAAGGTGGTTTTCATTTTTCTTTTGAGTCATTTTCAATACAGTAATATTTACAGTAGTACATAGTTCTCATTAATGCCAGTTTTAACTTTAAAAATTGCCCCAAATATTGCCATTAAGTGCCTCAAACACTATGTTTTTCATATATTAAATATCTTTCTGCTCTTTGTGTATCTGCAACTTAGTTTTATTTTAGACAATAAAAGTTTGTTTTCAGTATAATTAAAACAAAACTGATAACATGTGGTGCATATATTTTTAAAACATGTTTTGTTGGAGGAAATATTCTCTTTGTTGGATTTTTAGCAATTAATTTCAGGTCTTAATTTTTTGTGTTGGGTTTTGGGTTGGTTGGTTGTTTTGTTTTAAATAGGCTACAAATTAAAATCTGCTTTGCATCAAGGTGTATGCAAAATGTTGACATAGTGCATCACAAAACAAAAGTTTGTATTTAGTGAGGAAGTGCTTTACTCGGTGCTCTTAGAGGTTTTTTGAAAAAGTTACGTGTGAATCTATTCTGAAGCTTTTTAAAAGGGGGTTGGGGAATTATTGTCAGCAGTCAAGCACTCATAAATCTGATTAAGAACTATAAAAATAGGTCTTTAAAGTAGTGAAATGGGATAATTCCAGAGAGAATAAAATGAAACATAGGACAAGACAAGCCTTACAAACTATGCCCAATAGCAAGTGAATGAATGAAGACATCTATACCTCCCTCCAGGCACTGTCTATACCTCCCTCCAGGCACTGTCTATACCTCCCTCTAGGAACTGCCTATACCTCCCTCTAGGAACTGTCTATACCTCCCTCCAGGCACTGTCTATACCTCCCTCTAGGAACTGTCTATACCTCACTCTGGGCACTATACCACCAAGGTACCCCTTCCAGATGTCAATGTTATTTTTAAAAGAAAAAACTGAAAATGATGAGACTAAAATAGAAACTGTGGGTTTTATTTTTAGATTTTTTTTCTTAAACAATATCATTAAACCATTTTATTTTTTTTAAGGATGGTCTTCAAAATTCATAGCAGAAACAAAGTATGAGTTTTCAAAAAGGATTGCATTTGAACTTTGCAAATCATCTTTCCCATGAGTCTTGGTAGTCTTCTGAAGAGTCAGTGGAGAAGAAGGCTGTCCTCTGGCCCCCAGATGTAACCTGCATCTTCACAACATTCAGCTCCTGCTTCAAAATGGCTAGGTTCAAACCCAGCTGAGTGACCTGGGCAAGTGGACTATCTTCCATGACTGAGTTCCCTTATGCATCAAATGCTAGCAGTAACAGCATTGATAGGATAGCATTATGGGGAGGGTTAAGTGAGCCAATATTGATACAGTGCTTATAACAAAGCCTGGCACATGGGTGTGTGTTGAAAGGTTTTCATTTAAAATACTTGTAATAAAAGAGCCACCAAACAAAATCCCATATAGTTCCCCTTTGAGACGATTTTCAATGATATATGTTTATAGTTTTATACTTTACTCTTTTTGTTCTCTTCCCAATCTTTGAACAAGTGCACTCGAGTTCTGCTGATTTAGACTAATACTCCATCTCCTTGCATGTGCTCAATCACTTCCAAGTCTGGAAGTCCAGAACACTGCATGACGCACACGCAGAACCTGTCCAGGGGCAGAGGCAGTCATGCAGAGAAAACAAGGGTTTGCCGCACGGTTTAAAATCAGGACACTTGTGCAGCAGGGATTTATTCTTTCACTGCACTAATTGCATCTCTGTGCTGAGCACATATTACGAGTAGCTGGTCTGCATAACGAACACGGCATCTGGGTTGAAGGAAGGCTAAATAACAACCTGGCAGCAAGATCTTGAAACACTTGCTGATGTATATCTAGGGCTGCAGCCTTCGAAATGGCTTGCAACTCTCTGAAAGAAAACAAAAATCTCACAACTGGACCAACAGAAGACAGCACGAAAACAAGTTTGACATGGTCAACAATTTTATTTTACTTGGATATGCAATCGATGTTTGAGAAAATGGCAGTCAAGAAATCATACATCCTGCATTGGACAAATCTGCTCTATAAGACCTCATGTAAACAGTGGTTCTTAACCTTCCTAATGTGGGACCCTTTCATATAGTTCCCCATGTGGTGGTGACCCCCAATCATAAAATTATTTTTGTTGCTACTTCATAACTATAATTTTACTACTGTTAGGAATTGTAAAGTAAATATCTGATATGCAGGATGTATTTTCATTGTTACAACCTGAACTTAATTAAAATATAGTGACTAATTACAAAAATAATATGTAATTATATATTGTGAAATATTTATTTCTAAAGACAAATCAATGATATTTTGTCTTAAAGCATGTTGTAACAGGGGTAACAGTCTTCATGCCAGGTACTCATCTGGGGGCGTATCTGCATGTGGGCAGACCGGCCTGCAGATGGATTGAAGACCCGTGTCTCAGTTCCTAAGACCATCAGAATATGTGTTTTCTGATGGTCTTAGGCGACCCCTGTGAAAGGGGTCGTGACCCGCAGGTTGAGAACCACTGCTTTTAAATGTGGAAGAGCAAAGACATCACTTTGAGGGCTAAATGAGCCTGAGCCAAGCCCTAGTACTTTCAATGACCTCGATATGCATGCGAAGATTGGACACTAAATCAGAACGACAAAAGAATGGATGCCTTTGAGTTGTGCTGTTGATGAAGAACACTGAAAGAGCCAGGGATGGCAAAAGAACAGACAAATCCATCCTGGAAGAAGTGCAGCCAGAAAGCTCCTTAGAAAAGGGGAAGGCCAGATGTCCTCGTGCATTTTGACATGTTATCAGGAGAGATCAATCCCTGGAAAAGGACCTCATGCTTTGTAAAGCAGAAGGGCAGTAAAACAGAGGAAGACTGCCATAAGATGGATTGATACAGTGGCTGAAAGAATCGGCTAAAACATAAGCACATCTATGGGGATAATACAAGACGGTTGTACACAGAGCTTCCATGAGTTACAACCACTTTGAAGTAGCCTAACAACAATAAGATGCCTGACCTGTTGGCAGGCTACCTGTGAATCATGGTTGGTTAGATGAAACAGAAAATTTGGATTTAACAAACGAATGGCAATGGTAACATGCAGAATTGGAAAGTAAATGTTGTATGAAAGAAATATATTCATAAAGAAGCACTACCCAAGTGTCACTAAGCCACCAGGTACATTTACACAGTAGCCGCATCACCAGTGTGCTCTTCCAGCACTCGCACACAGCTAAACTAGTTCTACTACAAGTAGCCACTGCTGCGCGCATGTGTGTGTGTGTGTGTGTGAGAGAGAGAGAGAGAGAAATAAGAAAGGTCTGTATCCAACTCTATCAGCTTTCTGCCTATCATTTACTTAATCTACTCATCAATCTTCATTCCCCATCCCTCTCCTACAATTCTTGCCCAATATACTGAAAATGAACCTCCTATTTCTCAGGACTTCAATATCTAGGTATATTACAAAATAACTTGAAAGAAGAAATTCAAACAGACACGTACACACCAATGCTCACTGCAACATTATTCACAAATAGTCAAAGTTCAAACAAGCTAAATGCCCATCAACATATAAGTCGATGAATAAAATCTGGTGCATACGTGCAATGCAATATTACTCCACACAAAGAGAAATGAAGTTCTGATCCATGCTACAATATCAATGAACAAAAACATTATGCAGAGTGACATAAATCAAAAGAAAAAGGACATCATATAATCTTTCTTGAATGAAATCTCAGCAGCAAGAAAATGCATAGAAACCAAGGTGTGTCCGCAGTTAGTTGGGGTATAGGAGAGAAGCAGGGGAAATTGGGGAAATTGCCACTGAACTTCTGTTAAAGGGTGATGGGAAATCTTGGAAAAGGGAAATGGTGATGGTTGCCCAATATGATGTAAACTTTACATGTAAAACATATTGAAACAGGAAATGTCATATCATACAAACATTTACCACAATTATAAAAGGGATAAGTCTCTTGATCCATCCATCCTTACCTTAATAAAGAATATATCTGCAAAAAGGTACAAGACAGAATCAGCAAATGAGTTTTAATTGCATACCTACTCTGCACCAGGCACTGAACTGTCTTTATCTACATTTTTGTTCACTATGTGAGGTTGCAATGTTGCAATGAAGTAACTTCCTGTGTCACCAAGGTACTAGGGGCCACAGCTGGCATTCAAACCCATGTGATGTAAGATCAGCCAGTTCTCTCAATGACTGCCAAACTATTTCCAACAATAGTGCTTTCAGAGGAGGACGGCAGTATCCCTGGGAAAACAGTTTCCTAATTCCTCAAAAAAGTCAATCCATAAAATTACCATATGGCCCAGGCACCCAATTCTAGGTTTATACCCAAAAGCCTTGAAAGCAGTAATGCAGAAACATGTACAGCAATGTTCATAGCAGCATGGACAATAATTAAAGGATGAAAACAGCCAAGGTGTCTATAAACAGATGAGTGGATAAACAAAAAACAGTACAATGAGTAGAATGCTACACAGAAAAGGAAATGAAATCCTGATACGTGCAAACCATGAAACCTTGAAAGTATTATACTATGTGAAGCCAACCACACAAAGACAAATAGACTCTGATTTATAGGACATGGCTACAGTAGGCCACCATCTAGAGATTAAAGTTTAATAGTGTTTGCAGGGAAGACATTATTTAGGTAACATTGCATTTCTATTTATGCTGATGGAAAATTTGGCAATGAATACTGTTGATGGTTACACAAGTCTGGCATAATTACAGTCTCTGAATTGTATATGTGAAATATTTTGAATTGACAATGTTGTTATACACACTTTTTTTTCATGTAAAAAAAAATGCCTGCAGAGAAACGGTGCCTCAAACTTTGAAGTCTTTGCAAATGCCCAAATACCCCTTCAGAATCTCCGTAGATTTTCATCCATCATATTCTCCTAATTAAATCAATTTCTCTGTACATTAAAAAGCCTATCAATAAATATATACCAAATATGAAACTGTTCTTTATTCCATGCTATTGTGTTTCTACCTCATTGTCAGTATGTGTTAGACAGGATTCTCTAAAGAAACAAAACCAGGATACTTATGATCATATATATATCACACAGTATATCATATCATATATATATATATATATATAGTAGATGCAACACAAAGAAATAAACAGCTAATTAGTCCACAGTGGTACAGAGGGCTCAGTTCAACTCATTTCAATGAGACAGTTAATACACTGACAGTCCTTCAATTCATGAGGCTGCTGGGTGCAAGTCAAGGAAGCAGATGGCAGAGTCTTCTGTAGATCAATACAGGCAGTCTGGCCACAGGCAGCAAACACCAGGGCAGGACACCAACAGTCAACCAGATTATAGGGTCCAACAGTCCCCAGCTCAAGCAATGTATATACCAGCAGTGCAGTGAAGCAGGTCTTGAAGGAACCTCAAACTATAGTGACAGGGTCCAAGGGTTGGGTGTCCCACAGGCAGTGTAGCTCGCATGTTGAGGCAGAGGACTAGCTAAGGCAGTTGCACACTGGTCCCATCATCAGAGAGCAAGAGACAGAAAGGTGAGGCTAGCAGGCCATTTATCTCTGTGCCCTTCAATTAAACTGCAACTATTAATCCCACATGTGTTTGTTGACCAGGTTGGCACAATAAACCTACCTATCACACAGTACCATAAGAACTTTTATTTTTAATTTGTATTGCAAATTTGGATGTCACATTTTACAGGAGAAATTAAATTTTGTAAGCCAATGTGGAACACACTTTATTACTAGCTGTTATATACGTTACTATTAATATTAACCAATTTTTAAAATGGCTTAACATAGCCTTTGAAGTCTACCAGTAATTCAACTCCCATCTGTAACTCTTAAGAAAAAAATCCTCTCCAGTTAAACTGAAAGCCTATCTAAAGCTTTGCTCCGCACCTAAAGCAATCACGAGGTCGCCTCTGATTCTTCAGGGCAGAGTTGTTTGGTGCCATTGAGCTGATTCTGACTCACAGGACCGGATGTGCAACAGAATAAAACTGCCTCCTTCTGCACCATCCTCCCAGTCGTTGCTCTCTCTGACGTTGTTGCAGCCACTTCATTAATCCACCTCATCAAAGATCTTCCTCTTTTTTGCTGGCTCTTCCCTTTACCTAACATTGTATCCTTCTTTAGAGACTGCTCATCCCAAAAATCTCCAATGTACGTGAGATAAAGTCGCACATTCCTCACTTCGATGAAACATGCATGTTGTACTTCTGCCTACACAGGATTTGTTTATGTTCCTGACAGCCCATGGTATATTCAATATTCCTCACCAACATAATGCAAATGCATCAATTCTTCGCTAGTCTTCCTCTTCACTGCTCAGTCTTTCCCTCCGTATGAAGTGACTGCAAATAGCATGGCTTGCATCAGGTACACGTTGGTCCACAAGGTGATATTTTTGCATTTTAAATGCCTGGCAGGGGTCTTTTGAAAAGAGTTGCTCCATTCTGACTCCTTGGGCATTGATTGTGGATCCAGTAAAGGAAAATTCTTAATAGTTCCAATATTTTCTCTATTTATCATGCGGTTGCCTATTGGTCCATTTGTGCGGATTTTTGTTTCCTTTATGTTAAAGAATAATCAGTCCTTTTTGTAGGCTGCAGTCTTGAATGTTCATCAATAAGCACAGTTTTCAATAGGCACAGTTGTAGCATCTGCATATTGCAAATAATTTTTCTCTGATCCTGATGCCATAATTTTTTTTGGTGTGTGAAATATATATATATAAAACTGCTCAGTGCTATTGAGTCCATGCCAACTCTTAGTTCCTGAGACTGTATCTCTTCAGGAGGGAAGAAAGTTCTGTTCTTATCACGAGATGCAGCTGGTAGTTTCCAACTGCTGCCCTTGCAGTTAGCAGCCCCGTTCATAACCACTCCTCCACCAGCGTCCCAGCTTGTGCGAGAGCACATCAGTCTTTGGCTTTCACGTTGCTCATGTTGTTATTGAGGAGATACATGGCAAAACAAACACAAGTCAAGTATCTACATGGACAATTCAGTGTTACTGAGGACATGCTTATAGTTGTGCAACCTCCCTTTTCTGATTCCCTCATTCACGTACT
Source organism: Echinops telfairi (assembly GCF_000313985.2). Lineage (NCBI taxonomy): Eukaryota > Metazoa > Chordata > Mammalia > Afrosoricida > Tenrecidae > Echinops > Echinops telfairi. The sequence goes on along the minus strand of NW_022103955.1, from coordinate 3,900,365 downwards.
CACTGTCTCCTAACATTGCTACTTTATCTTTCAAGTTACTATCGTCAACCTGATCCCATGCAGATAGTGCTTTAAAGAACACAATGTTCCAGCAGACCTTTTAAATGAATTCCAGACTCATCCCTCTGTGGTTGCAAAGAGAGACCAATGTTACCGTCAATGGCCACTTTCAACCTTTTCCTTTTTAACAGTTTTCTCGGCATAGAATTCTCATATACCACAATTCAATAGTTCAATCATATTGAAAAGAGTTGTACAATGATAACTGCCATTTTAGAACATTTACTTCTTTCTTGTACTCATTGTCATAAGCTGCCAACTCCCACCAAACTCTCTGCTGTACCCCCCAAGAAACCAACGATACAGTCACTGTTTCTATAGCTTTCTCAATTCTGGATATCATATGCAGAAAAAACAGACAAAATTTAAATAAAACACAAAATTCACTGCACTCTGCATGATAGCAAGGCTATCCACAGCCCTGGTCTGTGGTCAGAGAGGAGTCATCAGAGGCTTGATCCACGAGGGGATCCTGTGACTGGATTTAGGGCTCCCACTGCCATCCATTTTTCCTTTGGGTGGTCATTTCCTTATTCAAAAGCTTTGGGTCACACAGGCTGGTATGCTTCTTCTATGTTGATGCTACTTGTTTGAAGCCAAGCCTTTAAGATCCCGAATGCTATCCATTTTTTTTCTTTTGTAACTGGCATTTTATGGGTTGTTTGAGATCAATACAGAGACATTATAAACAATTTGTACACAATTCTTAATGCATGTACTCAAATCATAAAATGGCATGTAGATTCAATTATTTTCTAAATTGCAGTGACTTTCCAGCTTTGAACTTGGAGACGATGTTTTGAAGAGGTTCTTGAGTACCATTATCTTAAAATGTTGATATGCTGTTACATCTTAAGTCCCACTAATTCACAATTTAATATCACACACACTACATACTCAAATGTTCAACCCTTCACAGCACATAACAAAGTGATCAGGAAAACTGAACCACTATGACTGAAGGTGTTACAGGACGCACACAGTTCTGACAGGAATGCTGTGATGACAGAATGGTTATCAGACACAATTAAAAACAGCAACAACATGGAAACAAAATTTTAAATTTCCAAGTCATACAAATGCATGACAGTGACTCCAAATTGCCATTAAGTATTGTGAGTTATATAATGTGGTGCCAACTTCTGGAACGGTAGAGTCTATCCTGTCAATCAGGTTGCAGCCTGATGACCTCGTTTGGAGGCACTAAAGAGATAAATAGCTCACTGGAGGAGGGACACTGACTCACTCCCTATGAGACATTCCTGTGGACAAGACATGTGGAGCCCTGGAGATAAGGGAGCTTCATGGAGACCCTCCCAGAACTGAGATGCTTCCACTGCCACAGGATCCACAAGACGTTCCACCCATTGACCTTCATATATTCAGCATCATTGTGTGTGTTGCATGGGTCTGAAGAGGAATTTATGGATTGGTATCGGACATATGGGCTAATATCGGACTTATGAGCTTGATCTGGAGTGGGCTGGGATGTTTTCTCAATATTCAATTGCTCTTGCATATAAAGCTCTTTCTTATATACATATGAGTCTCCCTGGATTTGTTTCTCTAGTCAACCCAGACTAACACAAGTATGTTTCATATTAGGGATACAAAAACTGCCCCCTACCCATCCCATGGAATGTTATGTTGATACCCAAGACTGTCAAATCCTCTCACAATTCATCATCTCATTATTTTCTGGTTGTACCAAAAAATAAACAACCAGTAAATGATTTCAAGTCTTAAATAAAAGCATTATACTTACAAAAAAGAGATGAGGTGGGATTTCCTCCTTCTTAAAAATGTTTCTAGTGCTAGTAAAACACTTGCATTTACAGCATAGTTGATAAAAATATTACTCTGGATTATCCAAGAAGGGAGATAACAGGGTCCACTGGTAAGATATGTTAGATAAACCTTAATCAGACTTTGCTTCTTCTGCTGCTTGATCAGAGGCTGGACGCTCCTTGTGAGGTAGTTAGTTTATTGTGCCAACCTGGCCCATAAACACATGTGGGGTTAATTGAAGGGCAGAGGGATAAATGGCTCAGTGAGCCTCGCCTTTCTAGTTCTCTGGTCTCTTGCTTTCTGATGGTCAGACCAGGGTGCAGCTGCCTTAGCCAGTTCCCTGCTTTAGCTGCCAAGGCTTGCTTCCTGCAAGACATCCCCAAGGAGAAGCCAGAAGGACCTCCCCCAATGCAGCCCTCAGTTCTGGAGCACTTGTGTGGAGAACTCTGCCAGCACTGAGATGCTTACATGTTCACTGATTCTGTTTTCCTTCTACAGTTGTCATCATAGTGTGTGCTTTGTGAGATGGAGGAGGACTTTCTGGATTGCTGTTGGGCTTATGGGTTAATGTTGGACTTGTGGGCTTGGGCAGCACTGGGTTGGGATGTTTTCTTGATGCGCACTTAGCTTTTATATAAAACTCTCTCCTATACATGAGTTTCTGTGGATTTGTTTCTCTAAAGTACCCAGACTAATACACCTCATGTTTTGTTTCTCCATTTTCAGCAGAGCAATCTGCATCCTGTTTGCTGGCGCTTATGCTTCCACTCTTTTGACTGAAAGTGACCCCTCCTGCTGCGTCATTTGTGTGCACACACAGCTTTCACGGACCACCTTGCCATCTCCTCGTGGGCTCTCCTTCGATGGGAGTTGGGTTCTATGTAAGTATCATTAGTGTTTTTTCCTCGATAGGAGGTTGTTCTTCCCTGTTTCCCCACTTACAGAAATGTAATTATCTTCTCTGAGTCACACATGTCCTCCTCTCCTCCATCCTGACTTGAATTTCCAGTAAGATTTGCTTGTCACTCCTGTAGGAGTGTCTGTTGATTTGAGGTGACCTCAGTACAATATTGTATAGCAGCAACTGAATGACTAGCTGCCTCTTCCCACATCCTGAAAACCTGACCCTACCTGAAGTGACGTCTCCTCTGTTAAAGTGGCTTCTAAGGTGTGTATATAGAAGGCATGATATATGGTTCATGGATGCAAATCACATTCTTATTCATACACTCTAGCTTCTCAGATTATTTTCTCAGCATACAGACTGAGTAAATACAGTGAAAGAAAACAACACTCTGTACACATTTCCTGATTTTTAAGTCCGTCAGTAGTCCCTTGTTCTGTTCAAATACTGCTTCCTGATCTATGTCCAGGTTCCAAGTGAACACTATTAATTGTTTTTGGAATTCCAATATTTCACAATGCTACCCTTAATTTGTTATGATCCACAGCAGTCAAATGCTTTTGCATAGTTGATAACACACAAGTGGGCATCTTTCTGGTATTCCCTGCTTTCATCCAAGATCCATCTAGCATCAGCAATGAATATCTCTATTCTACAGGCTCTTCTAACTCCAGTTTGAACTTCTGATGGTTCCCTATCAATGCACTACTACAACTTTTTTAAAATTTATCTGAAGAAACATTTTAGTTGAATGTTATAGTAACCATATTGCTCAATCGCTTCTATTTTCAATTGGATTACCTTTCTTTGGACTATAGGACTCCTCCAATTGTTTGCTCCGGCAGTTGTCTTCCAGATTTCATGGCATAAACAAGCAAGTGTTTCTAGGATGGCATTTGGATGTGAAAACATGTCAGAGGGTATTCCATCAGTTCCTGAATCCTTTATATAGATACGTGTGTGTATACCTTCAATGTAGTTTAGATGTCTTCCTTCAGTAGCATTTGTTGATGACCACTTGCTCCCTCCTGAAACAGTGGAATGATGACCAATTATCTTTGGTATTGCAATCCTGTGTCTTTTTTCCCATCTTCTCTTGATCTTTCCTGCTTCCTCCAACATCTTCCCAAAGTATTGTTAGATATTACAGCTTGAAGCTTGAGTTTTTTATCCAGTTCTCCCAGTCTGCAAAATGCAGAGCAAGTCCTCTATGCCTGTAAAGGATAGGCATTAGTCAATGAGCATTGACATGTGCATTCATGGTGATTGTTATTTATCCTCTTTTAGCCTCGTAGTTGTTGCAAACTGCATATAAATTTTTTTGCCTAACAAAGTGTCCACAAATATTTGTTGGGCAAAACATGCAAAAAATTAAATGAAGAAACGTTCTAATGTAATAGCACCTCTTTGAGGTGCTATAACAGATTGATCATTGCTTTCAGGACTAAGCAGAAGAGAGGCTTGCTTCCTGGTGCTGCAGCTGCAGAGTCTGAGTCTTTCACAGACCAGCTTCTGGAATGTGGGGGAGAAGAGTCCAGCTCTGGCCTTGAGAGGTGGTGGGGGTGGGGCGGGGGTGGGGCAGGGGTAGGGGCAGGGAAGGGGCCACACAGTCCAGCAGGCTGTCTTCTGGGAGAGCTGCGGAAAGGTGCTGCACAGACCAGACATGGCCCACACAGATCCTACTTCATTGTATTTGGGAAACTGTGGCCACTACTGTGCCATCTTATGAGAAAAGACCTAGCATTAGAAAACAAAACAGGAAACCATGTTCAGCATATCTTAAACTGAAAGAACTCAAGGACATATTCAAGCCTCCAGTTGCAAGATCAAAAGATTCTACAGGCAAAACATCGAATGATGCAGGAAGCATCAAAAGGAGATAGAATACACAGAGTCACTGTCCCAAAAGTGCACTAATTCTTCCATTGCAGGAGGTACAAGATGAGCAAGAACCAATGATGCTGCTCTGAAAGGATTAGCCAAAAGCAAGGCTCCAGGTATCGACAGACTATCAACTGGAAAAATTTCAACAAGCTGATGAACAACTGGAAGTAATCACTCATCTAAAATATCACTCAAGTAAAATTTTGCTTGGGAGCAAGAAGCTCCCAGAGGTTCAGGCCAGATTCAGAAAAGAATATGGAACAAGATATTGTGGTTGATGTCAGACAGATCTTGGCTGAAAGCCAAGAATACTGGCATTATGTTTACTTTCATTTTATTGACCATACCAATGCCTTCCACTGTGTGGATCACAACAGATATTGATAGCCCTGAGAAGAAGCGGGATTTCAGAACATTTGAAGATGCTCATGCAGAAACTGGACATGGATCAAGAGGCAGTTGTGTGAACAAAACAAGGACATACAGCTTGGCTTAAAATCAGGAAAGGTGTGCCTAAGAGTTGTATTCTTTCATTATACATATTCAACCCATATAAGGAGCAAATAATCAGAGAAGCTGGATTATATGAAGAAGAATATGGCATGAAGATTGGAGGAGGTTTATTAACAACCTGTAATATGCAGATAACACAACCTAGCTTGTTGAAAGTGAGGAGGATTTGAAGCACTTGCTGATGAAGATCAAGGGTTGCAGACTTTAAGGTTAATTTACAAATCAGTGTAAGGAAGACAAAAATCCTCACTGTGGGACCAACAGGTAACATCCTGATAAGTGTAGAAAAGATTGAAGTTGTCAAGGATTTTACCTTCCTTGGATCCACAATCAATGCTCATGGAAGCAACAGGCATAAGACCAAGCCACGCATTGCATTAGTTCAATCTACTGCAAAAGACCTCTTTAAAGTATTGAAAAGCACGGCTGTTATTTTGAGCACTAATGTAAGCCTTGGATAAGGAAGAGTGAAGAAGAGTCGATGAGTGTAAATGAGTGTGCTGGTGAAGACTATTGAAAGTACCATGGACTGTCAAAAGAATCAACACATTTGTCTTGGAAGAAGTACATCCAGAATGTTCCTAGGGAGCAAGAATGGCAGGACTTTATCTCACATACTTTGGACATGTCGTCAATATAGACCCGATTCTAGAGAAGGCCATCATGCTTGGTGATGAAGTGAGGAAGCAAAAGAGAGGCAAGCCCTCTATGAGACAGAGGCCCTCAACAAGAGGCAACTCTGAGCTCAAACAAGAACAATCCTGTGAATGGTTCAGGACAGGAGTGTTTTGTTCTCAGTCCCTGGAGTGGCTGAGAGTCAGAACAGGTCAGGACTGGGATTTGAGTAAGAGTGTGTTATGCCACCAACTCTCCTTACAATTGATTGGCTAATCCCATCCGATTATATCATGGGCGTGATAGGTTTTGTGCAAACGTGGCTGGACCAGGATTGTCAGTGGTTGGCCAATTGAAGCCTCCCCATAATGTGATCTAACATAATCTAATCAACTCCATGACCAGATCACTGGAAACCAAGCAGTTACTCAGGTCATAATCTGGATGATACCTCCTCAGGGGAGTGATGTTCTTGATGTTTAAGTAGTGCTGATGAGAGATTCACTTCTTGCTAGCCTGGATCCCACATCTATTGCATCAATCTCTGGTCCTTCAGTCAGTGACCCTCTAGGTTCTCTGCTACGGAGCGCCATCTGCACCTACCAGCCTCTCTGCCAACCACTGACCTGATCTGCTGACATCATCAGCCTGTGGCTTTCTTGCTTTGTCTTCATGCTTCCTGGTCCCTGGAGGCTGGCAGATGCATGCATCACGAAGAGCTTCCAGGCTAACATCAGCTCTCGGGATTTGAACCAGACAGGATTTAGCTTACAGCTCTTACTACTGTGATAACTTTTTCTTAATATCAACTTCTCTCTTTATATATCTACGTAAGCAACCTGTGGGTGATCACATCATTACATAACTTCTTGGGGAACACAATTCAATCCATTATAAACGGCCAGTAAGCAGAAGAACAGATGCTCAACATCATTAGTCTTTAGGAAAATGCAAATAAAAAGCCCTAACACAGCAGTAGAGTAATTGGAATCATTGTGCACTGGAGAAGGGACTGTAAAATGGTGCAGTCACAATGGAAAAGTTTTATGTTTCCTCAAAAGGGGAAACACAAATTTACCAGATGATTTGGCAATTTCATTCATGCAGCACACACACACACACACACACACACACACACACGTGTGTGTGTGTGTGTGTGTGTGTGTGTGTGTGTGTGTGTATGACACTTGATATCTGGTACTCAAGCAAATGTATGCATACAAGTTTTCAGTGCAACATTATTCACAATAGCCAAAAAGTGAAAACAACCCATGTCCAACAACAGATGAATGGATAAACAAAATTACACACACACTCCACACACACAATGAGTGTTATTTAATCATAAAACGTGGATGACCTTCAAAAACAGTATGCTGAATAAAATGATTCAGACACCAAAAAACTAATATCATCTTATTCCAGATATATGAAATAGCTAGAATAAGAAATATATAGAAATAAAATTTTACTGCTGGTTAACAGGAAGGGCAGATTGGAATTACTGAGTTTCTGTTTGGAAGATGAAAAACTTTTGGAAATAGAAAATGTTAAAGGTTGTATAACATGTGAGTATAATTAACATCACTGATTGTATAGTAAAATGTTAATATGGTAAATTTTATCACAACAGATTATTGAAATTGAAAAAGAGCTAGAAGCAGTGGTCCAGGTTGAGAGATCTTAATGACTTGGGTGGTGTGACGGAAATGAAGCGCAGTGCAGCGGCTTTTTCTTCTATATGGATCTTCTGTAATTCTACTAAAAGGATTGGCTAGGCCGAAAATTGGCTAGCTATTATGTAAACAGGATGCATGAAACCACCACATAGAATTAAAAATCAAACAACACATTGTATCAATTAGGAAACAAAACACTGTAAACATGATCTATATAAATTATTAAAGGGCAAAAATGTCATGTTGTGACTTAAGATGCACCATGGCATTTAAAGCACCTCATATGTTGCAGAGGCCAGACATTGAATAAGGAAGATGAAAGAAGTTATACCTTTGAATTAGGATGCTGATAAAGAATAATGAACTGCTAGATGGAGAACTAGAAGAAGAAACAAATCTGTCTTGGAGGATGTACTAACAGAAGGCTCCTTAAAACCAAGGATGGAGTGATTTTGTCTCACATAGATGTTATCAGAAGTGAACAGCGCCCTGGAAAACCACATCAAGTGCGGTGCTCATGGGACAGAGACGAACTACCCCCTGTGGCTTCCTGAGCCTGAAATGGGACAATGAGAAAGAGGAACACCTTCAGTGAAATGGATGGACATAGCACCTTAACAATGGGAGCAAACACAGTAACTGAGAGATGGCACAGCCCAGGCAGGGTTTCACTCTGTTGTGCATAGCGTTGCTGTAACTCAGAGCAGACTGGATGGCACCTAACAACAATGCATACTTAAGTTATTAGAAATGATCTCCAGATGAAGTTTCAAATAGGGCCTCTTTTATCTCTTAGGGTTTCACTCTGTTGTGCATAGCGTTGCTGTAACTCAGAGCAGACTGGATGGCACCTAACAACAATGCATACTTAAGTTATTAGAAATGATCTCCAGATGAAGTTTCAAATAGGGCCTCTTTTATCTCTTGCAAATAATAAAATCCTTAAATACCACCCAGACGAGCTGTAAGCTGTGACTGTGTGTCCCCATGAATCAAATGAAACCCCAAGAAGAGGTTTCCACAAAGACTAGTGGGGCCTATAAGGGCCCTCCTGGTCAATTTCTGACTGACGAATCTTAGACTGATGGACGACTCAGGGCCTCAGGCGACCAAGTGGTGGGTGGGGCTCTGCTGCAGGGCCGTCCCAGGAGAGAGAGCAGTACTACCTCTTTGGCAGGCCCAGACACAGACACATGATCTGCCAGTGCACACTTGTTCACAGCATCTCTCTCACTCCACCCCACCTAGTTCAAATTGCTCTCTTCATAAATATGGTTTTAGATGGTATAGTCCATGTGCATGCTCCTGTTCACTAATGAGTGGTGATCATGTGAAAATCATTCCTGAGATTGATAGGCAAAGGTAATCTTTTCTAACAAAAAAAAGTTTCTCACCATCAATTTGCTTATTCTTTTGGGAATAAGCATATCATTTCTGTGGAATGTGACTGAATAAGCTCACTCACTGTGATCGAGCGGGTCCCAACTCCTCATAGGATGGAGTAGAGCTGCCCCTGTGGGTTTCTGAGACTGCTCAATCTTTATGGGAGTCGAACATCTCACCTTCTTCCTGCAGGATGGCTGTTGATATCAAACTTCTAACCTGGGGGTTACAGAGCAACTCATGACCACCAAGCCACCAGGAGGTTTCAAATTTTGTGGACAGTAGACTTAGAAAACAATGCCATTTTCATACCAACATTGCGAAGTCCTTTTGTGTATTTCCCACTCGGAGCAAATGATCTTTTTCTTTTTTTTGGTAACAACTTGTTTCTGAAAATTACCTAATAGCTATCCACACACTATGCTCTTGATACCTCGTGTCATGTAATCAAGCTCCCAAATTGAGGTACTTGGCATGACTAAATGTCTTCCCTACATCTAAATTTAACTTCATTTTGAGTCATACTGCAGCTTAGCCTAAACTTTCTGCTTCCCTGAAAAGACAATTAACTTCTTGTAAAACTATAACTGTTTATAATTCAAAGGCACAAGGGTCAACATTTTAGTTTGCAAAAGGAATTGTTTATTAAAAGGTGTTTGTCAAGAATGTGTGCAGCTTAGTCTGAGAAGCAAACCTTGGTCAACGGGTTAAAGGAGTTTAGGACATAGATGTGGCAATGTTCACAACTCCCTGTAACTTTAGCCATGGACCCTTTCATGCCTGTGAACACATAGGCCTTTTATTACCCCACCCAATGAAAACCTCACTCTTTTTGCCATTTGGAACACTACTTTACCCATGGGGCTAGTGTGTTTTCTCATCCATCACTTTCTCTTCCCTCCAATAGAATGCTGTGATTACCTTTCCGACTGGGAAGCTGTTGCTTTGCTACAGCACTGTCTAGAAAGTAGTTTCGTCATTACAATCCTCCATTCACTCTCATGGTATATCTTAAGTTAGTGGCCTATATTCACACAGCGAGTGAAAGGCTGAGGATTAAGCCAAAGGGGGGCACTCAGTGACGTAAACGTATAAAACAGAAAAGTACTCAAGAATTTGAGAAAGGACACGAAACATGAGGACCATAAACAGAGAAACCAAATAGACCAAGAAGGCACTCAGATGCACCAAGATATCAAAGAAAGAGGGAAGAAATATAGCCAAGTGGAAAGATCAATCACAGGGAAGGACCATGGAAAGCCAGAGACAAAGCTGCTCAACTGGGAAGACCAAAAGACAGGAGGTGCCTTTTTATCCTGGAATACCTCAGTGCCAGATACTGGAAGGCAAGCATTGTTAAAAACAAAAATAAATGCAACACTTTATTTTTTAAACTGCTAAGACCTGCAAGTCAGTGCTTCATCTGTTGTTCAGAGTCGGTCTGTATGGGTCAAAGCTGATGCAACTGCACCCACCAGCACCAAGAGGCCCTGCAGCAGCCGACTTGATGCCCAACAGAGCCTTTCTGTCAATGCCTAGGTGTGACTGGGTTGTTTTCTACAGTGGTTATGAAACAGCAATCTACCCAAACAATTTATTTTAGTATCACTATTCAAGGAGCCCCAAATCGAAACATTTATATCAAGAAAACAACGATTCATTACTCATAGTGTTAGAGCATCAAAATTCATTTAATTTTTATATTAAAACATTTTGCATGTGATGTTCACAATGACAGTTTTCCTTCCCTGGTATCAGTTTTATAGAGATTGCTGCCTTTATACGCTACAAACAAAAGATACGAAAGTTGAAAGTCGAATGCACTGAGATGATTCCCTTACTATGTGTTTGATGTTAAGGTGATCCTTTTGAAAGGAAGCTGTATTGTAGTTTGTTTGCTGCCTGTCCATGAAAAATTAAAAGCTGACAACTCTCGATAAATTCACTCCAGATTTTATTGTTATATAAGTTATCTCAAGATGTAGGAACCTCGGCTTCAAACATTCAGAGGCTAGAAGAGAGTGTGATCCCTGTAATGGGAGGGTGGGACGGGAGTCAGAGAGATGAACTAGCATGATGAATTAAAGAAAAGAGGTCTGGTCGTTCCTCTGGGCAGGTGTGTAAGAGCTGCTTCATATTTTACAAGCAGGGTGATGAGTGCTCTGTGATAGCCTCCTCTCTGCTTCAGAAGAGCACACTCAGCATAGGGTGGCCAGGCACATGGTGTTATCACAAAGCCGAGCCCGTTGGCTTCTCTATCTGTCATGTACGCACTGATACGGCAGATCCTCTCGACGTCCTGGAATCACATGTTGTGCTGCCTTCCTGCTTTGAGTCATGCATCTGGCAGCGTTTCAGATTGGCCCACTGGATCTTACTCATAAGTTAGTGTGACATTATATTAAATTCCAGGTAGCACACATAAAGTTTGCCAAAAATCAGATTTCTAATTCAACCAGAAAGGAAAAACAAGAACAGATAGCCTGGTATGGCCCAACGACAACGACATCAAACTCCTAAGGGACTCCACAAAACCCAGTCCATCCAAATCCCACAAAACCCAATCCATCCCAAATCTCCCCAGGACACCCTACAGATGCCTCTGCTCAAGCCTCTCCCACCCAGGCTGCTTCACTGGCCCACAGTCACCTGCTTAGCCGATGTCCACGGGGCTTAGGCCCCTACAGCCTATCTGACCAGTCATGGTGAGCACCCACATGCCGGCCTGCAGGCTAAAAGATGGACTTTAGTGTCATGTGTGAACTGCTTCTTTACATCAGATTGGTTTCTGATTTTATTTTTTATGATTTGTTTTAAATCTAGCAAACTCTAAATAAAGCCACATCAAACCCCATTATATCTTAATTATGCTCAGTCAAACATTTGAAAAGAAAAAGGAAACAGTGCCACCTAATTGTATAAGTGCCTTTGTTCTTGAGGCTTTTTAAGAAAAGCCTGTTAATTGTCAGCCATAGCCACTTATTTTCAATTCATATTCCTCACGACTGACTAGGTATAATTTAGTAATAAGAAGCTCACTAGTTGTCAATGTCTCAAAAGCTAGCAAAATGTCAGCTTTCACTTTGCTTACATGTCAAAAAATAACAAACGGATTCTGTTAGGCATTTTGCTACCTACAAATGGGCAGAAATATTGATGATGTCCATAATTCAGGTCCTTTCTAAGACCCTTTTTTCTATTAGAAAAATTCTAAGAGAATTTTAGTAGTTGGTCACTTGCAAAACATAATGATTTATTCCATTGAAATTATTTTAAAATTAACTCCTTAAAAGCTTCTAGCTAGGTGTTAATTCTCAGGAATAACTCTAATCTTAAAAAATCTTTGTGAAGTGGTGTTAACAAACCCAGAGACAAAGGAACAACAAGTGATCCAAATTGGTGGTGAGAAGGGTATCGGAGGCCTGGTAAGGTGTGATTAAGGCTAATGTAACGAGAGGAATTACTGAAATCCAAGTGAAGGCTGAACATGATAGTGGGACAAGAAGAAAGTAAAAGGAAATAGAGGAAAGAGCTAGGAGGCAAAGGGCATTTATAGAGGTCTAAATACAGGAGCGTACATATGTAAATATATGAGGATGGGTAAATAGATTTATGTGCATATATTTATAGGTGTAGTATTAAGGCAGCAGATGGACATTGGGCCTCCACTCAAGTACTCCCTCAATGCAAGAATACTTTGTTCTATTTAACTGGCATTCCATGATGTTCACCTTCCCGGAACGATCTCTGAAGACAAATGGGTGCATAAGCAAATGTGTTGAAGAAAGCTGATGGTGCCTGGCTATCAAAATATATAGCATCTGAGGTCTTAAAGGCTTTAAGGTAAACAAGTGGCCATCTAGCTCAGAAGCAACAAAGCCCACATGGAAGAAGCACACCAGCCTGTGTGACCACGAGGTGTTGAAGGCATCAAAGAACAAAAAATCATATCATTGTCAATGAGGGGGAGTGCGGAGTGGAGACCCAAAGCCCATCTGTAGGCAATTGGACAGCCCCCTACAGAAGGGTGACAGGGAGGAGATGAGCCAGTCAGAGTGCAGTGGAGCAATGATGAAGCATACAACTTTCCTCTAGTTCTTAAATGCTTCCTCCCTACTCACTATCATGATCCCAGTTCTACCTTACAAATCTGGCTAGACCAGAGGGTGTACATTGGTACAGATAGGAACTGGAAACAGGGAATCCAGGATGGATGATCCCTTCAGGACCAGTGGTGAGAGTGGCGATACTTGGAGGGTGGGGTAGAGAGGGGGAACCAATTACAAGGATCTACATATAACTGCCTCCCTGGGAGATGGACAACAGAAAAGTGGGTGACGGGAGGCATCAGACAGTGTATGACATGACAAAATTATAATTTATAAGTTATCAAGGGTTCATGAGGAATAGGGGAGTGGGGAGGGAGGGGGGAAAATGAGGAGCTGATGCCAGGGGCTTATGTGGAGAGCAAATATTTTGAGAATGATGAGGGTAACGAATGTACAAATGTGCTTTATACAATTGATGTATGTATGGATTGTGATCAGAGTTGTATGAGCCCCCAATAAAATGATTTTAAAAGAAAGAAATCTTTGTGTAGCAATATCAGCACATGTTTAAAAAAGGAATAATGAAAATACATGTGGACTCCTTATATAAGTACAGAAATACCAAATATATATATATATATATATATACAACATACCTAATATAGTGATAAGCAGAAAAGAAATGTGGGAGAAATCAACTCCAGTTCAGATGCACTGCATCATAGCATGATTGGGTATTATGTTAGGTCTACCCATCATTAGACAATACTTGTTCTAGCAAAGAAGGAGCCTTAAACAATATGAGTATATGCCACTTTCTCCACTTCCATTCCAGTTCATCTAAGTGGAAGTCCATGTTTCCCAGGTGCTTCTACGTGTAGCGAACAGAGAAACATGCAAGATAAGAGCAAAAAGTTGACAGAAAGGCAAGAGGTAATTCAGAGAAATGACTACAGACCTGTGGGTCCGATTTTGTAAATTACTTGGGAAGCTTTCCGAAAACTCTACACATATAGACAGAAATCAAAAAAATAGTTCAGTGCTCACCTCCAAAATCAGTACAGACCTACTGAGAACTGTAATCTGCAGATCGATTCGGAGAGGAATGAACCATCTATTACAAGTGTCAGGCATGGAATTCCATCCACAATGCAGACAATGATAGAGGCAACCACATCCCTTACAATATGATATTTTATTTCATCAAAACTGCCAAATGTCAGAAGTCAAGACTTAAATTGTGCCCTCAATTTTCACTCTTGCAATAGACTGCAACTTTAAACTATTTCACATCAAGTTATCATTTAGAAAAAGAATTGAGAGACCACATCCCTTAAAAATGATGTATAATATATACCTGATTTTAATTTCCCTGTTTCCTGAAAGTAAGACATCCCCCGAAAATAAGACCTACCTACAGTTTTGCCTCTCACTGAAATATAAGGTATCCCCCCGAAAATAAGACCTCCCCGAAAATAAGCTCTCCCCCCGAAGCTACCATAACTCTGGACTCTGGACCGTAGTGGTGGGCACCGCTGTGCAGCTCACTGTTGGCCACAGTGCAGCTGGAGCAGACAGGAAGTGCGAGGTCTCTTTTAATAAAACAATAAATGTGTACCATATTCTTCTTCATGGAAAAATAAGACATCCCCTGAAAATAAGACCTAGCGCATCGTTGGGAGCAAAAATTAATATGACACTGCCTTATTTTGGGGGAAACAAGGTATATATTGGCAAACAAAGAACTTTAAATTTGCCTTTGTATAAAAGAGGTTTCGATTACTTTTTAATTGCATTTTCTACAAACTTTTGGAATCCCCCTCCTATATCTTAAAACCAGCAATTGTTCACAAAAATATTATAAACCCTAAATCCACAAATGTGTGCTTTGGTGTAGGTGTGTATGTGTGTATAATGTCAACGTGTGACACATACTAGATTCTAATCCTTAGAAACATCATTTATATATATCACTGTATTTTGATTTTATGTATTATATCCCATGCACTGAATTTTGACTGGTTATCCAAAAAAATATTACTTTTTGCAAATATGAGTCCCTGTTTCTACAACTCATCTGTCAGTCTGTCAGTCTGGACCTTATGTATTCCTGTGGTATTGACATCTATGCCACCAGTATTTCAAGTACCAGCAGAGTCACCCATGGTGAACCTGTTTCCGCAGCGCTTCACAGCTTAGGCAGAGTAGAAAAATGAAAGAGGTGTCCACTTCTAAAAAAAATTAAACACCAAAGAGCAGTAGAACACTCCACGCCAGAAGAAGAAGTTCTCGGGATGGAATTGTTTCAAACTGACTGAGGAAGGTGTGTGTCCTTGCAGTAGAGACAGCCATGATGGAGCAAAGCTTTGGAGACCCTCATATGCTAAGGGGGTATTTCTCATAGTGAGAAGAAACAGCTACAAATAGTTATTCATAATCAAAATATGAAATATATAAAGTATTCATCTAGAAAATTTGGAAATCATCAAAATTTAAATGGAGCACGGAACAATTAATACTTCAGGAATCAGTAAGTTATAATTCAGTAATCCTGGCTGTTTAAGGATAGGTTCTTTAGAGAATCAAAATCAATGCTGTTTACCTATAATGTTTTGTATATGTGACAAAGGAATTTTATTTCAAGAAAGTGGCTTACACAGTTGAGATGCATTTGAGTCCAGTCTGGTTCAAGTCCATAGGTCCGATGTTAAGCTAGGGTCTTTCCGGACTGGCGTCATTGCCAGGTCTGATGAACCAGGAAGTAGGAAGGTGAACAAAGAAACAGGAAGACTACAAACGGGTGGAAGCAGAGGCAGGTAAGTCCAAGGTCACGATAGAAATTTGCAAGACTAATGACTTTATAATAGCAAATACCTTTTTGCATCTACATAAGAGTCTCTACATGTAGAATTCCATGGATGAAATTCAAAAGAGTCCAGTCTGTAGAAGGAGATGCTAGAGAACCTCAATAGCACCAGTCAGAACAAGGCCAAGCTCTGACTATGGAAAAAACGACTAGGGCTGCTGCCCTGCTTGCTAAGAACAAAGGACCCTGTGAGAACAGGCTTGATAAACACCTTAACCTTGAAGCAAGGCCCCAGTGAATATCCGGACACAAGACTGTACTCAAAGATAATTCTGAAACATGCTGATCCAGAGCTGCAGTCAAGATTAATTTGAAAAAAAAAAAAAAAAGATGCATGAGACTCAAGACAGAATGAATAACTCATTAAAAGGTGTTTGACTATCTGCAGAGTGTCCACCTCCTCCCTTTTGAAAAGGCCAATTAAAAACTGGAAGTCTTCCCCTGGACAACGTCCCTTCTCAACTCACTAGGAAGGACCAGCCTTCACTTTGTAAAAGTACTTCTATGCTTTAGTAAAACTGTGATTTCCCACTTTGCTGCCATGTGGGTGAGAGACAGAGACAAAGCTACACAGAGTGTGCAGCGTATCTCTGGGCCCTTCGAAACCACACAGCACTGGGGCTTACTAGTTCCCCAGAGATAACGACTTGGAGCTGAACTTCACACACACCCAATATTATTTACAAGCAAGGTCAAACTGAAGCTGAAGAAAATTAAAACAAGTCCACAAGAGCCAAAGTATGACTTTGAGTGTATACCCTACCTGAGTTTAGAGATGATCTTAAGAACAGAATGACTCATTGAACACAGATGATGGGACACCTGAAAACTTATGGAATAAGATCCAGGACATCACATGGAGAAAGCAAACTTGAGTGTAGAGTAGCTATTCTTGAAAGCTACTCTTGAAAGTATACTAGTTAAAGCAAACAAAAGATATAATGGAATAAAAGAGCTGGACAGATTTCAAAGGGTGTCTCAAGAAGACAAAGTATTATAATGAGAAGTGTGAGTTTCTGGAATTAAAAATCCAAAAGAGAATAACTAATTTTGCATACCTTAAGCTGAAAGAACTGAAGAAATATTCAAGCCTTGGGTTGAAATATTGCAGGATTCTGTGGACATGGTACGTAATGACACAGTGAGCATCAAAGAAAGATGGTGGAACATACCGAATCACTGACACAAAGAATAGGCACACATTCAAACAATTCCAATATTCTTTGCAATCAAGAACTGATGGTGAAGGAGAAGCTCAAGATGAACTCACGGCATTAGCACAAACCCGGGTCCAGGAAAAGACGGGACATGAAGTGAGATATTTCAACAACCAGATGTAATTTGTCTATGCAAAGAAATTGAAAAGACAGTGACTGGGCCAAAAGCCTGGAAGATAATCATCCAAGTGCCCATTCCAAAGAAAGATGATCCAAAGGAATGTGGAGAATTTCAAATAACAGCATTAATATCACATGCAATAAAATATTTCTGAAGATATTTCAATTTTGATTGCAGCAATATATCAACAGAGAATGTCCAGAAACTCAAGTAGGATTTAGAAGAGATTATGGAATGAAGAACATTATTGCTAATATCGATGAATCTTGCCTGAAAGTAGAGAATGCCAGACAGATGTTCACCTATATTATATTGACTATGCAAAGACACTTGACTCTATGGACCTGTGTTAGCATGGGAACTTTAGAGAAACAAATCCACAGAAACTCATGTATAGGAGAGAGTTTTATATAAAGATTACATGTGCATCAAGAAACCATGAAGGTAATCAAGCGGCCATCAAGCTCAGAAGCAACAAAGCCCACATGGAAGAAACACACCAGCCTATGCAACCAGGAGGTTTTGAAGGGATCAGGTATAAGGCATCATCAGAACAAAAAATCTTACCATAGTGAATGATGGAGGGAGTGCAGAGTGGAGATCCAAAGCCCATTAGTAGGCCACTGGAGATCCCCTTGCAGACGGGTCTCAGGGAGGAGATGAGCCAGTCAGGGTGTGATGTAACAACGAAGAGAAATACAACTTTCCTCTAATTCCTAAATGTTTCCTCCCCGCTCCCACTACCATGACTCGAATTCAACCTTGCAAGTCTGGCTAGACCAGAGGATGTACACTGGTACAGATAGGAACTGAAAATACAGGGAATCCAGGGCAGATGAGCCCTGCAGGACCAGTGGTGTGAGTGGCGAAACAGGGAGGGTAAAGGGAGAGTGGGTAGGAAAGAGGGGACCAATTACAAGGAACTATATGTGACCTCCTCCCTGGGGGTCAGACAACCAAAAAGTGGGTGAAGGGAGATGTTGGACAGGGCAAGATATGACAAAATACCAATTTATAAACTATCAAGGGCTCATGCGGGAGGGGGGAGCGGGGAGGGAGGGGAAAAATGAGGACCTAATGTCAGGGGTTTAAGTGGAGAGAAAATGTTTTGAGAATGATGTACAAATGCGCTTTACACAATTGATGTGTGTATGGATTGGGATAACAGTTGTATGAGCCCCTAATAAAATGTTTTTAAAAAAAAACAGAAAAAAAACAACATCCCAACCCAGTGCCCACAAGTCCAACATTAACCCATTAACCCATATGTCTGCCTCCAATCCAAAAAGTCCTCCTCCATCTCACAAAACAGGTGCAATGGTGCCGACTGCAGGAGGAAAGCCAAGTCAGTGAATGTGTAAGCATCTGAATGCTGGCAGGGGTTTCCATAAGGCTGCTTCAGCATCCAGGGCTGCATCGGGGTAGGTCCATGTGGTTTCTCAGGGATGTCTTGGAGGAAGTGAGCCTTGACAGCTAAAGAAGGGAACTGTCTAAGGCAGCTGCACCCTGGTCCGACCATCAGAATGCAAGGGACCCAAGAACTAGAAAGGCGAGGCTCACAGAGCCATTGATCCCTCTGCCCTTCAATTAACCCCACATGTGTGTATGGGCCAGGTTGGCACAATAAACTACCTACCTCAAGACCATAAAAAAACTATAGATCACTTTGAAAATACTTGGAATTCCAGAACACGCAGAATGAGCCCATGGACTAAGATGCAGTCTTTTGAACAAAAATCTATGGTTTTAAATCAGGAAAAGTGTGTGTCAGGGTTGTATCATTTTACATAACTTATGTATATAAGTTATTTATATCATACTTATCCAATCTGCTCTGAGTACATATTGATGAAGACCAATAAATGATGACTGCAAAAAACTGCAGTCTTCAATATGGATTGCATATCAACAATTAAAATTCTCACATTTGGATCAATAAGCAACATTAGGATAAACCGGGACAAGATTGAAGTATTCAAGGATTTTGTTTTACTTGGATTTTCAACCCAACGGTCATGGAAGCAACAATCAAGAAATCAGACAATGTATCGTATGAGCAAATTTTAGGCAAAAGTCCTCTTTAAAATACTAAGGAGCAAAGATGTCACTTTGAACACTGAGGAGTACTTACTCAAATCATAATACAAGGAGGCTTCAAAAACTTTATGAAGAATTCCATTTTCTTTTCATTCCATTTCCCCTGCACTTTCTGAAGCACACTGGTGTTTTCGATAGGCCCCCATGCGTGTGGCTGGTGAACGATGAATAAAGAAGAAGAATTGATGCTTATAATTATGGTGTTGGTAAAGAATGTTGAAAACAAACAAAAAGCTCAACTCCCTGTCCTTCTGTAAAAGGTTTCCTATTTTTCAGTTCTAGAAGAAAGATGCTTTTTGCCTGCAGGAAAAGATGATCTAAAAGGGGCAAGAAATGAGACCTGTTGTTTAAGTACTTGGATGTTCACTCTGGAAATTTTGAAGTGTGATGGACAAAATTCCGAATAACTTGAAGGTGGGTGAATTAAATAATTTCTAAATATAATTTGTAAGCAGTTGCTTTCTATTTTTGGCTTTTCATTTTTAGTTTCTTAACCAAATCTAAGGAGAAAGATGGGGTTTCCTACTCTCATAAAGAGTTAGTCTTAAATCAAACTATGTTAAACAGGGTTCTCTAGAGAAACAAAACCAGGGCACTAATAATTTTATATATGTGGATATAAATAGCATAAGAAATAAACAGTTAATCTATAAAGTAGTACAAATGGCTCAGTGCAACTCACTTTTGTGAGACAGCTATTACACTGGCAGTCCTTCAAGTCTTTAGGGCCACCAGGTAGTCCTCTGTAGAGCAATTCAGGCTATCTGAGCACAGGCAGCGAACAGCAAGGCAGGTCACCAATAGTCAGCCATATGACAGGGTTGACCCTCCCCTTCTCAAACGATGTATACTCCAGTAGTGTGGCAAAGCAGGTTTTGAAGGAACCTCAAACTACAGCAACACAGTCCACAAGTTATGTGTCCTACCGGTAGTGTAGCTTGCAAATTGAGGCAGAGAACAAGCTAAGGCTGCCACACACAGGCCCCATCATCAAAGAGCAAAAGACAAGAAAAGCGAGGCTCGCCAAGCCATTTATCTATCCGCCCTTCAATTAATCCCACATGTGTTCATGGGCCAGGTTGGCACAATAAAACCTACTTATCACACAAACCATTGCCATTGAGTTGATTCTGGCCCATACCCACCCTCTTTAGGGTTTTCAGGGCTGTGGATCTATCTGAGATCAGAGCACCACATCTTTCTCCCAAGGAGTGACTGGTGGGTTTGAACTGCCCACTTTGAAATTCTTGAATTCTCCAACTCTTACCTGACAGAACCATGAGAGCTTAGCTACTCAGGTTGGGGGAAATTCAAACAACTTTATTAATGCTTCTCCACTCAAGCATATGCATATATTGGTGAAATTATTTTCACCTGAGATGTAATCGTCAATGAGCGCATTCAAAGGTGAGGATGGAGACTTTTCAAATTCCAAAAAGTGAACTGTATCCTTCTTCTATGCCATATGCCAACAGCAGTCACATGAGCAATACAAAAATAACACAGCCAGTGAAGACATCACTCCTCCCATGAGGCATTGATTAAAACCTTGGCATCACCTCTGCCTGTCAAACAGGGTCCCTAGAGGGAGTGCTATATGATATGGATGACAGGAGTCCTGCGCTGTCTTACGACTGGGAGACCTTGTACAGTCCGATAGGAAGTCAACTTCCGATGTGCCATCTGTGGAACACAATGATGATGCTTATCAGTGAGGAGGGTGACAAAGACCTTCTCCTCTTACTGACAGTTCGCAAGTACATCCACTCTAGTATCAGCAGAGGCACTGAGATGCTTCAGGCCTGTCTTGCGAGCCTGAGGTTCTGCCAAACCACACGGTCCACCCCCCCACCCCCAGTTTTGTGAGGAATATCAAAAGTATTTTTTTAAGTAAAAAGGGGCTGAGCACCTCGTGCCATTGGCTGGCATAAAACAAGCACACAAGATCTCTATGGAGTGCATATCACAGGAAGAAGTCAGTGATCTTTGTGATGTTACATAAAGAAGTCTCGAATTTGACTTTGGGTCCCTAGTTGTGAGTTTCCTGAGGGGAAGTCTGGCATCTGTGCTCTGCTGATCCCCTTCTTGGGCCCATTACACCCCAAAGCCTAGTACCACAGACTCCCAAAAGAACAATCAAATCCCTCTTGGAAGAGGTGTAGCTAGAATGCTCCTTAGAGGCGCGGATGCTGAAACTTTCTCTCAAGTACTTTGGACATGTTACCAGGAGAGACTAGTTCCTTGGGGAGAAGGACACCATGTTGGGTCAAGTGGCCACGAAATGAAAAGGAAGATTCTTGACAAAATGAGGGACACGGTGGCTGCACTGATGGGTCAAATAAGAACAAGTACAAGATGTCGCCGGGCCATGCAGAGTTTCCTCTTGTTGCACAGAGTCGCTGTGAGTTGGAACTGACTTAATAGCACCTAACAACAACAACAACAATGTGTTAGTCCGGGTTGACTAGAGAAAAAACTCATAGGCACTCAAATGTGTACAAGAAAGAGCTTTATATAATAGAGCGATTATATATTGAGAAAACATCCTAGCCCAGTCCAGATCCATTCCATAGTCTGATATTAGCCCATATGTCTGATATAAGTCTGTAAATTCCTCTTCAGACTCACGCAGCACATGCAATGGTGCGGAACATAGGAAGATCATGATTGGGGGGAAATTCTTGTGGATCCAGTGGCAGTGGAAGCATCTCAATGCTGGTACGGGTCTCCACATGTCTTCTCCAGATCCAGGGCTCTGGCTCCATTGGTGTGTCTCCATGTGGCTTGTCAACAGGCATGTGTAGCAGAGAGCGTGTGAGTCCTCCCTCCAGGGAGGAAGACAGAAGTTCCCAGAATCCACACAGAGGCCTCGTTGGCTATGACCTGATTGACAGGCTAGACTCCACCCTTCCCTCAAGTTGACAGGAAAATATGTAACGGCCACAAACAACAACAGTATAGTCGTTGGTCAATGTGGCATTCAATAAATATTTAGGGAAGAAATGAATGAGCATATTGCTTTTTAGCACCTATTTAGACTCCTAGTTTTATAATTTCCAACTATGCAAGCACACAAAGGAGTCATTGTTATTTGAGAGTGGAATTCACCAAGCTTTGAACACAACTTTCCCCCTAAAACTTGAGTATGTAAAACAGGGTTAAGATGATATAATAGAAAACCACCGGATTGAACTCATGAAAATGAAATCTTGGCGCCAGTTCTGCGATTCCTTAGCTGTATGTTGCTGTTTGGTGCCATTGAATTACAATTTGATTCACAATGACCCAGTGTGACAAAATAGGACTACCTCATAGGGTTTTCTAGGCTGCAATCAAAGGAGCCCTGGTGGCCTAGTGTTTATGTGTTGGGCTGCTAAGCTCAGGGTTAGCAGTGTGAAACCAGGAGCCTCTCTGCAGGAGAAAGAGGGGCTTTCTATTCCCACCAAGAGTTCCAGTTTCAGAAACCCACGGAGGCACTTCTACCTGACCCATAGGGTCACGGTGGGTCTGAACGGACTTGATGGCAGTGAGTTTCCACTTGGGAATCTTTGCAGGAGCAGATTGCCAGATCTCTTCTCCTGTGAAGCTACTCATTGGGTTTGAACCACCAACCTTTCTGAGAGGCAAGCGGGCCGAAAGAGTTCCTTGGGCCCCACAGAGGACCACATTAGTTCTTGGCTTCTGTTCTGGCACCTGCTTAATGGGGTTTTAGATCAGGAATATATTTGCAAAGATTTGTTTTCCCCTATTATTTCCCCTTTATATAAATGCATATAAAGTGTGAGGTGGATGAAGAACACAAAATCATATGAAGATAAGCTCAAACCCAAATAATTGTATATAGTTGACTTAATTTAACCATTGTGATAAATTTTAAACAGAACCCAGCAGCACAGTTTACCCTGTTATCTTTCTCAAAAGAAATCAGCAGAGTTTAATTAACAAAGCAAATGAAATATACTCAGGTTCCTGCACAGAGCACTCTCAACTTGGAAATGACCTGCATTTAAGGGAAGCTCTCCTATGATTAGCCAAAAGAATCGGATTATTAATCTATATAAAAACACCCAAAGTCATTCTGATGAAGCCGATTCTGATTCATAATAACCTATAGGAAAGGGTAGAACTGCTTCAGTGGGTTTCTGAGACTATAACTCTCTAGCGGGATAGAATGCCCTGTCCTTTCCCCTTGCGAAGCACACTGGTACTTTAGAACTGCTAACCTTCCTGTTAGCAGCCCAACGCATAACCATTATGCCACCAAGACTCTGTTACTAATTTGTAGTGAAATTTTACTAATCTATAGTAAGGAATTTCACATTCCTTTAACCACATCAAAGATTTTGCTTCAAAGATTGTGCTTCACATCTGACTCTCCTCCATCCCCAGTGCACTTTATTACAGAATCAAAGACTCATTTCAAATTTAAAATCCATGGCAATGACAAGAGTATTCAGTAAGCAAAGAAGTACTCCCTAAACCAGGCGAGTCCCTGTTTACTTGTCCTTACTGCTCTCCAGGGAATGAAGTGGCTATGAAAGGAGGGAGCCAGGAGGTGGAAGGTTAGGCTAAAGGCCTTAGACCAGGTGGGAAGGGTTGTTGGGGTCAGGAACCCTGGGACTTTTCTGTGCGGATGACTTTGCATGCCAAGGCTCCTTTATTAAGGTTGGGCACCACTTGAAAACGAGGCAGAAGGGTTTGGGATGGGGTGAAGGGCATGGTTAGAGTATTCTACAAAGGTCCAGACCCCTGCACAAAAAAGTGGGGGGTGGGGGGTGGAGCCAGCCCCCCATAACTAATAACGGGTTCAGTAAGGGCAATTGAACAGTTGAGATATATAAAGATTATAATGAAGTCATGGAGAATTAATAGGAGAGAGTAAAATAAAGAAGTCAGACACATTTCATGGTAACAGGCTCACTTCAGCTCCTTGTGGTGGTACAGGGCAGGAGAGAGTGCAGGAGAGAGTCAGCGAGAGAGTGACTTATTGCTCACCAAGGCTTATATATCTTTGGGGGTGTGCATCACTCTTAATTACAGGTAATGGCATACATCACAGGAACGGGTTTTAACATTGGCAATACAAGCAATAGGAGGTGGATATACAATGGACATAAACATAACAGGAAGGGGATGAGCTGGGAGGTGTACACATGATAGGAAGGGGAGGAACTAGGGGTATACGTGTGACAAGAAGGGCAGAACCACAGTTCATTATGGCAACCTAACCTTGGTCACCCTTGAGTGACCTTGACCTCCCTGAGCTCTCCTTCAGGGAAATAATCCTTATCAGAAGGGAGTGGGCCCTACTTAGGGTGGGACAGACTATACAGTCTGATTACTCTAGCTGGCTGATAACCATTAAGGAGAATAACCCCTGATGTACTTTTGTTGGTTTCCAAGTGTACAGTCATCTGCCATGTGTAGCAAGCAGCTCAGTTTGTAATATATTTGGTGGGGGGGGGGGGCAACTTGGGAGAAATCATTCTGTTCTCCACAAAACAGCTGCCCAGAAAGGGAAGAGGAGAGAAGACAGGGCACCCTTGGCCCTGAGAGGACACAAAAGCCAAAGAAAGTCCCTTAGGCACCCATTGCCCTAAGGCCACTGTACCAGCTCTCACCCCTTCCTGTGACATTGGTCTCTGAGAGCAGTGGGTGGCAGGATCATCCCCCAAGTAGTGTCCAGCCTGCTGCACATGCTGCGGCAAAAGAGAGAGTCCAGGCCCTGGAGAGATTAATAATCGCCACTCACTGCCCGGCCCTCATGCACCCAGGGACCCGGGGACCGCTTCCCTGACCCAGCATGCTCTAACAAGCCCCTGGACACCAGGTGTCCTCCTTAGCCCCTGCACACCCAAACCATGCCCCCTGCAATGGCTGAAGGGCATGGGCTGGGGGAGGGGAGGAGGTGCGGATTGGGGAGGCCTGGGCATCCATCGGAAGCTGAGTGTGGATGGGGTGCAGGGTGTTGGAAGAGTGATGCTGGAAGGTTCCCAAGGTCCCGCAGCAACTCCTAAGGAGACAGCTTCTTAGGTGCTGCCACAGCACATTGTCTGGGTCCCCAACCCCCGAGGATTGCAGTGGCTTCTGGGCGTGTGCCGAGTCTAGAGGTTTCAAGTTCGACTACAGTCCTTGGGTCTTTATTTTGAAAGGTCTTTTTCTGAGACAGCAGTTAAGGATTAAGGGCTAACCGTTAAAGTTAACATAAAAGTCAATTCACACTGTTCTGGGAGAAATGCATGGTGGTATAATTCCTTAAACATTTTCAGCCTTAGCAACTCCCAAGGGGCATTTCTCCTCTGTCCAACAATGCTGCTACGCCATGCAGCTGGTCGGTTTTGTTGCTATTGTTGTTTTCTTATTTATTGTCCAGGTGTTGACTACTTCCGGCCTGATCTCACCTGTCCCTGCTCCACGGAGGTCTCTTCCTGTCCTAGGCTTCCTCTCTGCTCACAGTGCACTTTCCAACTGTGTTCCCGGGAGACTTTTCTTGCTGCTTGATCGCATTTTGCAACTGCTGCTCAAATGAACCTTCTTCAGATCCTGATTTTGCTATAAAAGCCTACCCAGATGTGATTTCAAACTACAATAATGCATGTCAGGGGGTGGGGGGTGGAGGGGAATCAGTGTTTATTGACCTGGCATAGAGCAGGAAGCAGGAGCTGAAGTGTTCTTGCCCTCGTGGTCCCTTCATTGGCAAGTCTTACCCTTCCTTGCACAAAAGCAAGGGGCTTTACAGAATCACTGTCCTCCTTTATAATGAGAGTTAGGTGGTACTTGAAGACTATAGTTTGCAACTCTTCAATATAATTTTCTTTGCCATGAGTGTCTGGTGCATAAATTGTAAACCACCCCTCTCTCCGCTGCCAAACCCACTTTTGTCAAGTTGATCCAGACACATAGCACCTGTGTGGGGCAGAGGAGAACTGTCCCTTTGAATTTCAGAGATTCAATCTCTCCTGGAGCAGACAGACTCATCCCTCTCCAGACAAACAGCTGGTGTGGTTGATAGGAAGGAAGATTAGGGATAAAGGGGGTTGTTTCCACCGAATGCCTAATTGAAACCAAAATTAGCTGGCCATCTCACAATAAAGGGATTTGAAAGGAAGCAGGCACACATTAGACACCTATGGGGACAATCCAAAGCCGAGCATGCACAGACCAAGACATACGTGTGGGTCAGCCTGGGCAGCACCCGAGACACCAGCAACATTACGTCGCACATGTGCCTGAACTCAGCCGCTGAGATGAGTGCATACTGTCAACCATGCCTTAGGAAGGGGTACAAAGCACAGACTGTGGGCAGACCTCTCTCTCTTTCAGGTCCAAGGGCAGGATCTCGTCTGCGCAGATGTATGACTACTCACACAAGCGCTCCCTAAAGTCAATTCCGACTCATCACGACCCTGAAGGGAGGGTCACACTGGTGGGACTGTTAACTCTTTCTGGGAGGAGAAAGCCCCGTCTTGCTCCTGCGGAGCGGCCCATGGCTTCAAACTGCTGACAAGCCCCACACAGATCCACTACGAAACCAGGGCTCCTACTACGCAAATAATAGCTGGGACGTTCAACATTAAATTTCGTTACCCTCATGAAAGAACTTAATCATTTAACGTGAGTAAGAATAATAAAAACGGAACTATTCATTTAGCTTGCTGCTGACTTCGATTAAATCATGCACTACAGCTGCTTTGCTTTCCAGGCGACACTGGTCCCTGGTAGAAACCTAACTTAGTGTCGTTATTGAAAAGGGAGCACGGGTACAGCGCTGGGCTGTGATGAAAGGCTGGCAGTGTGGGTCTGGTTCACTTCCATTAAGATTTCCAGCCGTGAAAACGTTTCTTGGGGCGCTTCCACGCTATCTTAAAGGATCACTATGAGTCAGCATCAACTCGATTGCAGCGGATGTTTCTGATCATTGAAAAGAGTTTTAAAATTAGGTAAATTAGGAGTCATGATCACAGAAATGTATAAGTGCAGACATAGACAAATTATTCTCGGTCCTACATCAATTCACAAAGAGATTTGGGGTAAAGGAAAATAAAGCCGAAAACCAAAGGCAGTGGAGAATAGCAATACAGAGAATCACAATGAAAGCTGATCTAATAAGCTGTTTTCTTCTGCCCATGATAACATGGTTGTGCTATGACCTTACTTATGATGCATTTCGGCAATGCCAGACCCACCTATGGGCATCGCCTTTTGACCCTTGCTCACTTGACTGGATGAAATCAGCTTGGAATTCAGGGGAGTAGCACTCCTAGGAGCAGAGCAGTCTCATTTTTGGCACAGGACAAATGCTTCTATTACAGCATCTGCCCAGTCATCCCCAGTGGTGTCTTACTTAGCACAAAAGACTCGACCGTTTATGGATGCAAATGTCAAAATGTTCCCAGCACGGAAAGAGTTAAGGTCACTTCTGGTTTTACCTGCGCTCAGAAAAATTAACATTAATAATGTACAAAATCAGAGAAGGCTGGATTGAAAGCTGAGTAGGGTTGATTTACATAATCTTGACTTCACTTTTTAAAAATGCAAAATGATTAATATAGCACGTTGATTGAATATGCTTGGCTTAACTTTACAAAAGCCTGTTCTCATGAGCTGAGTTCAAATAAGAAAAATATGCACCAATAATACTTTTACACAGGCAGTGAGCTCCCTTACCCAGGGCTGCTTAAATGTAAATACATGGGTGTATAGTGTTGACAATGACATACTATTATATTCAAAAACTGACACCTGTTTTAAAATCATTATGCTAATTATATGGAAATATAAGCAGGAATGCATTAGTACTCTTGCAGAATTTTTTAAAGCTCTTGTAGTGAATCCATTTTATTCAAACAGCTGCAGATAAAAATGAAATAGCCACATTGTTACTCCTAATTTTATCAGTGGTCCTTCATGAACAAAGGAATGCAGAACACTTGATTGTTATTAGGCTTTTTATTTTTCTACTTTAATTAAATCTGACAAACTTGCAGTAGCCAAGTTGATGTTGATAAGACAAATGAAGAGAATCCATTATTGAAACAGGAAGCCCTGGTGACATGGTAAGCAGAGAAAAACCCATTGCTGGAGGTCCTCAAAGCACAGCGGAACCACAGTGGCACCCTAACAGCCCTCTACCCAGCGATTGCAGTAGAAGTAAACCTGCTAAGATCGGATAAAAAAAGAGCTGTGAAGATCAGGATGGGCTTTATTCAAGGAACCCCCACTTTCGAAATTTGGTTTACTTTGCTGCCAAATTTCTTGTCTTTGTTTGCCTCGTGTTTTTCGTTGTTGTTTTTTTTATTTATCAATACCTGGCTTAGATGTTGAGATAGATATATTCTTCTTAAGACAAAACATTATTTCCTAGCATATATGTAGAACCATTTGCAAAAAAATACCGCGTGGATACTTTTTCCTTGCTTGCTTCAGTGTAATGAAAATGTTATCTTAACCACATTCCCTGCTTGCTCCACAAATAAACTGATGATAAGATCTAAAATCCCTTCAGTTGTCTACCATGTAGCCTCAACAATGATTGCCTCAAGTTTATTTTCAGATTAAAGTCACTGGTAAAATTTACCCACCTGCATTATCATATCTTTGTTGAGGGTTGTCGTGTGTGTGTGTGTGTGTGTGTGTGTGTGTGTGTGTGTGTGTACCTTCTACTTTACCAAGCATGATATGCATTTTCAAGGTTTGATCCTTAATGATATTATGTCCAAAGTACCCACTATTCTTGAATTTAAAATTAGTCTAGCTGTACATCTTCTATGCCATGTGAAATTCATGATACTGTTTCACAATCCCTGAATTCTGGGGAAAAACATGCTTCTTTTTCAATTTTTTGATCCGGTATCTGTCTTCCAAATGGCATAAATGAATGCAAATAATGTCCTGCCTAATGGTTGAGATAGCCCAATAGTCTTGTATCTATGTAATGATCCACATGATTGGATGTCTTTGCATAGTTCCTACTTACTGTCAACCCCAGTTTTGCAAGATGTAGAGAAGGTACAATCTGTCTCGTCAGGCCCACGGGAATTTGGACACACAATACTAGGAGCTACTGTTTCTTGCTGAGAAATCCCCCCCTGCCTCTGGCACAGACCGCTGCATCCTTGCTCCTGGAATTGCACCATCTAGTAAGAAGGAAGACATTTCAGGTGATATGGGGCAGAACTAGATAGTGGCATGAGCATCTGCCTTTACCCTTTTTCTCCAGACTCTAGGAGAACCATAGGACTTGATCCAGTGGTGGTCCTCCCTGTGTCTGCCTCATGTTGGATGAGAGCACACCTTTAGGAAGATGTGTAAGACAGCCTGTTGTGCCTTCATCTCCCCCAATTAAAAAACGAGTTTATTTATTTTATTTTTAATTAATTAGTTTATTTATTTATTTTAATTTATTTGTTTATATTGCTTTTCAACAACATAAAATTCACATATCATGTATTTCAATAGTTCAATCCCATTCATAAGAGCTGTGCAACAATCACCACTCTCAATTCCAGGTCCTTTTTATTCCTGTGCTCATTGTTAGCTCTCCATTTCCCGCTCACCTTCCCTGCCTTGTTCCTTTGAAACTATTAATCCAGTTATCGTCACTATAGGTCTACCTATCCTAGGTTTCGTATACAGAAAAACATACAAAATCAAAGTAAAGCAGAAACAAATAGCCCAACCACAATGTCAGAACAAAACAGTGAAAGACTTCAATCTAAAACAAAGTAGAAAATGTTAAATTGAAAACTGGAAGCATTATACATTGGATCGAGAAGGAGATCAAATGGCATATTTTGACCTAACTAAAATGTGGTAATTCGCCCTATGACATACTCTGTCTTATAACGAGGCCTTTCTCATGTCTAGTCCATAGTCAGAGGGGTTTAAGTGAGACTTAGTCTGCCCAGCGAACCCTAAAAATCTATTTGGGGCTTCTGTTGCCATTCTGCAAACCTGGCATTCAGAATTTAGGCTCTAATATGATTCCTTCCTCTGGAGTTGAGGATACCTGCTTCTGGAAATGGTGAGTACCACCTGGCTTCCCCCCAGTAACTTGTTCCCATATTAACCGCTTCCATTGTATTGTAGAACTACTTTATGCACCATCTTCCTTCCTTGAGTGCTTCTCCAACATCAACCAAGACCTTATGGGATCTCAAGTCTCATGATAATTTAAAATCCTCTGTCATTAAGGCAATCTCAATCAGTGTTAGGGAAATGGTGTGTATCATGTTTCAGCATCTAAACAATTTCTAGTTCAGAATCCTAGTGGTCATGGTAGGACAGTGCCCTCACGTGTTTTAACATAAGCCCCAGTCTGCATAAGCATGTGTGGCAGATACATCCCAAACCCTGTCTGAATGTGGATCATGTTGTTACTGTTGCTGTTGATAGGGGCCATCAAGTCGGCTCTGACTCATAGCAACGCTATACACAACAGAACGAAACACTACATGCTCCTGTGACATCCTCACAGGCATTCCTACGCCTGAGCCCATTAACGCAGCCACCGTGTCAATCCATTTTGTTTGGGACCACCCTTTTTCACCACACTTTTACTTTACCAAACATGATGTCCTTCTCCAGGGACTGGTCTCTCCGGGCAAATGTCCAAAGTATGTAAGACAAAATCTTGTCATCCTTTTCTGTAAGGAGCACTCTGGCCTTACTTCTTCCAATGCAGATCATTTTGCCCTGTTAACAGTACTGGTACTTTGTAAATCTTCGCCAGCACCACAATTCCAACTCATCGATTAGTCTTCGGTCTTCCTTATTCAATGTCCAACGTTCACATGCATATGATGCAATGGAGAATACCATGGTCAGTTGCACGTTAGTCCTCAGAGTCACACCCTTGCTCTTTAATACTCTAAGCAGATCTTGTGCAGCTGATTTACCCAATGCAATATGTCATTTTATCTCTTGACTGTTGCTTCCATGAGCATTGATGTGGATCCAAGTAAGACAAAATCCTCGGCAACTTCACCTTTTCTCCATTTATCATGATGTTATCTGTTGGTTCAGTTGGGGGGATTTTGGTCTCCCTTAAGTTTATTTGCAATCCATACTGAAGGGTAAAATCTGTTCATCTTCATCAGCAAGTACTTCAATTCCTCCTCACTTTCAGCAAGCAAGGTCGTGTCATCTTTATAAGCTGCTATTAAGGCTTCCTCTATCCGGATGCCATACTCTTCTTCATGCAGTCCAGTTTCTCTATTTGCTCAGCATGCAGATCAACCAAGTAGACCTCATTGATCTCATTAGACCAGTGTATGTTCATTTGTATAATTAAGATTGTTCAAGGTACGGAAGCCAAGATAGCTAACCCTTCAGAAACATTTATACTTTTAGAGTGGAACAAGCGTGTCATAAAATAGTATAGAAGCATTGTCTCTCGTGTTTTTAAAATTCAACACCCTACAGGATTTCTGACAATGCTTAGATTTGTATAAACTAAAGATAAGAATCCCCCTTTTGGCCCATTTCAAAGGTTTTTTGTTTTTAATATTTTCTGCTTTTTTTTGGCTTGGCATTTCTCTCTGTTTTTCTTTGTCATTGTTGTTGACTGTGTGTGGTCATGTGTGTGTTTCTTAGTTTTGTGTTTTATGACTTTCTCTATAGGAAATCCAGTATAGGTAAATCTGTAGAAACATTAATTGGATTAATAATTAGCTAGGGGCATGTCAGGGGATGTTGAGAAGAAATGGGGCGCTAACAATAATGAGTATAACAAAGAAGAAAATGTTCTGAAATTGATTTTAGTGATGATTGTACAACTTTTCTTAATATAACTGAAGACTTAAAATGCATTATATGTTAATTATATCTCAAAAACACCATTTTTAAAAGGATAAGGATCCTCACTCACTTCACTAAGTTAATTTCACTTCCTGATACAACTGAACTGGGTCCACTAATGGGACACTGAGAAGGGCAGGAAAGCTCCAGAAGAAAGTTATCAGACTACTTAATCTCGTTTTCATGTCTTAGCCTGCGTTGACTAAAGAAACACATTCATAGACACTCATATGCATATAAGACAGAGGTTTATATACAAGAGCAATTGAATATTGAGAAAGAACCCCAGCCCAGTCCAGATCAAGTCCATAAGTCCGATATTAGCCCATATGTCCAATACCAATCTACAAAGTCCTCTTCAGACTCACTCAACACATGCAATGATGCAGAATGCAGGAAGCTCACAGGCCAGTGGATGGGAAGTCTTGTGGACCCAGTGGCGTTGTAAGCATCTCAGTGCTGGCAGGGGTCTCCACATGGCTTCTCCAGTTACAGAGGTCTGACTCCATCAGCCTCTCTCCATGTGTCTTCTCCACAGGGATGTCTCACAGGGAGTGAGCATGTATCCACCTCCAGTGAGTTATTTATCTTCTTAGCACCTCCATGAGGTCATCAAGCTACTGCCAGATTGACAGGCTAGACTCCACCCCTTTGCTCTGAATCCTGAAATTGTCACCAGATTATGTAACTACCACATCATAAGTATTGATGGAACAGCTATGCCATTCCAAGGTGAGAGATTTAGGTAAAGAAAAACAAAAAATCTATGAGTTAGTTAATTGTGCCAGCCTGGCCGATAATCACATGTGGTGCTGGTTGAAAGGCGGAGGGATAAATGGGTGGTGAAGCCTCGCCTTTCTAGTTCTCGGGTCTCCTGTTTTGTGATGGTTGTATCGGGTGCAGCTGCCTTAGCAGTTTCCTGCTTCAGCTTGCAAGATTGACTTCCTCCAAGACATCCCCAAGGAGAAGCCGCATGGATCTATCCCGATGCAGCCCTGGGTGCTGGAGCAGCCGTGTGGAGACCCTTGCCAGTGCTGAGATGCTTACACGTTCACGGACTCAGCTTTCCTCCTGCAGTCGGCATCATTGCCTCTGTTTTGTGAGGTGGAGGACTTTGTGGACTGGTGTTGGGTTAATGGGTTAATGTTGGACTTGCGGGCTTGGGCAGCATTGTGTTGGGATGTTTTCGTGATGCACCTTTTCTTTACATAAAACTCTCTCTTATACGTGAGTCGCCATGGATTTGTTTCTCCAAAGTACCCAAACTAATACAGTGAGAGATTTAGGTAAAGAAAAACAAAAAATCTACTAGCAAAACATTTCTATTTTCTGGATAGCAGTATGCTCAAAATAAGTATAGTTAGATGCATATTCTTTTTAAAAAATATACCAGGTGGTATAAATATGCGTAGAGAATGCATGGTAAGAGTCCAATAATGTGGCTGCTAATCTGTCTCTGCCAATGATCCAGCATGGAAGGAACCGGCTGGTGTCGGAGGATATATACGTCATAATACGGAACTCACCTCAGGGATGGATCGCTGAGTTCACAGGTTAGGTCTAGTTCTCAACATTGCAGGAATAGAAACTTGATTTGTTTAATCTTCCCAGAAGTCATCAAGCTAAGACAATCAGAGAAACCAAATGCCTATTTACTGACAAACATAAACGCCAAAAGAAAATGCCATACTGATATTTTCTGCTCAGTAATCCTCCTCATTAACTATCGTCTACAAAGGAGGGCGGCATAGGCTAAAAGGTGGCCAGGTGACAATGAAATCACCACAAGGAGAGCTGCCTTCTCTTAATGAGTAGTGTCAACAGTGAGACTGCTTGATATAACCCGTCTTCACTAGACAGACAGCTCCTGCCGGGAAGCAAACCACTCAAAGGCTGTCTCCGCCGACTCTGACACTGTGCATTTAACTTAGACTGCTAGGGATCACCCCTTCTCACCTTGGTGGAATTTAGGTGCTTTTCTGTCAGCAAAACATTTGCACTCATTTCTTAGGAAGGACTATTTCTGTTTTTGTTTTAACTTTTCCTCCTTTTTTTGAATATTTTTATTGACATATCTTACTCATTCCAAATATTTCTTCCCTTGTAGTTCAGTTCTGTTGTTCAATCCCATCGGGTGGGGCTATACAATCATCAGTGCCGTCAACTCCCTCCCTCTCTCCAATTCTGAATGTGCTTTTGTTAGTTTTCATTTTGATATCCAAAATACAAATTCATGCAAAATTAATTTCTAATGTTATAAACATGTGTGCCATTTGTGGGAAAAGTGCAAAACTTTCTCCATTAGCATAGAAAATAAAATTGTAAGTTTCTTTAGCCTTTAGATTACCAAGTAAGTGCCTTGAAATATTTTATATTTCCTTTTTTCTGGATTGAATACAATTGATTATTTTATATTATAGAGCTAGTAACATTACCCTGAAAAGAGGAGATCGGTCTCTAAATGAACCAAAGACCATGAACTCAGGATAGGCATCATAAAGCAGAAAAAGAAAAGAAATTGTTTCTATATTTTTTTAAGCCTTCCATTCCAGGACCAAACTTCCCAGTTTTCAGTGATCTCTGGATTCCCCTTAAAGTTTCTCTTTCCTGTGTTGTGGTTAGTGAGCAGCAAGTCAATGCCAACTCATGATTATCTCAGTTCATGATGATTCCATGTGTGCAGAGCCCCCTACTCCATCTAAACAAGAAACGTCCATGGCCTTGAAAATGCAGTGGATCAATTAAATGTATTACCTCTCATGACTACGCCTCTTTCACTGAAACGTTGTCCTTATTTCTACCACCTGGGAGTCTCTTTCTCCATTGCTTGAATCAGGGATGTCTTGATGACTTGTGCCCAATAGAACAGAGTGAAGTAACAATGTTCCAGGCTTGAGCTTAGGCCTCAAAGGTACTTGCTTCTGCTGGTTCTCCATTGGCCTTAAGTAATCACTGTGAAACTAGAGAAAGAACGGAACACGGACCAGTTACAGATGTGTGAGAGAACCCGCACTGTCCAGTCAACCGACCAGCCGACCATGAGTGAATGAGCATCACAAGATGCGCTGAGCTGGGACCAAAGCAGCTAAACAATTCAGCTGTTTAGCTACCCATAGACCTTTGAGAAATAACAAATGTGTGAAACCTCTTAGTGTTGGGGCAGTTTTCTTATAAAGTGATGTAACAAATAGGTTTATTCATTGTAATACTAAAGTAATACTTTTTTTTCATTTAGAATAGGCATTCTCTTCCTTTAAAACACGTCATAAAATGTTATTAAAGTTCGGAACTGCTGAATTCTAGGGACAAAACCATAGGAAGAAAATGTACAGTATCTTGAACAAGCGTGGAGCAGTGGGACGTCTTCACACTGACCATCCATTGCTCCCTATGGAGTCTTTCTTGCCTGCTCCCCAATCCTCCGCTCCCTCCGCTGAAACCCACACAGTTGCTGTGTGTGATCCTGTGGGTGCCAACTCATAGCGACCCTGGGCGCAACAGAACCTGTTCCACCTTCACCATCGTTATGTTTTCAGCCCATTGTTGTAGCCATTGTGTCAATCATCTCCTTGCGAGTCTCCTCTTTTTCCCCATCTCTCTACTTTATCAAGCATGATGTCATTCTCCAGGCTCTGGTCCCTCCGTCTAACAAGTTCAAAGTGAGACAAACACTTGCTACGCTGGCTACTAGGAACATTCTAGCTGCACTTCACTGTTCTTCTGGCACTCTACTCACTCTACTTCATCAACAGCATAACTGAGCTGCACATGGTTTTCTACCGTCTTTATAAATCACTGTCCAATTTTCACATGCATATGAGGTGATTGCCATAGTTTGGGCGGCGCACACTCTAGCCTTAAAAGTGACATATTTGTGGTCTTTTAACACACCCAAGAAATATTTTGAAGCATATTTGCCAAATGCATGGATTATTTGTTGGCTTCTTTTTCCACAAGCAAAGATGAAGGGATGAAGGAAAATGAACTAATGACAGTTCAATCTTCTCTCCATCTCTCACGATGGTGGTCATCTGTCGAGTTGTGAGGATTTTTCTTTTCTACGTAGTGCAGTGTAAGCTGTACGGAAGGCTGTCTATAGTTTGGATCTTCATTAATAAATATGTTATCAGCTTTCATCTTGCTTACAAAACTGATGGAAAGATCCACTCATTGATCTTGCTGATCTTCTTTTTTTTTTTTTTTAAATCAATTTATTGGGGCTCATAAAATTCATCACAATACATAGATCAATTGTGTAAAGCA
>NW_022103955.1:3854812-3863946 GCF_000313985.2 Echinops telfairi | reverse complement strand
TCCCCCAGAGAGGAGGTTATATGTAGCTCTCTGTGATCAATTCCCCTTTTCTACACCCACCTTCCCTCCTGGTATTGCCACTGTCACCCCTGGTCCTGAGGGGTTCATCTGTCCTAGATTCCCTGTGTTTCCAATTCCCATCTGTACCACTTTAATGAGGCTTAATATATGTATTTTTCCTCTCTTTTTTTATCATATGTAATTTCTTTTCTATTTTTAATTTTTTAAACATTTTATTAGGGGCTCATACAACTGTTATCGCAATCCATACACACATCAATTATGTAAAGCACATTTGTACATCATTCTCAAAACATTTTCTCTCCACTTAAACCCTCAACATTAGGTCCTCATTTTTCCCCTCCGATCTTGCTGATCTTCATGCAATGCTTTGGCACCCAAGTTGGAAGCTTGCTGATACCAACTTTTTCACTGAAAACTGAATACATCGAGCCATTTGAGATCTCAACTTCAGGAGTTTACCAATCACATCACTAATGTTCTTCCACTAATTACTTGACTTCAGTCACAGTTTTTTGTTTGTTTTTTTGTAGATACTTATTTTCTTCCCTCTCTGGGCTCATCTTTGGTTCTTCCCAACCTTACTTTAACAGTTACATACATCTAAAAATTGTTTGTTTGTTTTTGTTCATAGCAACATTCTGCAAAACTTGTTACAAAACATCAAAGATCCAGGAATATGTTCAATTGAGTTTTGTTAAAATTTAATATTAGCCCTGATCCTCAAATGCTTTTCTCCATGGCACAAAAACTACCTTTTTTTTTTAAATAATTAAGGCACAATAAGGAAGCTGAGCCACGTCTTTTACTGGAAGAACTTGTCTACAGCAATTCACTGATCGTAGATGTGTTTAAGTACATTGTGTTTGGAATAAATCCCTGTGTGTATGTGTTGGCTTCCTAGTAGCAATACATTTTTGTTGCTTATCCTCCTATACATGGCCAAACACAGACAATCTCAGCCCAGCATCATGTCACTTCTCACTTAAGCATCTAACAGATGCCAGAGTGTCAGGGTTGACTTGACCTCCCCTGGTGACAATACAATCAGTTTAAGGCTTTGTTAGTAATTCCTCCTAACCCGTTTCCCTTTTACTTATTATCTTAGCCATTTTGGGATATTCATTTCATATACATTTTAGAATCGATTTATTAATTCATAAATCAAGTTAAAAATTTACATGGCAGGGAATTTAGAGATTTGTGGAGAATTGGCAACTTTGCTTTATGAAGTATTCCTGTCTATAAAAATTATATATCTTGTCTTATTGTTTTTTAAGATCTCTCTCTCTTTTAATGTCTTTATACAAACCAAATGTGGTATTCACTCTGACTCATAAACACCCTGTATCAAACAGAGTAGAAGTACTCCTTATAGTTTCTGAGATGGTAAATCGTTTGTGTTTGTTTGTTTTTGTTTCTTTTGGTTACTGTTTTATTTTCACATAATTCACATATCACACAATTTAATTGTTTAATTGTATCAAGAAGAATTATACAATTACCTATTTTCTTTCTTTGTTTTTCCATGATTAAATCACTTTAAAAAAATCATTTTATCACAATTCATATATCTATCCATTGTGTCTATCACATTTGTACATTTGTTGCCATCATCATTCTCAAACCATTTGCTCTCCACTTGAGCCCTTGGTATCAGCTCCTCATTTTCCCCCTCCGTCCTGCTCCCCCTTCCCTCATGAACCCTTGATAATTCATAAATTATTATTATTTTATTATATCTTACACTGCCCAACATTTCCCTTCACCCACTTTACTCTTGTCCAGACCCCAGTGAGGAGATTATATGTATATCCTTGTAATCAGTTTCCCCTTTCTACCTCACCTTCTTTATGGGAGCCTACAACCTCATCTCTTTCCCTCAGAGTAGCCAGTGTCTTGCAGTTAGCAATCCAGTACTTATCTCACAGTGCCATTGAGATTCTGCATTGTCTTTATATACCATTTTAAAATGTTCTCATAAAATTTTTAGCATTATTGGAAGTTTTCATTATTCAGTATTTTATGGCTAAAGTACTCATCTAAATAATAACTTTTTCTATTAAAATTTTAAATTGTTACTGCTGGTATAGAAATCTCATTGAGTTGTCTCTATTGAATGCATATTCAGTAGGCCTGTAGAACCCTCTTCATTTCTCATACTGGTAGTTTGTGGATTTTCTTAGATACCCTCTGTAAACAATAGTTACCTGGAAAGTATTACAATTTTATCTTTCCTTTCGATTTTTATACCTCTCTATTTTTAAAATCATAATAACATAGTTGTGTCCTCAAATACATATAAAATAGTATGCTAAGATTCCAGAAATTCATTTAAAATCACAAGATGTTTTCCACAGGCTTCTATTAAGATGCTTCTTCTAATTAAAAGGCAGGATCCTTAGTACTTATTATGGTTTTCTTTGTTTTGTTGTTGTTTACATATTTTTGTTTTTTTCTTTTTTACATGAATAAGTTTAGATATTATCAGACGTTCATTCAACTTCTATTGAGATTGCCACCTCTCTTTATAAATTTTATTATTTTACTCATGGGAGAGTCTTAAGCATATTATGTTGAGTCCTCCAAAGAAGCAAAATTAGTGATGCTTATTAAATAGATATATATTGAAAGAAATTTTTATCAAGGAAATAGCTCACATAGTTGTAGAAGCAGTCAAGTCCAAGTCTAGGCAGGTACCACATCTGTGGATCAACAACTAGGCCAGAGACTTTCCATAACTGAAGTGGGTGCTGATGGCTCTAAAATTGGCAGACGGGTGAAGGTAAAGGCAAATTAACCCAAGGTCAGCAGGTCAAGTAGGCAATCTAATAGGCTGTTGACTCAAGTCCTAAGAACTGGAACTCAATGAGCTAGATGCAGGATCCAGAGGCATCAAGAAGCAAGCAAAATCTTACGCAGGTTCTATGTATATAGGAAATAGGCTGCACCACCGATGAAACCTCCTTTGAATTGCTTCAGCACAGACTCACTAAGGGAGTTGTACTCCACCCTTATCCTCTTACAATTGATAGGTTGCTCAAAGCAAATCTCATTCCGAAGTTGACGACATTATGTTATGTCACATCATGGAATATTATAGGGCCTCAACTGCCAAACCACTGGAAATCCTAATCCAGCCAAGTTGACATAAAATCCAATTATCTACATAGTGAAAGTCATTTTGATATGTTTTTATAATTGTGTGCCATTGAGTTGTGTATGATTCATAGAAACCCTAGGTACAACAGAACAAAACACTAACCTGTGCTAGTCTTACAATTGTTATTATGTTTAAACTCATTGTTGCAGCTCTTTTTTTCAGTCAGTCATCTTTTCAATGACTTCCAACAGGAAGGAGTCCTCTTCTGGCACTATATCTGACAATGTTCGGAAAATATCTGTCTATGTAAGGCTTTCTTTCAGTGGCTAACTCCTCAAAAGTAGCCAGCCGATTCCTTCTTCATTGTCTGTTCTGAGTTCTGGAAGCTCTACTGAAAACTCTTCACTTTGGTTGCCTCTGCTGGTATCTGGAATTCCACCGACATAGCTTCCAGCTTCCCAGCCACAGATAAGCCACACTTCTACAACAAACTGGAGGACAAGTGGGGGCATCTTTAGATAGTTTTCTTATTTCTGCTTTATTGCTGATAAATTCATCTTTCAATTTCGATTTGTTGTCTGTTTGCTCAGTGCTACTTGTCCTTTAAGTTAAAGATACTTTTTATGGAACGGTTTCTCCTGCTGATCCTTCCACTCTCTCCTCTTTTTAGCCTCTTCTGCCCGCTACCATCTTTGTCACATTGAGGATTTTTCGGGGCAGTTCCTGGCTTCCCTTCTGTAGTGTTACTGAGGGTGCTGCCCAACTCATAACTGAGAAGACAAAAACATCTATCAGCTCCTCCTCTCTTTTTCTTTCTGCATCGAAGGAGCACGACTTCATATACGCTGCAGTCTGGGCATCACTTGTGGTTGATTTAATGCTCTGATCTCCACGTGTCGGTCAGTTTGTCATACTCTGCTCGCTTGTGTGTTGCTGTAAAGCTAGAAGATAGTTCACCAGTATTTCACATGCCAGCAGGGTCATTCAACGTGAACAGGTTTTAACAGAGCTTCCAGGCTAAGAGCAGACGACAAAAAGAAATTAGCTGTCCGCTTTTGAGCAATCAGCCACGGAACACCTTATAAGAGGAATCCAAACATTGTCAGATAGTAAAATGTTATGAAAAGAAGCAGAACATGGTTGGAGATAGAACTAGAAGATGAGGCCCTCAGGTCAGAAGGCACTCAGAAAATGACTGAAGAAGCTGCCTTCTCCGAGGGAAGTTGATGCTGCCGGTGGTAGGACAGCAGTGATGACGTGAACAGAGTGACGCCCTGGGAGTAAAACCTTTGGGCACTTCGTTTGCTGCTGGAGCCTGACTCAGCATGAGAAGACACGGCTGCAACCATCAATTAATAATCAGACTGTGGAGTGTACAAAGTATGAATCTACGAAAATTGGAAGTTGTCAAAAATTAAATGGATCGCAGAAAATCAACATTCTAGGCATTGGTGAACTGAAATGGACTAGTACTGGACATTTTTAATCAGAAAATCATATGCTTTATGATACTGGGAATAAAATAATCAAAAGGAGTAGTGCTGCATGCATAGTCAAAAGGGTCATTTCAAGATCTGTCTTGAAGTACAATGCTGTTTGTGAGAGGATAATACCTATTGGCATGCAAGGAAATCCAATCCATAAAATCATTATTCAAATTTATGCAACAACTGCCAAAGTTAGTGATGAAGAAGCTGAAAAATAGACCAAAGTCTTCAGTCTGAAATTGGTTTAACATGCATTTTAAATGCATTGATAATTATTAGTGAATAGAATGCAAAAGCTGGAATCAATGAAGAAGGAACAGTATTTGGAAAATATAGACTTGGTGATAGAAATGAAGCCAGAGATCACATGAGAGAATTTTGCAAGACCCACAATTTACTTGTTCATAGAAAATAGCCCTTTTCAGCAAACAAAAGGCAACTATGCATCAGGACTTCTCCAGATGGAATACACAGAAATCAAATTGATTATCTCTGTGATAAGAGATGACGGAGAAGCTCAATATCAGCAGCTAAAACCAGGCCAGGGACTAAATGTGGAACAAATCATAAATTGCTCATATTGAAGTTCAGGTTGAAGCTGAATACAATTAAAACACTTCCATGAGAGACAAAATAAGACTTTCAGTCTATCTCACCTGAATTTAGAAACTATTCCAATAACAGATTGAGCACACTAGACACTAATGATGGAAGTTGTGGGAGGACACCATAACATCATTCATTAAGAAAGGAAAGGGTAACTAAAAATATAATCAGTGTAGACATCAGAGGAGACTCAGAAACTTGCTTTTAATTGTAGAGCATTTAAAACAAATGGAAGAAATAATGAAGTCAGAGACCTGAAGTGAAAGATGTCAAAGGGCAGCTCAAGAAGACAATGTCAATTATTATAACAAAATGTACAAACACCTAGAGCTAGAAAACCAGAAAGGAAGAACATGATCAGTACATCTTAACCTGAAAGAGCTCAAGAAAAAACGTGAGACTTGTATTGCAAGATTGAAAGATTCTGGGGTTAAAATAGTAGCCATAGAATTAAACATAAAATATTAACCACGATTCAGGGAGCATCAAAAGATGGAAAGATATAGAGAGTCACTGTGCCAAAGAGAACTGGCCAACATCTCACCCATCTCAGGATGTAGCATATGAGCAAGAACCGATGGTGCTGAAGGAAGAAGTTTAAGCTTCACTGAAAGCATTATCCAAAAACAAGATTCCAGGAATTGATGGAATAACAATTGAAATGTATCAACAATCTGATAAAGCACTGGAATCATTCACTAGTGTATGCCAGGAAATTAGAAGACAGCTACTTGGCCAATTGACTGGAAGAGTTCCATATATTTGTACCCATTCCATAGAAATGTGACCCAACAGAATGCTTAAGTTACACAATAATATCACTGATATCACATGCGAATAAAAGTTTGCTAAAGATCAGTTGATAACAGTTGCATCAGTACTTGGATGGAGAACTACTGGAGGTTCAGGCCAGATTCAGGAAAGAATGTAGAACAAGGGATATCATTGCTGATGTCAGATGTGTCTGGACTGACAGTAGAGGATACGTGTGCATTATTGATTACACCAAGGCATTAGACTGTGTGGGCCATAGTAAACTATGGATCACCTCAAGAAGGGTGGGAATTCCAGAAAACTTCATTGTGCTTATTTGGAACTTGTGCATAGATCGAAAGGCAGTTGTGCAAAAAGAACAGGGGAATATTACACGGTTTAAAATCAGGAAAGGTGTGCTTCGGGCTTGTAACCTCTCGCCATACTTATGCATTCTGTGTGCGGAGCAAATCATCAGAGAACGTGGTTCTATGAAGAACAGTGTGGAATCTTGGGGGGTTGGAGGAAAATTTATTAGTGACCTGACGTATGCAGATGACACAACCTTACTTGCTGAGAGTGAGAAGGAATGATGCACTTGCTGATGAAGATCAAGGATTGTAGCCTGCAGTGT
Organism: Echinops telfairi; assembly: GCF_000313985.2. Lineage (NCBI taxonomy): Eukaryota > Metazoa > Chordata > Mammalia > Afrosoricida > Tenrecidae > Echinops > Echinops telfairi. Next base: position 3,857,342 of record NW_022103955.1, on the reverse strand, counting down.
GGATGACAAATAACATAAAGAAGACCAGAATCCTCACAACTGAACCAATATGTAACATAAGGATACGTGGAGAAAAGGTTGAAGTTGTCAAACATTTTATCTTGCTTGGACCCACAATCAATACTCATGGAAGCAGCAGTCAAGAAATCAAAAGATGATTTGCATTAGGTCAATCTGCTGCACACGATCTCTTTAGACTATTGAAAACCAGGGTGTCACTGAGGATTTAGCATGTCTGACCCAAACCATGATACTTTCTATTGCCTCGTATGCATGTAAGAGTTGGGCAATGAATAAAGAATAGCGAAGAAGCATCAACACATTTGAATGATGGTGCTGGAGAAGCATATTGAGAGTACGATGGGTGGCTCCAAGGACAAACCAATCTGTCTTGGAAGAAGTTCGGGTAGAGTGCTCCTTAGAGGGAAGGATGGCTTGCCTTACATACTTTGGGCATATTGTCAGGAAAGAGCAGACCCTGTAGAACCGTGGTTCTCAACCTGTGGGTCGTGACCCCTTTGGGATCGAATGACTCATTTACAGGGGTTGCCTAAGACCATAGGAAAACCCATATTTCTGATGGTCTTAGGAACTGAGACACTGCTCCTCTATCCGTCTCCAGGCTGGTCCGCCCACATCAGATATGCCCACATATGAGTACCCAGCAGGAAGACTGTTAACCCATGCTACATCATGCTTCAAGATAAAATATCATTGATTTGTCATTAGAAATAAGTAATTCAGAATATATAATTACATCTTGTTTTTGTGATTAATCACTATGCTTTAATTATGTTCAATTTGTAACAATGAAAATACATCCTGTCTATCAGATATTTACATGACGATTCATAACAGTAGCAAAATTACAGTTATGAAGTAGCAATGAAACTAATTTTATGGTTGGGGGGTCACCACCACATGAGGAACTATCTTAGGAAGGTTGAGAATCGCTCCTATAGAAGGACATGACGCTTGGTAAAGTGGGCAGCACCAAAGAGGAAGACCCTCATTGAGGTCGATTGACCAAGTGGCTGCAAAAATGGGCTGGGTGTGGGCACAACTGTGAGGATGTTCCAGGACTATGAGATGGTTCATTCTATTTTGCATAGGATCACTTCCTGTCAAAGAGACTTGATGGCGCCTAACAACGGCTACAATATGGTTGACCATCAATGAGCAGGTTCCCTATAGATTCAGCCCCCTTTGATTCCCGTCTGACACGAGGAGAGGGATAAGAATAGAGTTCCTAGCAGACAGAGAGCATTGTAAAGCTGATTTGGATAGATACAGTTAGCTTAAAATATAACAACTGATCATTTGATCTTGCTTTTCACCCTTTTAAAAGTTGTTTCAGATTTTAATAGTTTCTGCTTTGAGTTTTTTTCTGTTTTGTTTTGTCATGGTTGTTGCTTTTAGTTTGCTTCTTCTTGATGTTTTCTATAATATTCTGTATATTAAATCCAAGTAGGTTAATCTATAGAGACAGTATTTGGATTAACAATTATTTAGGGGCATACATTTGAATTCTGGTAGTGACAAAGAATAATGAAAATATTATGTTCCTATGAGTCAGAACTGACTTTGCTTCAACTAATAACATAAATATTTTTTACCTTAGAAACATTTACTGTTAACATTTTCTTTTTAGGAGAAAAGAGTTGGATGCAGACACCATCTAATGAGCAAGAAAATGTTACTCTTCCCCTCCTTAAGTGCTCTCATTCAAATCCACCCACAACCAACATGTACTTTGTGCCAAAATTTCCACATGTGTTTTTTTTGCCTCCTGTCCCCACTACCCAGGAGTAGACACCCATATTTTGGGACAAGAGCATAATTTGGCTTTGTTTCTGGTTTCCTAAAAGATAACTCTTGAAATTTCTGGAGCAATCAATGAGTCTTTTCTTCTAAAATGGCCAAGAGTCAAATGTGCACAAGTTTATGGGGACCACACAATAAGCGGGGCAATAACCTCAAGAAGGAAAGATGCAATCAATCATGCACAGTCGTAGATTGGATAGATCCTGTAGGGCTGCTAACTGCAAGGCCAGCAGTTGGAAACCACCAGGCACTTATTTATCTATAGGAAGCCTATGAGTCAGATCAACTCCATGGCAGCAAGTTTTGTTTTATAATGAGAGATGTTTGCTAGCTGACTAAGCCACACAATTTTGTAGATTATTTATATTCTTGGAAATGGGAGTGGACAATAAACCCCAGAAAATCAAAATTCTGTTAAGGCATGAATTTAAAGATAAAACTCTGTAGAGGAGGGGCACCATAGACACCCGTGTCTCCATAACAGCCTATGGAGGAGACATGCACAAACAACAGAGCCTCCCAGAGCTTACATAGAAAACGATTTTTATGCACACATCTGTCTTCAGCGATCATGTTGGGGAGGTAGATGTCATAAAATGACCATTTAGCTGAGCAAGGTGCTCTTGTATTAGGGGAGTGCGCATGAGGAGGCCCAATGTCCACCTGCCACCCTACTACCAAACCAATAATTATTGCACCTAGGTCC
>NW_022103955.1:3843554-3853558 GCF_000313985.2 Echinops telfairi | reverse complement strand
CGAATTTTGGGAATGATGAGGGCAACAAATGTATAGATGTGCTTTACACAATTGATCTATGTATTGTGATGAATTGTATGAGCCCCAATAAATTGATTTTTAAAAAAACAAAAAAAACAATATGCAGAACAGGCAGAAGAGTGGATTTGGCCTGTGGGTCCGAGTGTGCTCACACCCCTGAGTTCTGAATACCTTTCCTAATGATAAATATTTGGGGCTCAAGACGTGGGGAAGCGTGGCTGAAAGTGACGCTTGGCACCAATTCAAATATTCACTGACTACAACGATCTATATCCATCCAGAAAAGCTGGCACGCTGGCCATCTTTACCTACATCCTCCTAGCTCAGAGGGATGCCTCTCCACCTGCCCCCTTCTAGCTCCTCTGGGACTTCACCCCCAACTTGTCTCCATTATATTCTCTCTCTCTCTGCTTTCTTCCTTCCATCTATATTAAAAACTATGGTGATAGGGCAACAAATGTACAAATGTGCTTGACACAATGGATATATATATATATGGATTGTGATAAGAGTTGGATGAGCCCTCAATAAAATGATTTAAACTAAAAAAAAAAGGTCAACATATGTACAAATATATTTGATACAATTGATGTATGGATTGTTATAAGAGCTGTAAGAGCCCCAATGAAATGATCTTAAAAATAAAAATTAAATTAAAAAAAAACAAAAAACGATTTTTTGCAGGGCTCTTGTCTGGTGGCACAGTGTCTATGTGTTTGGCTACTAAGCACAGATCAGCAGTTTGGAAACCACCCGCCTCTATGCAGGAGAAAGACAGGACTTTCTACTCCCATAAAGAGGCTTGGAAACTCACAGCAGCAGCGAAACCTTGTACTCTAGAGTTGCTATGGGTCATCATGGAATCGGTGGCAGTGTATTTAAGAGCGTTGAATGATCTTCATTAAGAACCAGAGTGTGTTTCTTGGGTCAGTGTTTCTGATTCAGGCAGTTTGTGCAGACATTTAGTTTTTACCAGCTCTTTCTTTGCCCCTGTTTGAGTGATTGCAGGTGTCAAGATGTGTCAAGATGGAGTTCAAAAATTCAAAATGGACTCTGTATCAAGGACATCTGGAATACTTAATGTAACTAGTTGGGTATGCGCACAACCTTTTTGTTCTTAATCTGAATCCCAGCCATTTCAGGTTACGTAGAAGTCACTGTGCGATTGCTGGGCATCTCTCTTAACCTCGTTGAACACGCCTTTTTAGGAGGAAATGTGTGAGCTGGAAAACACCTTAGTCAGACTTTCTAGCTTTTATGAGTTATTTTACGATGTCACATTGTCTCTGATGCTCCTGGTTAGTGTCTGTTACTGTTCCACACGGCATTGTTTTTGCATCCTCTGGTTTCTCCATATATTGGTTGCTTCCTTGGTTAACTTCACTTTTACAGTCAGTATTTCTTCCATATACTATCTCCAATAGCAATCTTCACAAGTTACTGATCGGCAGTAGGTCAATTCACCTATTGTTGTAGGTGGGGCTACAGAAGCAAGGAAAGAACCACGATTGGGATATGCACGTTATTGTCAATTTTAAAAGGAGACAGGATTTGTTTGGGGTTTTGATACCTCGCTATGTGGTGGTCAGGAGTCATGATTATGTGAGCTTTAATTATTGTCACCAGGACTCCAACATTGAACTCAACTTAGATAAACTGCATTTGATTAGATACTTTTGAAAAATACCTAGATATCGTATATACTCGTGTATAAGCTGTTTTTCAGCACATTTTTAATGCAGCTTTTGTGGTAAAATTAGGTGCCTTAGCTGATATTTGGGTTGGCTTATACTCGAGTACATAGGGTAATTTAACTACTTCTTTTCATAAGCACCTCTGTGTATTAGTTAATCTACTTTTAACCAAATTATTCCTAAGAGCATGCAGCCCCTCATTGGATGATTGCAATGGACTCGTCTAAGCATAAACACCTTGATGAAGTATAACCAAAAAACCCTCAAAAGTATATGTTCTGCTGTAAGAGCCTCCAATAAAATCTTCTTAAATATTTTTAATTATATATACATGTGTGTCTCCCAAACTCACTGCCACAGGTTCTATGCTCACTCATACCGACCCCTGTGGGTTTCTGAGACTGTGGCTTTCTACTACTGTGCAGAGTCCTTTTCCTGTGGACCTACTAGTGGTTTTGACCTGCCTACCACCAGGGCTCCATCTATATCTATATATCTATATCTATATTATCTATATCTATCTGTCTATATATATCCCTCCCTCATATATATATATATGTGTGTGTGTGTGTGTGTGTGTGTGTGTGTGTATAGAGACACACAATCTTAGAGACATGAATGTCTCTCGGCCCGCCCTCCCACTATGTCCTACTGGATATACACACACACACACATGCATATACAAACACACATATATAAAATAAGGTTTTGTAGGTTCTATCCATTTATTGATGTGGCTATTATTGCTGTACTAGTTCTTCTTTAGAAATTGGAAAACTACACACATGGGATCATCATAAGTCGGTGTGTTTCAGGGGTCAACTCTAAGATAAAATAGAGGCAAGCTCTTATAAATCAAACTGGGGTATAATCTGCAAGCAGAAAACTTATATATAAGAGACATAGTCAAAAGTTGAGGCACAGGAAACCCTACCAGATAGACACTCCCAGAGCCTCCAACTTTATTAGAGGCTGGCTTAAATCTATCCCTTGCATGGTCGTCTGAAACACATGACAGGATTATACAAAGGGACAGTTCACAATTTGAAGGTTTAAAAAGAAGCATTAACACATCAGCCACGTTATTTACAGACAAGAGGGGAGGATAAGGTTGGGAACATGAAGTGACTGATAAGTTTGCAGACTGCTGTCTTCTGCAGTTTAGTCAGAGAACAGGAGGCAAGTGTCCATTTATCTCAGGCAGAGAGACAGGTCAGCCAGGCCAGCTTCATCAGCAATCATGGTTGATCCATTAGCATTTTCCCAGGGGCCAGGAACCATGGAAGGTGTTGCTCCTGTCCTGTTTGCCTGAGTAACAAGCAAATTTTCCCCCATAGTTAACCTAATATCAGCACAACAAAGACAAATCTAAGGAATGTCAATGGGGGGTTTTCAACAAGTCATCTGAATTTAGAAGTTTAGTATTGAAACGGAAGGCTTACAAAGTACTTAGGAACAATTTTTTTAGTTCTCATATTTGATAAGGTTGGCTCATACGGTTTATTTCATTTCATGAGTTGTGTTTCATTCAGCAATATATATCCTCTTATCATGGTAATATTAATAGCTCTATAATACAAAGTGATTAACTGAACACAATCTCAAAATAATAAGATATTTTATTTCAAGGTATTAAATATATACTTGATAATCTAAAAGTTTAAAGAAATATGCAGGGTTTTTTTTCCTGAAGATTGTGAAAGCTGTTTCAATTTTTTACACAAAAGTAACCTCACCACTTCCAGATTTACTCATATACATAGAAATAGAAATAGATTTTATAAAAAAATGTATTTTGATTATCCAAAATGAATATATATATATTCAGTCCAGATATAATTGAGTCTATATTTTATTGAAACATTAACATAAGAGAGAAAAAATCCCTATTTTAATTATAGTTCAATGTTTAATAAATTGGAGGAAATTAAATAAAAACTAGAAAAAATTCAAACAGGTTTGGATTTGGGTATTTAGGCGGTAGACCATGATTTTTGAGACTGGACAAGCAAAGATTAAGAATAAGCTATCTTCTGAAAGAAGAAAAAAAAGTGAGCTTAACATTCTGCAGAAATAGCCTTTCCCAAGAGATGGTGTGTAAATATATTGCTGATGGAACTTTTTAAAGAATCTAAAGCCAATCAAGGTGTTAAAAAACTCTCCCAAGGATGAGAGGGCAAAAGAAAACGGGAGCTAGATGAACAGTGTCCTAATAGGCTGGCACGGCCATCAGGTTTCCTGGCACAGCCACTCCTCTAGTGAAAATGGTTACGGTCTTTTAGCCAGTGTCACTTGTTGACACTACTCTTTAGGAGGAGGCAGCTCACTGTGTTCTGATTTCACAGTCACTTACTTACCTTTTAATGTGTCCTGCCCTCCATTGTAGACTGTAGTTAATGGTGGCAATGTGAAAAAGTCTTTTGGGCATATATGTTTGTGCATAGTTCTCTTAGCTTAATAAATTCTGGGATCATGAAAAGAGCAAGTGCCTAGACCTACAATTCTGAGAACGAGGCCCAGTTTGTGAACTTGGTGAGTCCTACCATCATTTGTATGCTGTCTTATATCCTGTCCCATCAGCTGGCTTCTTCCAAGTAGACCAATTGTAGAGAAAGGAAGAACAGCCACTCTGAGGCATGGCAAAAGGACTATTCAGAGGCTGGTTTACAGCAATAAATTCACACAGCAAAACAGAAGAATATTAAAATAGATACCTTAACACAACAACTACAGCAATTGGAACAAGATAAACAAGACAAACCATGAGACCCTAGAATAAAATAAATAATAATGATTATAACAGAAATAAATGAATTAGAAAAAAAATTTAATTCTAGAAAAAATAAACAGGTTCTTTAAAGGGATGAACAAAATCAATAAACTGCTGGCAAACTTAACAAAGGGGAAAATGCAAATACTAAATATAAGTAATGAAATGGATAACATTAAACAGGACCAACTGAGATAAAGTATAGTCACCTAGTATTATGAAAAAGTGTATTCCATCAAATTTGAAAATCTAGAATGGATAAATTTCTAGAAATACATCCATACTTAAATGAACACAAACTGATGTAGAAAATCACAATAAGCCTACAGCACAAGCAGAAATGGATTTTGTCATAAAATAAAGCCTCCAGTGCCAGAAAGTCTAGGACTGGATAGATTTGCAAGGGAATTGTTCCACGCATGTAGAGAATAGTTAACCTCAACTCTACAGGAAGTAGTTCACAAACACAAATGACCAATATGCTACCAAATCCACTTCATGAAACAATTAAACCCTGATCCCTAAGCCAGGCAAAGACATCACCAGATTCAAAAATTACAGACTCATATCCTTGATGAAAATAGACACCAAAGTTTTAAACAACATTCAGCCAACAGAATTCAACAAAACATAAAATTAATACATCACGATCAAGTGGGATTCATAGCAGGATGGTTTAATATTAGAAATAAACTCTCTTTATTTGCAGATGATATAATCCCATATATAGAAAACACCAAAAATTCAATTTAATAATTGTTGAAACTAATTGAAAATTAGAGAATGATTACATAAACAAATACCATCAAAACATTGTATGTAATATGAAGAAGCTTCAAAATGGGATGAAAAGATAATGGATTTCTTCCAAGAACTTACTGGGGTCCTCTCATCTATGTGACTAAGGATAGAATATAATGGTCCTTTAATTAGAGGAGATCATGATGGGGAGCTTTCCCCAGGAAGGATCATATTTTAAGGATGTCTGTCTAGGAAGCTCTGGTGTTTTATTCTCTGCACTTCCTGAGGCGATGGGCAGGGTGAGGCTCCTACTTTAGCTAAGAATGATAGATAAGAAATATAACAAGGGAACAGAGAATTCCACAAAGCGAGTTAATTATTTTTGTCTATATTAGGTTATTATTTTATTTCTCTACCCATTAGACTGTAAATTATAAGGATACTGAAACCTATCCATTTCCTTCACTATGTAACCCAGTAGCTTGTCAGATAGATATTTAACAGAGAGTGAGGGAATGAATGTACTGCTAGAGCTGCCCAGAGAACATTTGAAAACCATTCATTTGTCAAAATATCTGACAGGATGACACTTTAACCATCTGGATTTCATGCCCTTGCCTCTACATCTCACAAATTCCATTTCCCTTTGCTTATTTTCCCAAAGGTTCCCTGTTAAATCTTAGTAAGAATGACCTTATATCTTACCTAATGCTTTTACTTAAGTATGTTGATTTCTGATAATATGCCTTCTGTAGAAATGGTTAATCGCCAGTTGGAACTGTTTTACAGTTTTGATATACCTAAACGTTCTCAGGTCATCCTTATCACTTTTCCATAATTCAAATAATTTAATTTCCTGATAACTTTTCATTACGTTATAGTTCTGCACGCACACACACACACACACACACTGTTCTGTTTCCAGGCACATTTCTTCATGTTACATTGGACTATAGAGACCAAAAGTGTCCACAGATTGTCCTGCTGAATGTATGTTTGCTCTACATTTCATTTGTAAAACACATCAGCAGGTGTTCACAGCACACTGATTACTGGCTCATAAAGTCTTCTATAGAAAATCATGGTCAAGTTGAAATCATGGTCTTGTGTAAGAGATGTGTAAGTTGTTGAAGGGATGGAAGTGTGCAAACATGTGAGCCCTTGGTACAGTGACTTTCATAAATAAGTATTCAATAACTTTGTTATTATTTCTGTTATTTCTGTCATTTTAATTATTACTACCACTATTCATTGCTTTACCTCTCAGAAAATGTATAATTCAGTGAGTCTCATCCCCCAAATAATGAAACCATCAAACTCATGAAGTGGATGGACCTGGAAACCATTATGCGGAGTGAAGTTAGTCAAACACAAAAGCACAAATATTGTATGAGTCCACTGCTGTAGGACAAACACTAAGATGAAGACAAGCATCTGTTCTCAGGCGATGTAATCTTCTAATCCAGTCTCCTCAGAAAAAGGGAGGGAGGGAGGAAGGAGAATAGGGAGGGTTGAGAGTGTTAAAATGATGGAGGGAGAGGGCACTAATCCACCCAGAGGGACAGTACTGGTCTTGTCTCCACAGAATTGGGAGTGGGCATGCACCAACCCATGTGGACAGTGTGGCCACTTGGAAGGACGCATGAAAAGAAGGAGCTACAGGGCTGGCCCCAACCAGAGCCAAACTGACCCCTCCCTGGAAGTGAGTGTGGTGGAGAGCAGAACTTAACCTATAGATTGGGGAGAGGGGCCAGCATCTCTCTCACACACACACACACACACACACACACACACACACAGAGGCAGGCTCGGAGGATGACAACCCTGCGGGGAGCTAATAGGACTGGGCCACGCTCTCCCCTGACTGGAGCAGACTGCGACAAAGGACATTTCTGGGGTCACATGGTGGGGAGACAGCACAGTCTGAACCCCCCCAAAATGGAGCGAACCAAGAAAGGAGCATACCAGATCAGCAGCTGGAGCGAGGCAGAGTACTGAAGCCCCTGGAGAGCCCCCAAGGGGAAGGGGCAGCTCCTGGACAGACTTGAAGGCCAGCGAACAGACCCGGGATTTTAGTATATATCTTCTCTCTTTTTATTTAATTTTAATTTTATTTTTTCTTATTCAAAAAGAAGAAAAAGAAAAAGGTAGAGAGCCTGCCTAGTGCCCATGAACCCTAATCACCCTCTTTATATGTATATTTTAAAAACCAGAGTGACAAAGGTGACCTTGCCTCCGCTCAAGGCATGTTCTCAATATGGGGGAGAAAGAGAAGCCCAGTTAGTTGCTGCCATGCAACATTGTGCTTAGGTCACCCCGAGGCAACAGGAACTCATACGAAAGTGACAAGTGAAACTTCCTGGATGTGTGCGTCAAGGTGTGCGGAGAGGGATATTGATGGCCCCAGGAAGGAGGTCACATTTCTGTTAGGTTAACTGAGGGTTTCCCCGTGAATCCTCCCATGGGGGAAAACAATCCTCAACAATACTCAGATAGACTCCAAGGGGAGATTAATCCTGATACTATGTTCCTAATTGAACACTTTTCACCTAGTGAATTTGATGACTTTATGATGACTTTAGACTCTATTCTTCTGAGATACCCAACATCCTTCACAGGACACGTCAGAAGGATTCAACAAGAGAAGTGAACTGGGTTTACCTCAAACTCACTAGTAGCAGATTTAAGGCACTGACCTACTCCCTTCACTAAAGGTTCTAGTGTTAGAAGGAGCAGATGGCTGCTATCCCAAGGTCAGGAAATTGGTGGTTACTGGACTTTTGTTCAGATCTCTTGCTTTGAGGATGCCCAATGAATGGTATCCTGGAACTACCATATATTTACTATTTTAATACCTTCCTTGCTTTCTGAGATAGTTCAGGTTTATTGTGCCAACCTGGTCAATAAACCCATGTGGGATTAATTGTAGGGCAGAGAGATAAATGGCGTGGTGAGCCTCGCCTTTCTAGTTCTCGGGTCTCTTGCTCTCTGATGGTTGGACCAGGATGCAACTGCCTTAGCCAGTTCCCTGCTTCAGCTGGCAAGGGTCACTTTCTGCAAGACATCCCTGAGGAGAAGCCACATGGACCTACCCTGATTCAGCCCTGGGTGCTGGGGCAGCCATGTGGAGACCCCTGCCAGCGCCAAGATACTTACATACTCATTGATTTGGCTTTCCTCCTGCAGTCGGCATCATTGCATGTGTTTAGTGAGAATGAGGAGGACTTTGTAGATTGGTGTCAGACATATGGGCTAATGTTGGACTTATGTGTTTGATCTGAACTGGGCTGGGATGTTTTCTTAATATACAATGACTCTTTATATAAAGCTTTTTCTTATACACATATGAGAGTGTTTATGAATTTGTTTCTCTAGTCTACCCAGACTAACACAGCATCTGATGAAAGTGAACCAAAGCTGCATTGCTGGCCAGTGATTGACGACTGATTGATGACTGAGGGCCTGAGGCAGCAAAAACTGATGAGTCTTTGATAAAACATCCAACACTGGTCATTGAGTCACTCTAATACTTTAACTCCACAAGTGTAAGAACAAGAGTGTATTGTTCGGTCTCATCCTCCTCCAGTGCTTTTGTTTCAGTGAAGTGTGACAGGGATGCACATCTGAGCTGTGGCAGCTCCAAGGTGAGTCTGTCTTCAGAAAGTGCGGAATCGCTTGCGTTTCTTGCCCCTGTCTCCTGGAGCCTCTGAAGCAGATGGCTTTTACTACAGCACAATTAATGTGTCTTTCTTTCATTTTTGCTGTTTCTGTCTTACATTGACTGGCTTACGGTCCTATAAAAAACTTACTTATTTAATATGCTTTTCAAATATCTGCTTCTCCAAGAAAACTGACCCTAATAGAGATATGAGCATCTTTACAATGTTCATGAATGTAATCCAGCCCCATACTGCCAGATCCCTCCATGATCAAAAAGACCATCTCAAGAATGTAATGATACTTGCATATTAAATATATGTGTGTGTGTGTGTGTGTGTGTGTGTGTGTGTGTATTGCCATGGAGCCCCAGTGTGTGAGGAGGATTTTAATAGCTGATTTTTTTATCACTAAATTTTTCTTCTGAGATGCCTGAGTGGACTCAAACCTCCAATTCCAATTAGCAGCCAAGTGTATTAACTGTTTACATCAGCCAGGGACACTTCAGTATTGTTCACTATCTAGTTGGTTCCGATTCATAGTGACCCTATATGATAAATTGAGTGAAATAAGTGAGACATAGAATGATAAATATGATATATTATACCTATGATATATCTAAAATAGGCAAACAAACAAAAAGTTTGTTAGTAGTGACCAGGAGTTGGGAGAAGATTGAGTAATGGGGAATTATTGCTTAAGACAACTGAGTTTCTGTTTATGATCATGAAAATATTGGAAATAGGTAGTGATTATTTTACAATATGGCAATTATAACTGTCTGAGGCAAAGCACTGGGGGCGTGCAATGGAGCGGCAGTGAAGCAGAGCAAGGAGGTCCCAAGGGAAGACAAACAATGGACTCTGGGGCCAGGACATGGCACCCCATTAGACTCGTCCAGAAACCTCTCCTGAAGGTCAACAAACAGACCTTGATCTACTAACAGGCTTTTGTTTTCTTTTGTTTTTTTCCTCTTTTCGTTTTCTTTTTTTTTCAGCCTATCTGTTCGGTTTTGTTTTGTTTTTCCTCTTCTTTTAAATTTTGTATGTCAGCGGCTTTTTTCTTTGTTGGCTTGTCAGTGCTACAGCCGTCGTCGCCAGGTTCTTATGAGCCGCTTTGGC
>NW_022103955.1:3820456-3841999 GCF_000313985.2 Echinops telfairi | reverse complement strand
TTTGGGAATGATGAGGTCAACAAATGAATAGATGTGCTTTACACAATTGATCTATGTATTGTGATGAATTGTATGAGCCCCAATAAATTGATTTTAAAAAATAAAATGAAAAAAAAAACCCAAAAGTTTCACCTACTAAATTGCCATTAGTACATACAATACACTCTGATGTTTTCTAGTTTAGGTTATTATGTGTCATTTTTAAATACCATTCAGAATCCATTAAATTTATTTAAGCATCTAATAAAAAAATGGAAAATGATTTTTACTTATATTTCATATATACATGTGTGTGTGTGTGTGTGTGTCACCTTTTCACTGAATTCATTGACAACCCATCCCAATGTTTTTGTTAGGTACCATCAAGTCATTTTTAAAATTTTCCTCCACTACATGCACTTATTATCTTAAAACATAATCTACTTCTCTTTTTTTCTTCTTCTTTTTTTGTTGTTTCCTCTTACTACAGGTGTCATGTGGACAGGTATCTGGTCCATCTTGATGCTGCATGAGTAAATGAATGAATAAACAAATAGGTGGATTTAACAAATCTATGTAAAATTAAAAGAAAGAAAAATACCCTGGCCAAAATAAAACATTAACTGTGCTGTAGCAATGGTATCATAACCTATTACTGTATGGTTTATCAGCTTCATTTTTTATTTATTAAAATAAAACATATATTAAAAGGAGTATTATTTAATGCCTACCTAGTTTATTTTCCAAGTTATTTGCTAGGTAAAAAGGGTGTGGCAGGAAAAGGTCAACAACAAAAACAACACAAAAAAAGCTCATAGTATTTTCTTAGTAGGTCTTCTTTTGATGTTTTCAAGGGAGCCAGATGTTCTTATGTATACTTGTTATCTGTTGCTTGAAACCATATTTTCTTCTTCACCTTTTAATGATATCTTTCTGTTTTACACAAGTTTTACAGAACTAAAATTGAATAACCAGTTAGGAATTAATTAAAAGATTAATGAAATCTTTAATCTAAATCAATTACCTTTAATCTAACTGTTCTCCTTTCTTTCATGTGGACCCTGGTTTTGGTTAGTTATGCTCGGTGAACTTTCTGCTGGACCTCTTATTTTTAAAAACGGACTCACATTTATCAGTCACACACATTTTTGGACGACCATATTTAAAGTATGGTTATTAAAAAATAAAATGTGTATTAGGTAGGGTTTAGATTAGGCAAAAGAGCTAATGACTACAAGTCATTACAGTCACAGAACCTAGTGGCACTAATACCCGGTCTTAATCATTCACTGTGAGTTAGGGTTACATGGCAATGTGTTTTATGACACATGCTGGGAGAATTACATTTGGAAAAAAAAATGTTAGCCAGGTAGTTAAACTACTTGCTATTTACTCAACTCTGACACATGGTATCCCCACATATGTTAGAGTAAAATTGTACTCTTTATGGTTTTTAATGACTGATTTTTAAAAAGTAGATTGCCAGCTATTTCTTCCCTGGTACCATTGGGTGGACTCAAATCTCCAATTTTTCTGTTAACAACCAAGCACATGAATCATTTGAACTACTTTTGTTCCAATTAATAATGTCCCGATGGTCTCTACTCAAGTCTTCCCTCAACACAAGAACACTTTGTTCTAATAACCTGGCATTCTGTGATGCTCACCTTTCCAATGATCACTGACATCCAAATGGGTGCAGAAAGCTGATGGTGCTTGGCTATTAAAAGCATCTGGGTCTTAAAGTCTTGAAATTAAACAAGTGGCCATCTAGCAGAGAAGGAGCAAACCCACATGGAAGAAGCATCCCAGCCTGTGTGATCATGAAGTGTCAATGGGATCAGGTAACAGGCATCAGAGGACCCCAAACAAACAAATATATTGATGCAAATGATGGAGGTTGGAGAGGAGACCCAAAGCCCAGCTGTAGACAATTGGACATTCCCTCACAGAAGGGTCACACGGAAGCAACAATTCAGCCAGGGTGCAGTATAGCACTGGATGGACACACAATATTCCTCTAGTTCTTTAATGCTTCCTCCCTCCCACTCTCATGACCACAAATCCAGCTAGACAGGAACATGTACAATGGTACAGGTAAGAACTTTCAACATATGGAATCCAGGGCAGATAAATCCCTCAAGAACATTAATGGGATTAGCGACCATGAATTTGGGGGGACTTGGTGGCGGAGAGAGAAAGGAGAGAAATGGGAAACTGTCTATAATGATCCACATACAACCCACCCCCCAGGGGATGAAAAAAAAACCCATGGGTTAAGGGAGACAGTGGATGGTGTAAGCTATGAAAATAATTTACAATTTATCAGGGGCCCGTGAGGGAGGGAGAGTAGAGGAGCGAGGGGGAAAAGGGGAGCTAATACCAAGGGCTCAAGCAGAAAGAAAATGTTTTGAAAATGATGATGGCAACATATGTACAAATGAGTTTGATACAATTGATGTATGGATTGTTATAAGAGCTGTGAGAGCCCCCCAATAAAATGATTAATTAATAAAAATAAAATAAAATAATGGCCCTGTGTACAACATAAATAAACACTGCATGGTCCTATGCCATCCTCACAATTATTGCTCTGTTTGAGTCTACTATTGCCGTCACTGTGTCAACCCATCTCTCTCAAGTCTTTCCTTGTTTGCTGACTCTACCAAACGTCCTTCTTTGGGAACTGATCATATGTCTGAAATAAGTATTTTACAGAATATTCTAAAGAACATTCCAAGGAATATTCTGGCTGTACATCTTCCAAGGCAAATTATCTTGCTCATGGATGACTTTCTGGTGAGTGAAATCCAGGTGGCATAGTTTTCAGCGTCACAACCTACATAAGCATCCACATTATGACAAACTGACAGATGAAGATGGAGTGTATGCTTAGCCCCATCATTAGGCTTCGGTGACCATTTCTAGCCATTTTCTTTACAGGATGTATAGTAAGACATCCAAATATTGGATACGTCAATTCTCAGGGGGGAAATCCCAGAAAGCTTAATGGTTTTAAGATAATATGACGGTTTTCCTAGGAATAAAAGTTAACACAATAGCTACATTTAATTTTTTAGCAGTGTATGGCTGTTATACCAATTTGCTTAGAACTGTCCAAGGTTCATCAGTGGACAGAGTCTAAGCACTTCAGAGCTGTATGACTTTGGAATTACATGTCTTCATACTACTATGACCCCACTGGCAATGAGCTGATCCTGACTCATATTAACTCTGGAAGACAGAGCCGAGCCACTCCACAGAACTTCTGAGGTTGTCATCTTTATGGAAGCAGACGGCCACAATTTTCACCCAAGATGTGGCTAGTGCGCTCTGACTGCTGACCTTCCATCAGCAGCCATTTGGGCTCCTTGCCCTTATTAAAGGACTTTTGAACCTTTTATAAGCACCGCACGTTCCCACTTAACTAAATATGAAGTTGGCAGTTGTTCTTCTACTCTGAGCACATTGCAGTTGGCAGGAAGTCTCTAAAGCAGTTGGTTCCTGGACATTACCATTCCGTTGTACATTTCCATTCAGTGACCCAAGCAAGCTCCCGCCAAGGCCACTTTGCAAGGTCTTCATTCCTTTCTCAGTTCAGCTAACCTCAATGAAATCATGATGTAATTCTCTGGCAAAGTGTGCTTGCCAAGAGACCGGTGCTTGGCTGCAATCTCACTAGCAAAACTATCACACATTTATCCTGATGCAATGTCTGGGTATCCAAGATATAAATGTCAGGAGCATATGTTAGGATATGCTGCATGATTGGGCCATGGCCCCACATCAAAAATCATCCCTGAATTTTTTGTCGAGACCACAATGCACTTGTGTATGCCTATTGCAAGATGCATGTGAGGGCAACACACACAGGTGCAGTAAATTCCTGGAGCCAGAGAAACATCCGTCCATAGGGAAATTACTTTGAAAGTACAGTTACTAGTAATCCCAGAAAATGGAAATCTCTGATTGAGACCCCTGGTGCCTTTCAATGTCCATACCCTTTTTTTTCCCCCTTTCCTTTAGTCCCACAGTTAAGGCAAGCTTATAACTATCTACCCGCTACACGCATCATTTTTTTTGGACCTTTGTGACTGTATGTGGCCATGTAAGTAAACTCTGGTCAATGAAATGAGAGTTGAAATGATGCACGCACCTGTTGATTTGTGCATCTTTATCCCTTTCTGCTGACTAGATTATGGGGAGAGGCAGAAGGCTGAAGTATGATGATTATAGAAGCCAAATTGGAAGCATTTCCTATGGGGACCAGGCCTACAATACCGTATCAGCTCTGGTCTGCTTGCACTCACACTGTAATGTGAAGTGGGAAAATATTCTTATCTTCAAGCCACTGTTATTTGTTATAGCAGGTGGATCTAATAGGTGGAGTCTAACATAATCCCAAAGTCAAAAACCAGAAAGGTAAAAAAAGTGGTCTATCACACTGGCATTTTTATGTTCTCTCACACTGGCATAGATATGCAGGCAAGAGAATGGAAGATACGCAAAGAAAAGGTCAAAAATGAGTACTAGTTCAGTCCAAAGGGAGTGTTTCAAGCCAATTCGGTGAGCACTAAGGATCATTAGGGGCAACCACGTGATGGAATTGAAGACTCAATGTCATGGTTGATGTACTTCAGCTCTTGCTTCATGGAGTAGGCTTTGGGGATGGGAATAAACTTAGATGATTTCTGTGCACTACAAAAACATAGATGAAAGAAACAGTTATTCAACCTATGGCTAAATAAAACACATGATGGGACTTCAAACAGTTCTGGAAAATGGAATTAAAGATAATAGTATTTTTCCACAAACCTGTTGAGCTTCATATAATCCTTTTATATTTATTTAGTATTAAATTCAGATAGTCTTAGGTCGTTGTATGACTAACAGTTGAAAATATCTGTTGGATAACATCATTAAAATTCTATTTTGATTCTCTGTTTTGCATTTTTTGGGTTTATTCAACTAGATTAGAAAACCCAATCAATGGTAAGGAAACCCCTACCTGTTAGTCACAAGAGGAAGTGAAGGTAATTTTCAGGCATACACTATGTGGGGTTAATAATGATTTGTTAATTATCTTTCTAATTAGTTTTATGATTAAATTTTGTGTGGGATCTTCAGTGCACAATCAGAACTAATTTTTGTACTGCTTTAGAATCCCATGGAGTTTTCTTTTGAGTCATGTAAAGAGTAAGCTTTTTTTTGCATCCCAGGCAAAATGTTAATGACAAATTAATGAAAAAGAAATCGCACCCACACTCTTATTAGAATAAAGTCATGATACTCACCTTCAAAAAATTAGGAGCATAAGATATTTTTTTAAATAACTCACAAAATAAATAAGACTGAATTCTGAGCATTCAGTGTGGTTTTAGTGTTTTCTGAGTGAAAATTTCACTTTCTTTCAATAAATCAAAACAAAAAACTTTCTAGACTAATTCTCTTGCTTATGTAGTTAAACTGCAGAAGATAGAACATAAATCAAAGTACTTCAGGCTTCAAATGAGCACTTTAACAATCATTAGGCAATGTTCAAATTACTATACCCTTAATATATAAGTAACATTCTTGGATTGTAGAAATCCTTAATGCCGTCTGTTGCTAACCAAAAGGCTGGTAATTGGAGTGATCTAGTCGTGTCCTGAAAAATACCATTTACAGAGTTATATTCTGACACACATGGTGTCTCCATGAGTCGGAATCAATCTGATGGCAATTGGTTTACTTAATGAAATGCACTAAGTGACTATCTTTTGGGGTCCTGGTGGTAGGGATTGCCCAGAACTACCCCTAAAATATAGCACAGTATGTTAACTGCTTCAGGGAAAGCAATTCAGGGCACCCTCGCCCTCCAGGTATACTCATTAACCTGGCTAATCCTCATGAAGCCATAAACAGAAAACTATTAAACTTTTTTCTATAGCCAAGAGATGTGTGTTAAAGAGATATAAGAAATAGAAATAGTGAGCAAACATCAGAAATATTAAAAGTTAGGGAATCTTCAAGATGCCACTGAATGTGACTTCTAGTAAAATTGCATGAAACAGACCTCTACAACAAAGAAACCAGCAACCAAATGACAACTGCAAAGGATAAGAATTTTCAGAGAAAGTAATAAACAGCTGCTGCTGCTTCTTTCTTAGGTGTTGGAATATATTCATAGGATTAAGGTGTAGGTGTTACTTAACTGCAATTATTAGGCATAGGATTTTTTTGTCACTTATAGAATATTATGTTTAAATGAGGTGACACATGTTTAATTATATACATTTTAATTTTATCTTGTTAGGTACAGATATGATTTTATTATTGTTTGAAAATTATATATGACTCAAGAGTTATGTGAAAGTGTCAAATTGACAAGAGAGGGTCTGTGGTAGTTACATAATCCAGTGTCAATTTGGGACTTGAGAGGATTTCGAGTGAAGGGGTGGAGTCTCGCCTTTCATTCATTGTATAGCCAATGAGGCCTCTGTGTGGGCATGGCCTTTCCTTAAGGATGCTGGGAATTCCTGAATTTCCTCCTTGGAGGCAGGAGATACTGTCTCTCTGCTTACTCCCTTGGAGACACTCTCCTGACAAGACACATGGTACTACACTATTGCCCAGAGTTTGAACAGCCATGTGGAGATCCCTGCCAGCTCTGCGATACTTACAACATTGGATCTAGAAGACTTCCCCCACACTGGCCTGTGATCTTCCTGTATTCAGCATCATTGCATGTGTTTCATGAGTCAGAAGAGGACTTTATAGATCGGTATAGGAATTAGGGGCTAATGTCGGATTTATGGACTTGATCTGGACTGGGCTGGGATGTTTCCTCAATTTTCAACTGCTCTTATATATAAACCTCTTTCTTATACACATATGTGTGTCTATGAATTTGTTTCTCTAGGCTACCCAAACAAACACAGTAATCCAAAGTAAACAGATTTTAGCAGAGCTTCCAGACTATGAAGAAGGAATAGACTGTCCACTTTTGGTGTATTTCACACTGAAAACCATATGAATAGCATTTAAATATTGTCAGATACTAGGAATTCCATGATTAGAAGAACATTGTCAGCGACAGTGCCAGAAAATGAGCCCCTCGGGTTTGAAAGCACTCAAAAATTATTGAGGTAGAGCTTCGTTTTCAAAGGAGAGTCTACTATAATGCTGTAGTTGGAGTAAAGTCTGTGAGAGTAAAGCCTTCAAGACCTTCATTTATTGATGGGGCATCACTCAAAATGAGAAGAAACAGCCACAAACATCATTTAATAATCAGAACCTGGAAAGTATTAAATATGAATCTAGGAAAATTTGAAACTGTCAAAAATGAAATGGGACACATAAAGATAAATTCTAGGTGCTAGTGGACTGCATGGACTTGCATTGGCCACATTGAATAAGAATATCATATGCTTTACTATGCAGGGAATGACAGATTCAAAAGAATGGTGTTGCATTCATCATCAACAGGGCAGTTCAGCATCAGCCTTGAAGTAAAATGCTGTCTATGATAGGATAATATCTATTCCTATTCAAGGAAATCTGGTCAATACAACTATTACTCAAATTTGATCACTAACCACTAAAGCAGAACTTGATGCAGAACTTGAAGAATCCTCCCAAGAATTCTATTCTTCAGTTTGAAACTGATCAAACATGCAATTAAGCTGTATTAGTAGTAGTAGTACTAGAATGCAAATGTTGGAAACAAAGAGAAAGGAAAAGTAGTTGGAAAAACTAGTCTTGGTGATAGAAATATAGTTGGAGATGATGTGACAGAATTTTGATAAACCAACAACTTTTTTGTCGCAAATACATTTTTCTGACAACACAAAGAGTGATTATACATGTGGACTTTTCCAGATGGAATACACTGAAATAAAATTGACAACATCTGTGAGAAAACAAGATAGAGAAACTCAATATCAGCACCTAAAACCAGTTCAGAAACTGACTGTGAAAGAGACTACCAATTGCTCCTATGTAAGTTCACGTTGAAGCTGAAGAAAATGAATTTAAGTCCATGAGCATGAAAAGACAACCTTGAATCTATCCCACTGAATTTCAAGAACATCTCAAGAAGAGATTTGGCACATTGAACAATAATGACAGCCTGAGCTGTGGGGGTACATCAAGAACATCATTCGTGAGGAAAGCAAAAGGCACTAAGCAAAGATAAGAAAGAACTTGCTTTTAATCTTAGAGTAGTTACGGGAAATGGAAGAAATGATGACACAGACAATTTCAAAGGACAATTTGAGATGACAAAGTCAAATATTATAATAAAATGTCCAAAGATATAGAGTAATAAAACCCTAAACAAAGAACAAACTCAGTATAAACTGAAAGAACCCAAGAAAAAAATTAAGCCTTGAGTTGCAAGATTGAAAGATTCTATGGAAAAAAGTATTGAATGATTCAGGAAGTATTAAAAGAAGATGGAAAGTATATACATAGTTACTGTGCCAAAAAGAATTAGTCAACATTCAACCATTTCCAGAGGTAGCATATAAGCAAGCACCAATGTTGAAGGAAGAACTTCAAGCTGCAGTGAAGGCTTTAGCCAGAAAACAAGTCTCCAGGAATTGATAGAATACCAATTGAAAGAATTCAACAAGAGACATTTCTATAACAGAATGCTCAAATTATAAAACAATGCTATTAATATCACCTGGAAGTAAAATTTTGCTGAAGATCATCCGATGATGGTGACAGCAGTGAGTTGACAGAGAGCTGCCAGGGTTTGACTGGATGCAGAAGAGGACTGTAGAAAAAGAAATCCAGTGACAGTCATGTATGTATAAGAGAGAGCTTTATATCAAGAAGTAATTTTATATCAAGAAAATATCCCAGCCCAGACCAGATCAAGTCTATAAGTCCTATAATAAATAGTCCATAAGTTTTATACTAGTCCCTAAGTACCTCTTCAGACTCATAGAGTACAAGCAATGATGCAGAATGCAGGACTATCACAGGTTGATGGGTGTAAAGTTTTGTGGATCCAATGGCTGTGGACGTATCTCCAGGTCTCTGGCTGCCATTGGCATCAGCCAGCCAGAATGTGAAGGCAGAGAGAGGGGGAGATTCCCAGGGCCCTCCTTATGAAAAGGCAATACCCACAGGAGTCTCCATCAGGCTGTGACCTGATTGACAAGCTAAACTCCACCTTTACACTTATATATCTTCAAATGGACATGAAATTATATAACTACAACAAGGATGTGGAACAAGGGATAACATTGCTGATGTCAAATGGACCTTGGTTAAAAGCAAAGTGTGTTTGACCGGGTTTACTAGAGAAACAAATTCAGAGAGACACTTATATATGTGTAAGAAAAAGCTGTATATCAAAGATTAATTGTATATCAAGAAAGTATCACAGCCAAGTTCAGATCAAGTCCATAAGTCTGATATTAACCCATAAATCCGACACCAGTCCATAAATCTGTCTTCAGACTCAGGCAGCCATGTGCAATAATGCAGAATGTAGGAAGAACACAGTTCAGTGGTTGAAAAGTCTTGTGGATCCAGTGGCAGTGGGAGCATCTCAGCATAGCATCTCAGGAGTCACCACATGTCTCCTCCAACTCTCTTAATACCCTCAATTTAACAGGACATTATGTAACTAGAGATGTACAGGACATTATGTAACAGAGAATACCAGAGAGATGTTTATTCGTATTTTATTGACTCTGCCAAGGCATTTAACTGTGTGGACAATAATAAACTGTGGATAACCTTGAGAAGAATGGGAATTTCAGAACACTTCACTGTTCTCATGTGAAACATGTATGTGGATCAAGAGGCAGTTATGTGAACAGAACAAGGGAATACTGCAAGGTTTAAAATCAGGAAAGGTGTGCATCAGAGCACCTGGATTGGATAAAGGCATGGTAACAACTTGCAATATGCAGATGATACAACCTTTCTTGCTAAATGTGAGGTGGACTTGAAGTCTTTGCTGCAAGGATTGCAGCCTTTCATATGGATTACAGCTTAATGCAATGAAAATAAAAATGCTCACCATGGGACCAATGTGATTAATGGAGTAAAGATTGAAGTTGTAAAGGATTTTGTGTTGCTTGCATCGACAATCGATGTTCATGCAAACAACAGTAAAGAAATCAAAGGAAACATTGCATTTGTAAATCAGCTGCACAAGATCTCCTTAAAGTGTTGTAAAGCAAGGGTGTTATTGGGAGACTAAGGTGTGCCTGTCCCAAGGCATCATATTTTCAGTCAACTCACATGCATGTGAAAGTTGGACACTGGAGAAGGAACACCAACGAAGAATTGATACATTTAAATTGGGGGGCTGCTGAAGATACCATGGACTGCCAAAAGAACAAACAAATCTGTCTTGGAAGAAGTACTTAGAGGCAAGGATGACAAGACTTCAGCTAAAGTACTTTGGACAAGCTGTCAGGAGGGACCACTTCCTGGAAAAGACATTATGCTTCCAAAACAAGAGAGGCATGAAAATGAGGAAGGCCCTCATTGAGATGGATTGGCACAATGACTGCAACAATGAACTTAAAGAATTACAATTGTGAGGATGGCTGTAGTACCTACATAATCTGTTGTCAATTTGAGACAAGAGTGAGGGGTGGAGTTTAGCCTGTCAATCAGGTCGCAGCTTGAGGGCCTCATTTGGAGGTGCTAAGGAGATAAATAGCTTGCTGGAGACAGGACACACACTCACTGCCTCTGAGGCATTCCTGTTGAGAAGGTACATGGAGCAACGCTAGTGCCCTGAGTTGGAGGAGCCACATAGAGACACTTGCCAGTGCTGAGATGCTTACAATGCCACTGGATCCACAAGACTTTCCACCCACTGGCCCATGATTGTCCTGCATTTGGCATCATTGCATGTGTTACGTGAGTCTGAAGAGGAATTTATAGATTGGTATCAGATATATGGGCTAAAATCAGACTTATGGCCTTGATGTGGGCTGGGCTGGGATGTTTTCTCAATGTTCAATTGCTCTTGTATATAAAGCTCTTTCTTATACACATATGAGTGTCTATGGATTTGTTTCTCTAGTCAACGCAGACTTACACAATGGCTCATGATGGGACAGTGGTTCCTTCTGTTAAATGTGGGTTACTATGAGTAGGACTGAACTGATGACACCTGACAACAACACAAACAACAACAAAACGGACTATTATTATATATACTGAGAATCATGACCTAGCCAAGTTGACATTTTGGTGGAGGGTGGTGGTGGTGGCACAATTTAGTATATAACACCAGGGGTCCTTGCCAGAGTGTGAAACCCTGCGCCATCCTCAAATCAACATAAACCTTTGTTTCCTGTCTAAAGTTCTGTCCACCTTGATTAAGCACTCTTCATATCTAGTACCAGGAGCCTTTTTTCTGGCTCATGCCAGTGAGGCTAAGTAATTTGCCCAGAATATTCCCAGCCAGTTAATGCTAGAATTTTATTGTCAATATCAGTCTAACATGAAGAATAGTGTATCCGGGGGTCTTGTGGTGAAGAGGCTTGCCATGCCGCTAGTCCAGTGAAATGTCAGTCTTTCTGGGGAAGGGTACACTGTCTCTGCAGATTCTGAGAGTTAAGGTGGCCCTGTCAAGCCCGGATTTCTCCATTCAGTGTTGCGATCTCACATTGTGGGAATTGAGGCTTCCCCACTAGGGGTATGACCAGCAGTTGCTGGCAAATGTTTAACAGCCAACTCCCTGAAACAAACAAAAAATAAATAAATCCCTGAATTTGAATATTTGCTGATGTGTATGTATTGTCCTATAGGTTTCAAGATACTAAGATGATATAACTGAACATGCAGTTCTGAAGAGATAATAAAAAATTGAACCAGAGAACTAATAAGAGCTGGATCCAGTATACTAGACTGATTGGGCATTTAACTATCTGTGGAGCGCCGGGCTTCAAATCACCAGGGCCTGAGTGTGTTGCCCAGCTATGTCCACTCCTCTGCTTCAGATTTCTTTGTAAGCTACTAAAGAGGCCTTCTACCTCACCCATTTATCTTGTTAATGGTCTTCAGTTTTTTAGCCTCTATCTTTCAAATATCTAGATAATTTCACCTGCAAGTGTACTCTCCTTCCCTAGGTGAGACTTTTCCCAGGTTACTACCAGTAAAATTTTCCCCAACTTGGTGTCTCTTTGAGTCAGGGATATATTTGCCTCATATAACCCTTAGGACATCTATGTTAGGCTGGGTTGACTACAGAAATAAATTCGTTGACACTCATGTATGTGTAAAAGAGAGCTTTATTTCAAAGAGTAATTGTATACTAAGAAAACATCCCAGTCCAAGCTAGATCAAGTCCATTAGTCTTATATTAGTTCATATGTCCAATACCAGTCCATAAATTCCTCTTCAGACTTGTGCAGACTCGTGATGTCAAATGCAGGAAGATCACAAGCCAATGGGTGAAAAGTCTTGTGGATTCAGTGGTGGTGGAAGCATCTCAGTGCAATGGCTGCCATAAGACTGGCTCCATGTGGCTTGTCAACAGGAAGACCAAGGCTGAAAGAGAGTGTCCCATCTCCATGTGGAAGAGAGGGAGTTCCCAAAATCCTCATGATTAGGCCACACCCACAAGGAGACATCTTTAAGCTGTGACCTGATTGACAGCTAGACTGCACCCCTTCACTCTTAATAGCTTTAAGTTGACACGATTATGTAACTACCACAAAATTATTATCTGCTTCCTGGTAGCCATGAGTTAATCCCTAAGTCTGTGTTCTCTATTGAATACTGGAACCGGGTGTGTTAGTTCTTGTTCCTAAGACACAGATGTCAGGATGGCATTGGATGTGCAAGGAATTTAATTAGGAAAATGTGCATTTGGAACATAAGTTGGAGAGAGCAGGGCAAGCACTCCCTTGTTATGTAGATGTGAACTTTGGGAAGTGGGGTGTTAGGAAAGAGAATCACATACTTTAGTATCCTCTAATCCCAAGGTGCAGCAGGAGAATGCTGCATTTGCACAGCAATGGATTCCACTAGCACCTGCCCCATTGGCTGTTGATAGGAACAGTTTGTGGGAGGGCTATTCAAGATGATTCTACCCATCAATTCTCAAAGGGAATGCCCATAGCACACTAAGGCTCTATGGCAGGAGATCTGAGCCACGTGTGGCATGGCTGCTCGGCCTCTGTGTTTCCTCTAAATTAGTTATTATATATAATGGATTCCATTTGAGAATTTATGGGTAGAATACATCCTTGGTAACATTAGACTCTCCACATTACATTCTGTCAAATGTTCATGACGTCTGGTTTACTTGCAATTAGTGATCCTCATGTTGGCTTGTGATGTGGATAATAAAAGTCTCATCCTTAAAGTATTTTGATCCCAGGTGATAGTCCTCCTCACCTTTGATTCTGCCACCTGTTCGATCTCAGCATCCATGACCACCAACATGGTTCAAAATTTGTCAACTCAGGGGCTTTGTGGTCTTCTCTACAACTCTCACTTTAACTACCACCCCTAATGCCATGTACTCATTCATCAAATGTATTTCACAAGAGCTAGGCCTTGTGTGTTCCAGTGTCCATTATGGAACTATTTTCAATCCCATTACAGTTAAAGTTGGATGGGAAATAGCTCTTTACCTTTAGCATTTATCTTCTTCCAGGTTCTGTTCTTGTCATTGTAAACTTTATTTAATTTTCAGAAAATCCTCTGAGGCAGGTATTATAAGTTCTGTTTTATAGATAGTAAGTGTCAGAGATAGATGGGAGTGAAATTGTGTCTATTTGACTTGGAGTTTAAACCCTGTTGTAGAGATAGTCTAGCAAAGAATGCAGAGCAATTTATACTCAATGCTGGGGGCAATAAAGGTAACAATAAGGATTTTGAAGTATGAAAGTAATATAATTAAAGTGGCATCTATTTTAAATTAGTCGGACAAGATTGAAAAAGGGTAAGATTGAAGTCAGAGAATCATCTAGGGCAGTGGTTCTCAACCTTCCTAATGCCGCGACCCTTTAATACAGTTCCTCATGTTGTGGTGACCCCTCAACCATAACGTTATTTTCATTGCTACTTCATAACTATAACTTTGCTACTGCTATGAATCGTAATGTAAATATCTGATAGAAAAGATATATTTTCAAATTGAACATAATTAATGCATAGTGATTTATCACAAAAAGAACATCTAATTATGTATTGTGAAATATTTATTTCTAATTACAAATAAATGGAATTTTTGTCTTGAAGCATGGCGTAGCATGGGTAACAGTCTTCACGCTGGGTACTCATAGGTGGGCATATCTGCATGTGGGTGGACCCACCTGGAGGATAGAGGAGCGGTGTCTCAGTTCATAAAACCATCGGAAATATGTTTTCTGATGGTCTTAGGCGACCCCTGTAAAAGGGCAGTTTTACCCCTTCCCCCCAAGGGTCACGAGGTTTACATGGGGAAAGGCATATAGCAAAAAACGGAGAAAAGGGACCAGATTTGGAGACAGATTAAAGAGGAAATTGATGGCTGTTTTTGCTTGATGGGTTGAGGTTATTGATAGAATTGATAGGGTCAAAAATTGTTCCATATTTCAAACCTGTGTAGCTGGTAGAACTGAGTTGACCTTGAAGGGGTTCTGGAAGAGGGTGGCTTTCATGGGAAAGAAATATTGAAATGAGCAGTAGATTGAGGAAGACACTAGGCTGGATGCTTGGGAGCTTCGTACACAGGGTTGTCAGAGGAGTCAGGATTGTACAGGGACCGTATCCAAAGACCTGGTGGTGGAAAAGGCGGTGGGCCAAAGGCCAACCTTAGGGAACTTCCACATCTAGAGTGCAGTGTGGGGAAGAAGAGTCTGGATGTCAAACCAAAGAAAAGAGCCACAGGAACATTTGGAGGAGGACTAGAACAGTGAAAGGCCAGAGCAGTTAAGTATATCATATGAAAATTACATTATTTCAAAGATCTTTTATATTCCCTAGGGTATTAAAATTGAGGACAGTATAGACAATATTCAATTTAGTGTGTTCGGTTGAATAATATCATTAATAATAGGGCCTTTTAAAATGGAAACTTTTGCAGTGAAGCCAGGGATATGACATGTCCTATACAAACAAAGACTAGGAGTAGTTTTAAAATAAAATTTTTTAAATGCTAGTAATTATGGAATAACCAACTAGGTCTTCAGGCAAATACAATTCCTATTCAGAAAGCTGTTTGGAGTTCAGCCATGCATTTGCTCATCATTCCTGAAAATATGGACACTTTTAGAACATCCTGTCCTTGGCCAGCTCTCTGGACGCTGAGCCCCTTCTCTAAAAGGATACCTTCCACTGGTGGGTACCCCTGGGAAACTGGCTTTTTTCCAGGACTATGGCAAGGAAATATCACTTGGTTCTTTTTCTTTTAAACTGGTGAGATCATATTTCTTCCAAGGTCTTACAACCCCACAGTCATTTCTAGTGCTTAAATCATCTACCAGTGGTGTGCTGTAATTTGTAAATATTTAGGTCAAAGCTCACAGAAGTGAAAAATCAGCTGAGCAGAAAAACAAAGTGTGTTGAACATAATAACTCATGGAAACGAAAACTGCAGAGCGCTGGGAGTTGCTCACCAAGTGACCTCATTACCTAGGACATAATCAGCCACACATCCTCTGAATTCTAGAAACAGGTGCTCAAAGTCACCTCCAAAGTTCATGCATGCTAACAATGCAGTCAATAGTTCGTACACGTGTGTGTGTGAATGCAAGATACCATTCTAATGCAAGGCACTCAGGTTTCATTATATTTTATTGACATTAGTTTTGTCTTGCTGACAACTGTTTTCCAGCCCACCATATATCAGTAGTAGTTAGATGTGTGGGTCTAGCTTCAGGTGATACAGACAGCATGGAGAAGACAATGAGAGGCTGATACATACAACGGGACAAGGACCAGAGACAGCATGATGGCAAAAAGATCACGGGAAGCCGACCATGAAGAAGCAAGAACTGAAAAGAGAGCCACTTGTTCTCACGGCCAACTCACTCACTCACTGGCTCCCTGGCAGAGGGTCCACTGTAGCTCAGAGCAACCCGATGGGCAGAGTAGAACTGCCCTTGTGGGGTTCTCAGGCTGTCACTTTTTATGAAATCAGGAAGTCTCGCTTTTCTCCGATGGAGCTGCTAGTAGGTTGGAACTGTGGACCTTACTGTTAGCAGTCCAGGCATAGCCCAGTACACCAGCAAGTGTCCTTGTCATAGCCAACGGGGTCATCAACTCTGACCTCAACAGAGAGGGAAACATTACATTTGAATTGAGACACTTGACGTTAAAAAATCATATAGGTTGCATGCCCAATTTTTCCCGACAAGAAGGTATACTCTGTTTCAGAAAACTATTTATAAAAATGGTTAGCATTTTCTAAAACCACTTTGATGTAAACATAGAACTTGATGTTTTCATATATTGCATTCCCTTATTGTGCCCCCACTTGTTGGTAGGTCCCATGGAGCTGATTCTGACTCCCGGGGAATCACTGCTCTATGCATGGGACAAGAGGAAGCATTGCCCGGGGTTGCACCAGCCCCAGTTCTTCTTAGGTTTTCGCCCATTGCTGCAGCCACTGCGTCAATCCATCTTCTCCAGAGTCGTCTTCCTTGTCGCTGCCCCTCTATTTTACCAAGCATGATGTCTTTCCAGGGACTGGTGTCTCCTGATAACATGTTCAACGTTCATGTACCCTTGTCTACCGTTGGATAGATGTAGTTTTACTGCCATCCACTTCCCCTGCTCTGCGCTCTGCTACCACATGGAATAATGTGAACTAGAAGGAAATTGTTGTTCAAAATCATGGAGAGTATCTGAAACTTTACGTGAAGATTTCTTTTGAATTTAATTTAGCATGTACAAGGGACTTCAAAACGTTTGTGGAAAATAGAATGAAAAGATCATGGATTTTTTCCATGAACTCGCTGAAGCCTCTTAATATATATTAATAAACAGATATGATGGTAAGGTGAATTTCTTTGTACTTGTGAAAAATGTTTCCTGTGTTGTCAGAGAATGTTGCATAACTTTAAAACATAAATATTTAAATAAATTGTTTTAAACAATACTGAAGTAAAAAGGATAACCTAGCTTTGCTCAGAATAGGCAAACAGGTATTGTGGCATAACAAACTGAGGGGGCTTGGGGAGCCATGGGTACAGGTCTGAGAAGCTCCCTGCACTTCATGGCTCACTCATCTAGGAAAATTTCAGCTTTGTGGTTATCTGTTGTTTCGGAAACAGTTCTAGTTTCCAACCAGTACCCGGCATTATGCTAGGTCTTTACAAAGGCAAACAACAAACAAACAAAAAAACCCACAGTCTCTGTTTTAGTAGGCTATATATGAGCCTGATACTCTCTTGAATTTGGGGAATGAATTATTTGTTGTGGGTAGAATGAATAATATAAGGAACAATCATAGGATCACATAACCTGTCTGCAAACCTCCATTCCAAGCCTTTGTATCCCAACGTATCCTGGTTTCCTTTATGGAGACTTGCCCGTGACCTGTGAACCGTGTGGACAAGTCATGTTCCTCCACACACCTGGGTGACAGGTGCCAGATGCACACTCGCTGGAAAATTAATTCAAGACATACTACCTTGAATTAGCTACAGAATGTTAAGGAATTACAATTCACTCCCTGCTTTAAGGTCTAACTAAGGAAGCCTCTCCTTTCCTTGGTTCCTCAGAGAGGTGTAAGCCCTTGCTAAGCCCCCATCCCATGCTGCCTCAGCACCACCTACTGGCTCCGACGGGGATCTAGCGCAGAGGTGCTGTCCCAGTCTGCGCAGCTGCGTCGCCAGGAGCGACTATCCAGGTTCCCCAGAGAATCTGGCAGGAAACATGGAGGGCAGGTTGGGCACAGCTCTTTCACTGTGGTGACCAATTGTAGGCGGACGATGAGGCTACGAGGCATAATTAGGTCTAGAACGTAGCTGCCCAGCCTGGTGGGACCTTCCACACATAAGAAAACATCATGATGGCTTCAGTGGGTAGCCAAGTTGATCTGGACCGATGGCAGCCCCATGTGGGTCAGAGTCCATCTGTGATCATAGCTGATTTTGGAAGTGATTCTCTTTTATTCCCAAAGATAGGCATCTCTGGATACCTCAATCAACCAACCTTTCAGTTCACTGCCAAACGGGAACTGAACAAACCAGGGATTATTGTTGGTATTTGTGCATAGAATAAGTAATATAAGCAATAGTAACAGAATTGCATAACCTATATGTTGGACTCCAACCCAAACCTTTGATTTCCCAACCTAGCCTGATTTCCTGTATGGAGATGTCCAGCAATGTGCCGACGACACAGACCCTGAGTCTGACCTGTGTGACAGGTGTTAGCTAGACAAATGCAGGACAGGGGTACCCCCAGGTCCTAACTTCTGATTCTTAGCACTGTCGTGAACACGTTTGCTAGCTCCATTTCAGTTGCATCGCCAAGGTGACGCTTCCCAGAATGGTAGCTCATGTTGTCACCCACAATACCGGCTTTCCAGACCATACCAACTACTTAGAAATGTATATTGTCAATTTCAATCACAGAATGACATGTCACGAATACGTTCTCTGTTGAATTGCATGATTAATTAGAACATTATTAGTAACTGAGCAGAAGCCTTTTGCAAAAAGGGTTCTCCTTATTTTCTTTTCTTACTCCATTCTCAAAAAAATTATTGATATGATTTCATAAATACTGACTACCACAATATTGTAGCTAAAACACCAGAAATTGGCAAAAATCAGTGACTGAAAAATTCTGGCAGTAACAAAGTCAGTGCATGTTTGTAGTGCATACAGATGAAAGGAAACCACAGTTTAAAAGCGTTATCATCATAGGGTAATCATGACAGTTTTGACTGACGCACATTGGGAGGTGCAAAAATTAAATCTACTTAGAGTTATAGTCTTGTAGTTTATTGATACATCTTGTCATAACTAATTATAGGAATATTTTATTAAAAGTAATAATTTTCCACTGTTCAAAACATCATTTTTCCTACTGGCTTTCTGTTTTCTATTTCTATTCCTCATTCTTTCTTAACCTTTCCAGAATATTAAATTTGCTGCCTTTTAAAAATCTCAAATTACTGATTAATATAAGGAGTATATATCTGCCTAATATTAATAACTCACTGTATAAATCTGTCTGTTGTTTGGCTGAAAATTGAACCATGAGAATGAATTAAGTTCTAGGCTGAAGGATGGCTAAGAGTCTTGGGAGCTCAACCAGTCACTATTTGACCAGTAAACCTGGTATTTTTGCTCGTCCATTTTTATGATTTTGAGTCTTATCCCACATTTGTTTTCCACTCTATCCAGAACCCTCCACTGTGATCACTTTCAGAGGGATTGTGTGATCCATTAGTGCAATGCACTATTTCTACGAGTCTTTGATTTTTTATTCGTCTTTATTCCAGACAGCAAGAGACCTCTCACATGCTTTTAAGGCTTCAGCTAGTACTCAGCAACACAGAATGTGGAACATTGTCTTTGTGGACTATGTTATGCCGACTAACCCCTAACTCCAGTGTCCCCCTAGACTGCGGTCCTGAGCCCCACACCCAGTGGCTCATTTCACCATGGTGTTTGGGGCTAAGACATATTCATAACTCCCCCCACCCCCCTGTTAGACTATATTCATGGCTATATTTGCAGCACATATAAGTGCATCCGGAAACATATGCTCTGTCATACCTCTATATATTTGTGAGTGTAGTCTCATTCTCCATCCAACACATGTTCAGTTTGCATTTCTATAATATATTGACAGACTATTATTAATGCTATTGCAGGATTATATATTTAATAATATTTATTATTATTTTCATTCTTGTACTTTCATCAGTGCCTTCCTTTGCCTTAATCATTTTTGCTGATCTCCCCCCATATTGTTTATTGCATTCCCCTTCACCAAGGTTAATATGTGTCTACTCTTTTGTTCTTTATTTACACTCCCTTTCCTTCCCACCCTACTTGTTAAACTTCAGAATGTTACTTTTGTGTGAAAACTTTTTATTGACATTTATAAATGTGTCTCTTACTAAGTAGTCATTGTGTGATTGACTATCTCGCGTTCATCCCTAGGCATTCCTCAACGTGGTTGTGGGAGGCGCGTGGAGAGAGTTCCCACTCACCGCCACCTCAGTACCCCAGGGAAAACACCGCCGTGTCCGGTGCCGCAGGCGCAGTTGTTCTTCTATTGGAGATCATTGTCAAGGATCTTCCTCTTTTTTCGCTGTCCCTCTGTTTTACCATGCATGATGTCTTTTTCCAGGACTGGTCTCTCCTGATAACAAGTCCAAAGTGCATTAGGTAAAGTCTCTCCATCCTTGCCTCTATGAGGCACTCGGGCTATCCTTCATCCAGGATAGATTTGTTTGTTCTGTTGGCAGCTCATGGGTATTTTCAATATCATTTGTTAGCACTGTAATTCAAATGCATCTATTCTTTGGTGTTCTTTTCACTCTGCATACTGTCCTGGTTCAGTCATCCTAAGGCAGTGTTTCACATAGTCATGGGCATTCCTTACTATTGGGTAGTATTCCATTGTGGATATGTACCATAGTTGGTACATCAATTCTGCTGATGGACTTTTGCTGTTTTATATTTTGGCAATTGGGAATAATGTTGTGATGCATGTAGGTGTGCATATATCTATCTGTGTCATGGCTCTTCTTTCTCTAGGATATGGTAGTTCTGGTTCCTACTTTTAAATGAAATGTCATATCATTTCCCCCAGTGGCTGTACCATTGTACAATCTCATCAGCAGGGTATGAGTGTTCCAGTCTCTCCACACCCTTCCTAGCCTTTGTTGTTTTTTATTTGCTTGAACTTTTCTATTATTGCTGCGGTGAGATAAGGGCAGGATATGACAAAATAAACAATTTGTGAATTATCAAGGGCTCATGAAGGAGGGGGTAGAGGGGAGGGAGGGGGGAAAATGAGGACCTGATGCCGGGGACTTAGGTGGAGAGCAGGTGTTTTGAGAATGACGAGGGCAATGAATGTACAAATGTGCATTACATAATTGATGTATGTATGGATTGTGATAAGAGTCATATGAGCCCCTAATAAAACGATTTTTAAAAAAGAATTAAGCCTAATAAACAAATACCTGCTCAAAAAAAAATGACTACTGTGGAGCTCTGGTAGTGTAGTGGGTTACTTGTTTGGCTGTTAACATCAAAGTCAGCAGTTCAAGACCACAAGCTGTTGTGAAGGAGAAAGATGAGGCTTCCTGCTCTGGTAAAGAGTGAGCCTCTGAAATGCTAAAAGACATTACTATTCTTTCCTATAGGGCTGCTGTGTATTGGAATCAACTTGATGGCAGGAAGGATTTTAGTGTTTAGTAATTACAAACTTTTCTTTATTTATTTTTTAGTGTTCATTCATGTCCTCTGACTTTTTAGGGGGGTGGGGTTGGGGGTGTATTATTTATGGTTTTTGTTGTTGAGTGGTTAAAGTTTTTTTTTTTTAATCAATTTATTGGGGCTCATACAATTCATCACAATACATAGATCAATTGTGTAAAGCACATCTATACATTTGTTGCCCTCATCATTCCCA
>NW_022103955.1:3784053-3810487 GCF_000313985.2 Echinops telfairi | reverse complement strand
AAACCTAATTGTGTTCTCTAAGATTGTCTGTGATGGCAAAAGGGAGGAGAGTGGGAAGGGGGAAATAAAGGATAAAGAGATAGCTGATCCCTGATTACTTGTATGTGGGGCCAAAAGGGTTTAGACCCTGCCTCACAATGGCAGGTTGGTGAGCTCTTTTAATGCAGGGACCCAGTGGTGCTGGGCAGTGTTGCCCTAGTTGATGAGCTTGCTTAGAGGTCCGAAAGAGGTTTTCGCAGCAGCGCAGTGTGGTGTAGGTGCTTGTCCCAGCTGCCTTGTGTGGTGTTCAGCACTCCCACGGTGGGTGGGCTGGAGTTTTTCCTGTTATTTGGGTTGATTTGCCCTAAATGGAGGGTAGTGATCTGGATGTCAGTAATGGTTTATGATAGGAGAGAGTGGGAGAGAGGAGGAAAAAGAGGGAAAAGGAAGAGAGAAAATAAGAACCCCAGCTTGTTGAGACTGGCTGAGTTCGTTGAGACTGACTGCGGTGGGAAGGGTAGAAATGCTAGTGAATATAGAGGGGAAGATATAGTAGTAGGTAGGGTGATAAATGAGGCTTGATAACATCCGTGAGGCTGGAGGGGTTCCAACTCTTCCTCCAGGTAGTGGGATGCTGTACCCCCTTTATGTAGGGTTCCACGGATGCTGTGTGGGATTATTTGCGAAGGCTAGAACTCTGGCTTTCCCTAGTATGTCTGCCCTGTGCTATACATAGCACCACAGCAAGGGTGGGGGGTGGGGTGTTCCCACAGCCCAGTCGAGAGCCGGCAGGGGCTCCTCAGCTATGTGTAGAGTCACTGAAAGGGGACCTGGGCTTATTGTCCTATCGAGGCTGCTGGTGTCCTACTTCTAGTTCAAAGGCTTTTATTTTTATTTATTTATTTTTTTATCCCCTTGGTCCACTAGACTAAAATCAAATTAATCTGTCCCAAGCAGTCTCTGCCTGCAGCTCAGTGCTACTTAGGACTGAGGCTTGGAACTACCGGTCTTTGTTATGCAAAAAGCCTCCAGGCCCTGCAGCTGGAAGTCCTTAGCTAGGTTAATTCACGTGCTAATTTATGTTAAGGACCCCCAGCCCAGGTGCTGTTTGCCGCTGCTGGGAGAGGGCTGCAGTTTGGGTTATTGACCTATAATATATATTTCACCTTCTTTTTTATTTTTATTTTTCAATACTTGTGATGTGCTCTGGATGGGTAGCTGTCAGGCTGGTCCCCAGAGGGGTAGATCCAGCCTATCGGGGGGGTTGTTGGCATCTCTGCCAATTGGAATTGATTATGCTCCCTGAATTCGGCTCACCCTCTCCCGCACCGTGATCTACTTCAGGTAATAATCTGCTTTTTCTTCTATTCTAAATTATGGCTAGGCGCCCCCGCCACTCCCCAGGCAGTGAGCTCAGGGAGGCCAACAGCGCGGAGATCGCCCGCGCGGGGTTCTCCCCTGTGTGGCGGCACTGTCCCTTTAAGGCGGCAACGGGAGAAACCGCGGCTCCAGCCAAGCCGCTGCTGGTGAGCGGGCTCGCAGAAGCTAGTGCGCTTTAAAGCATTCTCGGTTTACTTTGTGAGTGGAAATTGCACCCAAAAAAGAGATTCAGGAGAGACCCTAGTACCCCAGTTCTAACTTCTGGACACCACCTCCCCATTCCCTTCGCCTTACCTCCCAATTTTCTGGTCTGGCAGCAGGAGCTCTGGATGATGCGTCTTATCGGGTCGCCATATCCCCTTCTCTCCGAGTGGTTAAAGTTTTATATCAATTTTAAAAATCAGTCTTGTGGCTAGTGTGTTGTCGTCAATTGTTTTTAAATTCTATCAATTGTCTTTCTTTTCTTTAGGTGAAATATTTTGGTGCATTTAAGTGTCTAAGTATTATGAGATCTGAAACTCTTAATGCATCTCATTCTATTTGTATGTTGTTAGTTATGTTGATAGTGTATTTATGAAATATTAGAAACCTTAAGTTTGTTCCTATTTTTTCTTTGATATCTTGTATTCATTAACTTTTTCCATTTGGATTTTTGATGCATGTATTAGTCTGGATAGAACAGAGAAACAAATCCAGGTAGACTCATATGTGTAGAGAGCTTTATATGCAAGAGCAATTGAATATTGAGAAAACATTCCAACCCAGTCCAGATCAAGTCCGTAAGTCTGATATTAACCCATATGTCTGATACCAACCTATAAAGTCCTCTTCAGACTCATGCAACATATGCAATGATGCCAAATGCAGGAAAACCACAGGCTAGTGGGTGGAAAGTCTTGTGGATCCAATGACAGTAGAAACCTCTCAGTGCTGGTGTGGGTCTCCATGTGGCTCCTCCAGCTCTCAGGGCTCTGGCTGCATCAGGGTAGTTCACGTGGCTTCTCAGGAATGTCTCGCAGGGAGTGTGTCTGTGTCCTGCCTCCAGCGAACTATTTCTCTCCTTTGCGGCTTCCAATGAGGTCATCAAGCTGTGACCTGACTGCCAGGCTAAACTCCACCCCTTCACTCAACTCTGAAATTGACAACAGATTATGTAACTACCACAATGTATCTTGAATTCATTTTGGTATATAGTGTGATATTTGGGTTTTGTTTCCTTTTTCTGTATATGGAGTTTTGCCAGCCCCATATACAGAAACTCTCTCTTTATTGGAGACTCTCTCTTCCCCATTTAATGAGCTCCAACCCTTTGTCAACAATCAGTTGGTTTACTTCCAGATTCTCAGTTTGTTTCATTCGTTTATGCATTTGTCTTAGTGCAAGTACCTGACTATTTTCACTATTGTGAAGTGTAATAAGTTGTCATATCAAGAAGTATGAAACCTCATACTTTACACACACACACACACACACACACACACACACACACACACACGGAAGGTTCACTGTGCGGGGATCATGGGTCTAGGGGATGTGCTCCACTCCTGGCTCTTGCTGGTAAGGAGATCCTTCTCTTTGTTTTTCATCTTTAGTTGTTAGGTATTCTGGAGTTGGTGCTGGCTCTTAGTGACCCCATGTTCAACCGAATAGAATTCTGCTGGTGTCAGTGCCCTCCTCCCAGTGGTTATTTTCATCATGGTGTTGATCCGTCTCCTTGAGTCGTTATTTGCTTATCTGGGGTCTCTTTCCTTTCCATATAAAGTTAATAATTAATTTTTCTCTTTCTTTAAAACATAATGAACCAATCTGAATCAAGATTGTTTTATCTCTAGATTGCATTTTCACATTATTAACTCTTCTTATCCATGAGCATGGTACATGCCTCCACATTTATAAGTCTCTATGGTTTTCTAAAGGGTCACTATCAGTTGGAATCAACTCCATGACAGTGACTTTGCTTTGGTTTGGCTGGGTTTGTTTTAGTAGGATTTTTTTTATAGGTTTTTGTGTCTCTGGCTAGATTTTCTTTCTAAGTAGTTCATCTTTTGGATGATTATTGTAAATGTATTTTTTTCCATTGTAAATGGTATTTTTTTCTCTGATTTTCTTTTGAGAATTTTCTTTGTTAGCTTAGTGAAATGCATCTGATATTGGTATGTTGATCTTGTGCCCTTTGCTGACTCTTTCAATTAGTTTCATTTACTTTCATTGCTGAGTCTCTGGGATAGTTTATGTATAGGATATCTATTCAGATAGGATATATATGACACTATTTATCTATCAGTTATTGTACTGTGGTGGCCTGCATGTTGCTGTGACGCTGGAAGTTATGTAAATATTTCAAATTCTAACAGGGTCACCCAAAGTGAGCAGGTTTCAGCCAAGCTTCCAGACTAAGAATGGACAATGGAGAAAGAATAGGCTGTCCACTTTCAAGGAATTAGCCACTGAAATTTTTATGAACAGCAGCATAACATTGCCAGATACTGAAAAGCCCAAAGATGAGCCTTTGAGGTCAGAGGCATTCAAAATATTGAATAAGGAAGAGCTATCTTCTGAAAGTAATATGATAATAATGATGTGGCTAAAATAAAACATCGGGGGCCTTAATTTGTTGATGAGCCATAACTCAAAGTGACAAAAACTAGCTGAAAATATCTATTTGTAATCAGAACTGGCAATGTACTAAGTATGAATCTAAGAATATTAGAAATGGTCAAAAATGAAGTAATGAATAAAGATCTGTAAACTGAGCATTGGTGAGTTGCAATGGACAGGTATTGGCCAATTTTAATTGATTTATTATGCTGGAAATGGCAAATTCAAGATCAGTTGTGTTGCATTCATCATCAAAAACATTTCAAGATCTACCTTGAAGAACAATGCTGTGATAGAATAATATCTATATGCATACAAGGAAATTCAGTTGTGTTATTCAAATTTATGCACCAACCACTAAAACTAGTGATGAAGAACTTGAACAATTCTACCAATATCTTCAGTCTGAAATAGAATAAACATGCAATCAAGAAGCATTGATAATTATTAGTGAATGGAATTCAAAAGTTGGAAACAAAGAGGAAGGAACAGTAGTTGAAAAATACGGCCTGTTTGATAGAAAAAGTTTGGGATTACATGATAGAATTTTGAAAGACCAATGATTTCTTTGTTGTAAATACCTTTTGTCAACAACATAAATGATGACTATACACATGGACTTCTTCCAATGAAATAAACAGAAATCAAATTGATAACATCTGTGGAAAGAGATGATAAAGAATCATCTCTATCTTCAATATCAACAGCCAATTTGTGGATCACTTTGAGAAAAATGAGAATTCCAGAATACTTCATTGTGCTTATGTGGAAACAGTACATGGATCAAGAGGCAGTTGTTCAAACAGAACAAGGGATCACTGCATTGTATAAAGTCTGGAAAGATGTGGGTCCGAGTTATATCCTCTCACCATACTTAGGTAATCTAGATGTTCAGCAAATAATTCAAGAAGCGGAACATGAAGAAGAATGTGCCAGCAGGATTGGAAGAAAGCTTACCAGCTAACTTTGGTATGCATATGATACAACCTTGCTTATTGAAAATAAGGCGAACTTGAAGTACTTGCTGATGGAGATCAAGGATTTCATCCTTCATTTTAGATCACAACTCAATGTAAAGAAAACCAAAATCCTCACAATTTTCAATTGCCCCATATACGTGTGAAAGTTGGATATTGGTTAGGAAGAATCAAGAAAAAAAACCATGTGTTTGAATTATAAAGAAAAATAGTGAAAGTGCTAGAGGTTGCCCAAAGAACAAACAAATCTGTCTTGGAAGTACAGCCAGAAAGCTCCTTAGAATCAAGGATGGCAAGATTTCATCTCATGTACTTCGGACACGTTATCAAGAGGAAAAGGGCATCCTGGGTGGTAAAGGAGAAGGGACTCACTATGTTCAGACCCAACTCAAGGTCATTTAACAACAGCAACATGCGTATGATAGCATCATGTGCAGCATTATAACTGTGCTTCTTTGAAGACATATTTGTTCATTCTTCTGACAGCCATGACTTATTCAATATTCTTCACCCAAACCATAATTCACGTGCATCCATTCTTCGTTGGTCTTAATTATTCATTACTCAACTTTCATATGCATATGAGGCAATTCACAGCACCATTTTGGGGGCCAGGTGCCCCTTATTCTTCAGAGTGACATCTTGCTTTTTAACGCTTCAAGGGGCTCTTTTGAAATGCCATAAATCATTTGATTTCTTAACTGCTGCTTCCATGAGCATGTGGATTTACAATCCTTGACAGCTTCCACCTTTCCTCTATTTATCATGTTATGTATTGGATACATATATAACATGTGAGGATATTTGCTTTCTTTATGTTGAATTGTAGCACATACTGAAGACTATAGTTTTTGATCTTCATCAGAAAGTGCTTTAAATAATCTTTGCTTTCAGCTATTAAGGAGTTCCATCTGCATATTGCAGGATGTTAATGAGTTTTCCTCCAATCATGACGCCATTTTCTTTTTATTGTAGTCCAGCGTATCAGATTACTTGCTCAGCTGCAGATTGAATAAATATGATGAAACAATATAGCTCTGATGCACCACTTTCCTGATTTTAAACCATGCAGTGTCCCCTTGTTCTTTCAAACAACTGTCTCTAGGTCTGTGTACCGCTTTCACAGGAGCATAGTGAAGTGTTCTAGAATTCCCATTATTTTCAGTGCTATCCACAATGTGTGCTGAGCCACACTGTCTCATGTTTTTCCATAGTCAATGAAACCCAAGTAAGCCCCTATCTGGCTTTCTCTGCTTTCAGCCAAGACTCATCTGATATCAACAATGATCTGCCTCATTATACATCCTTTTCTGAATCTGGTTTCACTCTCTGGCAGTTCCCTATTGATGTACTGATACACTCATTTTAAAATGGTCTTCAGCAAAATTTTACTTACACATTATGTTAATGATATCGTTTGATATGCTCTGTATTCTGCTGAATAATCTTTCTTTGGAATGGGTACAAATGTAGATCTCTTTCAGTTGGTTGACTTGGGAGCTGTCTTCCAAATTTCTTGGCTTAAATAAGTGAGAGCTTTGAGCATGGCGTCTGTTTGTTGAAGCATCTTGGTTGTTATTTTGTCAGTTCCTAGAGTTTTGTTCTTTACTGGTGTTTTCAGTGCAGCTTGACTTCTTCCTTGATTAGCATCAGTTCTTTATCACATGATATATCTTATGAATGGGTTAAGTTACAGTTAGATCCAATCCACTAGTAGTGGTTGCTAGGTAGTTGGGTTGGTGGAACATAGTGGAAGTTTTGCCAATGGTTGGGAACAAGTCTGGACAGCCTTGGGTTATAAGGCCACTCTTCATTAGCTGTGAGCTGCTAGGCTCTGATGTTTGGCCCTTTTGCTTTAAATAATAGTATTATCTTTAGATATGCTAAATAGCTCCTAAAAGCAGTTATTGCCCATTTAGTGGATTGGATCTAACTGAATAACAAATTCACAATGAGGATCCAAAGAATGTATTACTACAGAGGGGGATTAACTGAATAATTAATAACCTTCTCCATTTAGCATGAATAATAAAAAATACCAAGAGAAGCTCAGGCCAAGTTCCATTGTACCAAATGATTTCTAGGCCCATACCAAAAGTTTATTCAAACAATATTCAATGCACTCGAATGATAGAATACACAAAATATGTGAAAAGTTTAGAAAGCTTGTTAGAGCAAGTAATCTGAGCAGTAACCACTTAATTTTGTAAGCGTTTTCATGCATGGGTACATTTTGTGGCCGGTTCATTTCGTGTCCAGACAGACAGAAAATGTTACTCCAGGGGGAAATCACACACTTCATTGTTTTTTTGTTGTTGTTGTTGTTTTTGTATTTTTTAAAATCAATTTATTGGGGCTCATAAAATTCATCACAATACATAGATCAATTGTGTAGAGCACATCTATACATTTGTTGCCCTCATCATTCCCAAAATTTGCTTGCCTCTTGGGTACACTTCATTGTTAGTGTGGTATTTTTCATGGGGAGATAGTGAGAGAATCCTATTTATTGGCTTATTTATCGCATCTATTGCTGAAGATTCTTACATTGGTTTACATTGCAAATAGACATTTTAAATGCTAAATGCACTAGAATTTATCAACTGAGCATCACTCACACGTGTGATTTCCTCTTTCCAGCTTCATACCTCACATTCGCCTCCACAAGGACATTGTATATTATAATAGTGAGGTCAACAATAGTGAGTGATTATTCAACACATGTTCTTGTGTCCTGCATTTAATCGCCATTTGCTGTTAGGACTTGGACTTCTCATATTTCACATCTCCTCCTCTAACGTGATTGTCCCTGTGATGGCTGTTCACTGCCTGCAAGAAACATTAGTTCCCAGGGGATGGAATTAAAAGGAAAATGCTTGGACTGAAATCCAAGCTAAAATCATGATTCTTCCACTGAGCACCTCTAAGGGTATAATTAAGATAATTCCTTGATTAGAAGCTCCACATTTTCCACCATTGTCACATGTCTTAAGTCAAGATGCGTCTTGGATTTGATGGGAATAGGCAGTATCATATTGTCTGGTGAGCTTTGCAATTAATTCTATCATACATTCAAGGAAACAGTGTAGAAATGCAAAGAAATTTTGCATTTCTACACTATCCTTGTATTTCAAAAGTCAAGAAAGAATGAGATTTTTAAAATGAAGAAGAAATTTAAGGCACTGGTTTTGCATTGTAGAAATGAAGAATGATTCCCAATTAAGTGTGTCCATCCCTCCATCCCTTCCTCTGATACTTGTTGACTAACCATACAGCGACATATCCCGGGCGAGGGACTGGCATCAAAGAGAGAAACATGGCAGTGTCTACTCTCGTTGCCTCCTTGACGCAGCCCTCTGTATTCTCATACACTGAGTTTCATTTTCCATAGCTTATGTCACTATCTAATATAGTCAATGTCTTAGCTATTTCAATAAATCTCCCTTCTTCCTAAAATAAGTGGTCTGGAGGGGGGGGGGGCGAGGTTAGCTCACTGCTTAATCCTAAGCCATTTTTCTAGGAACATGGCCATCAGTGATTATCAACTGACTCCATGAGTGTCAGCACGCGGCAACTGACACAACCTTGCCTGCAGAGAGTGAGGAGGATATGAAGCACTTACCGATAAAGATCAATAATTTCAGCCATCAATATGGATTATAACTCAATGTGAAAAAGACTAAAATCCTCACAACTGGACCAATAGGTAACATAAATGGAGAAAAGGTTGAAGTTGTCAAATGCTTTGTTTTACGTGGATCCACAATCAATGCTCATGGAAGCAGCAGTCAAGAGATAGAAAGACATGTTGCATGAGGTAAATCTGCTGCATAAGACCTCTTTACAGGGCTGAAAAGCAAGGGTGTTACAATGAGGACTAAGGTGCCCTTGACACAAGCTATGATATTTTTAATTACCTCATATGCCTGTGAAAGTTGAACATTGAATAAGGAAGACCAAAGAAAGATTGCTGCGTTTGAATTGTGATGCTGGCAAAGAAAATTTCAAGTATTATGAATGACTACAATGCCAAACAAATGTATCTTGGAAGAAATACAGCCAGAGTGCTTCTTAGAGGCAAAGATAGTAAGACTTCATCTTACGTATTTTGGGCATATTGGAGAAAGAGACTAGTCCCTGGAGATGGACATCATGCTTGATAAAGTGGAGGGGTGGCATAACAGAGGAAGGCCCTCAAGGAGATGGATTGACACAGTGACTGTGACAACGGGTTCAGGCATAGAAACAATTGTGAGGATGGCACAGGACCGGGTGGTGTTTGGTTTTGTTGTGTGTAAGATTGCTAAGGCTCAGAACCAACTCAGCGGCACCTAAAAACAACATGCATGTCAGAGTGGACCTGCACTTCATAGATTTGCACTAATTCATTTTTAGAAGTAGATCACCAGGTCATTCCTCTAGAACATATCTAGGAGGACTTGAAATTCCAACCTTGTAGGTAGTTGGGGAGGGTATTAACTGTGTCATCCCGAGACTCCAAGAATATATTGTTGTTTTGTAGTTATGAGGTGCCATCGAGTCCGTTTTGACCCATAGTGACCCTGTGTATAAGAATGAAACACCGCCAGGTCCCGCACCCTCCTCACAATTGTGCTTATGGTTGAGCCACTGTGTCAATTCATCTCGCTGCACATTTTCTTCTCAGGGCCTTTCTACTTCACTAAGCATGATGTGCTTTTCCTGGGACGGATCTCTCCTGACAGCATGTATTCCAAACGAGTACATGCTAAGGAGAACTCTGGTTGTTTTTTTTCCAAAACAAGATTAGTTTGTTTTGGGGGGCAGCCATTGTCTTGTCAATATTTTTTGCCAGCACTATAATTCAGGTGGATCAATTCTTCTAAGTCAATAGTCAATTTTCACATTCATATGAGGTTTCCCTTGGTCAATAGTCAATTTTCACATTCATGAGGCAGCTGAAAATACAATGGCTTTGGTCAGGCACACCTGAGTCCTCAAAGTGACATCCTCACTCTTCCCCACTTAAAAGAGGGTTTGTGCAACCGATTCGCCCAGTGCAATACGTCATCTGATTTGTTGACTGCTGCCTTCATGGTTGTGCATCCAAGCAAAATGAAATCGATGACACCTGTGATCTTTTCCCCATTTATCATGATGCTATCTATCATTGCTGTTGTGAATATTTTTATTTTCTTTACATTGAGTTGTAATCAGACTGAAGGCTGCAGTCTTTGATCTTCATCAGCATGTGTTTCAAGTGCTCCTGACTTTCAGCAAACAAGATTGTGTCATCTGCATGTTGAAGGTTGTTCATAAGTTTTCCTCTGATCCCGATACTCTGCTCCTGTTCCAAGTCCAAATTCCCCCAGGATCTGCTCAGCTTACAGACTTAATAAGGACGATGAAAGGTTACACACCTGACTCACACCTTGCCTGATTTTAAACCACAAGTATTTCCTTGTTCTACTTGAAAGACTGTGCAGTCCATGTGCAGGTTTCACGTGAACATAATGAAGTGTTCTGGAATTTCCATTCTTCTCAATGCTATCCATAGTTTTTTATGATCCACACAGTCAAATGTCTTTGTATGATCAATAAAACATAAGTAAACATCTTTCTAGTAGTCTCTGCTTTGAGTTCAGTAAAAATGACTATGTCCATGAATAATATTTGAAAGGAGAAAGATAAATGAACTGCATTAGTCTGGGTACTTTAGAGAAACAAATCCACAGAAACTCATGTATAAGAGAGTTTTATATAAAGGGTAAGTGCACATCAAGAAAATATCCCAACCCCGTGCTGCCCAAGCCCACAAATCCAACATTAGCC
The DNA here is from genome assembly GCF_000313985.2 of Echinops telfairi. Classification (NCBI taxonomy): domain Eukaryota; kingdom Metazoa; phylum Chordata; class Mammalia; order Afrosoricida; family Tenrecidae; genus Echinops; species Echinops telfairi. The sequence goes on along the minus strand of NW_022103955.1, from coordinate 3,799,742 downwards.
CATATGTCCAACACCAATCCACAAAGTTCTCCTCGATCTCACAAAACACACACTATGATGCCAACTGCAGGAGGAAAGCCAAGTCAGTGAATGTATAATCATCTCAGTGCTGGCAGGAGTCTCCACACGGGTGCTCCACCACCCAGGGCTGCATCAGGGTAGGTCCATGTGGCTTCTCCTCAGGGATGTCTTGCAGGAAGTGAGCCTTGCCAGTTAAAGCAGGGAACTGGCTAAGGCAGCTGCACCCTGGTCTGACCATCAGAAAGCAAGAGACCCAAGAACTAGAAAGGCTCGGCTCACTGAGCCATTTATCCCTCCACCCTTCAATTAACCCCACATGTGTTTATTGGCCAGGTTGGCACAAAAACTAACTCATGAACCAACTAATAAACCAAGTAATTACAGGTATTACACATGCTGAGTGATGAAAAAGTAAATAAGTAGAGAGGTGACTTTAGGTGTATGTGGGAGGAGGAGGCCAGAGACATCTTCTCCCATGATGTGATGCAGAAACACCAGGATAAGAGATACTGACTGCTCATGAGGGGTCAGGGAAAGCTAGGGTGCCAGAGGAGGAACACTGTCCAGCAATACAATGAGGTGGCCATGAGTTTGCTGTCCAAATCAGTGAGAGGAATAGGGTGTGCAACGTGACCAGAGGGAGATTAGAATCAACTCACGCTCAGTACTGGAGGCCAGGATCAAGAGTTTGGATTGTTATTTTTAAACCAGCAGGACACCATTTAAGGTTTGTTTGTTTGTGTCAATCCATGACTGATATAATTTGAAAAGTCATTATTCACCTTCCAGGAATGTGTGCATCTGCTCACTCAAGATTGAGGGTGGAAGGTAATACCTGGTAGCAATCTCACTAATCTTCAAATATTATGATTCCTCATCTTTCCTTTCATATAACTTCAAAAAGAGGAAACCTTCGTGACATCTCCCAGGCCTTAACAATAGCCTTTATGGTTAAGTACAGCTCTAGGCTCGATGATTTCATATACTACCAAAACTCTCTGACATCTTCTTTGTCTGTATTCTGCTGGAGGAAGGAGCGGCCTTCTTTACTCACAGGTCAGGTCTCTCTCCCTTTCTTTTCTAAAAGATTCCTCTAGAGTTAATCAGAAAAAATCAACAAAAACTAAACAGACTTTAGTTAGCATTACTAACTGCTTGGCTCTCTGCTCTTTCTGGCCTCCTGCTCTCCCTGAGAGGCAGATTTCTACCAGGCAGGCAATCTTTGTGTTGACGACAATTGTCACCCCTTCTGTATTTCCTAAAAGAATTTGCATGCACTCTTACATTTAGGCGCAGTTGTTCTCATTTGGAGGCAATCATTCACCCACCGTCTCTGGAAACAGGACCAGAATCTCAAGACTTTCCTTGGCACCTCCCTGGCAATGGCGGAACTCACCTGCAACTCCTCCGATGCCCTCTCATCATAACTCCCCACGGCTTGAATTGTATTCCATGACCATAAGCTAAGACCCACACTTTCTCACTTTAGAAAGGGAGTTCAACCATTTTTAATTTAACATAATAATCAAGCTTGACACTAAGGGCCACTAAATGACGATATAGCTGTCATTCTGTCTGAAAGCATATGGAGAAATTTCTTTTCCACTCTGGCACTAAGGAGAGATCTTCTCCAGTGACAATCAAGGAAAAATCTGCCCAATCAAACAGTGAAGTGAATTGCTACTCAGGTTACAGCAAATCTTATAAAACTGGAAAGTCAGTGCAGTCCTGCAAGTCCCAGGTCTGAAAGTGACAACAATGCTTCTGAGAAGATTTGGTCGCAGTGAAACCCCTGCAGTTTACCTTTTCAGGCAGAACGAGCCTCCTCCGCAGAGTTACTGCCTATCTTTTTTGCTGTGTACATTTCCTCAGGTCTGGGTAGCAGTGGTCTGAATTGTACATCTTTCAATCAATCACTGTGCATCTTACAGAATAAGTGTGGGCTATGTGCTCATCTCTGAGAAAGGAGTCTGTTTGGTTCTACAAGAATCGCACCAATCAATAGGGGAAATAACGTTCAAGGAAAATGGAAGTGCTGTTACTAGAAGAAAGAGGGATACATAAATACTACATAGATACAAAGTTAATCAAACAAGTAACAGATGTTCACTACATTTTCCAACACCCAGAAACCAATTTAGATAAATGCTACCATTTTTATTATGTATCTACTGTATGCCAGACATTATTTACATATAATATATAAATTTAATTTAATTTTTACTTTTTCTATTTGGTTTCTGGATAAGTAATTTAGGAACATAGTACCTTTCCATAATCTGAATAGTCTCAGTTGCTTCCTATTTGACCTAAAATTAATTAACCCCAAAACACAACAATATATGACTAGCAACAGGCAAAAGATATAAATTTAACTCAGGATCCTGCCTTCTTTCCACACAAAGCAGTAAAATGATATCACAAAATGCCTGAAAGATATATAGCTTTTCTTGGTATGGACTGTAAAGAAATTCTTCCAAAGTAATTCTCTCCATGACTGGGACTATAATAGTGCATACGTTTTGTTTTCCTTCAGGAGAAATCCCCAAGTTCATCCACCATGATCTATTTTCCTTTGTCTGCTCAGAAGGCCTAGGTGGTTGATCCAGAGGCTAGTCTGCACAAGTTCAAGTCCCAGCCCTGACACTTACCATCAGGGTGCCTGAGCATATTGAATCTCTCAGTTTTAGTTCTACCATCTGTGAAATGGGGGTACTCCATCCTACTTGCCAACAAATTGGTCATGAAATGGTGATTTTCATGTTGTGATGCTAGAAGCTGTGCCACCAGTATTTCGAAGGCCAGCGGGCCCACCTCTGGTGGACATGTGTCAGCTCTCAGACAGAGACTGACTAAAGAATGATGGGTTTGACTTCCGGAAGAAAATGGGTCACTAGAACCCTTATGAATAGCAGAAGAACGTTTTCTAATATAGTGCTCAAAGATGAGCTCCTCAGCTGAAGACCTTCAAACGTGTAAAAAGACCCTGAAATTTCAGTGAGAAATAGCTGCCTCCTCAAAAGAGAATCAACCTTAATGACATGGATGGAGCAAACTGTGGGGGATAGTCATTTACTGGTTTGGTGCAACTCAAAACAAGAATAGTTGCAAGCATCCATTAATAATCAGAACATATATAAAGTATGAATCTTTGAAAATTGAAAGTTCTCAAGAAGAAAATAGAATTCATAAAGATCAGTATCATAGGCATTACTGAATTGACATAGATTGGCATGGACCATTTTGTATGGGAATTATATGATACTCTGTGAGTTAGTTTCATGTGCCAACCTGGCCGATAAACACATGTGGGATTAATTGAAGGGCGGAGGGATAAATGGCTTGGTGAGCCTCACCTATCGCGTTCTCAGGTCTCTTGCTTTCTGATGGTCAGACTAGGGTACAGCTGCCTTAACCAATTCCCTGGTTCAGCTGGCAAGGCTCACTTCCTGCAAAACATCCCTGTAAACAAGCCACATGGACCTACCCCGATGCAGCCCTGGGTGCTGGAGCAGCTGTGTGGAGACCCCTGCCAGCGCTGAGATGCTTACACATTCACTGATTTGACTTTCTTCCAGCAGTCGGCGTCATGGTGTCTGTTTTGTGAGATGGAGGAGGACTTTGTGGATTGGTGTTGGACATATGGGTTAATGTTGGACTTGTGGGCTTGGGCAGCACCGGGTTGGGATGTTTTCTTGATGTGCACTTAACCTTTCCATAAAACTCTCTCTTATACATGAGTTTCTGTGGATTTGTTTCTCTAAAGGACCCAGACTAACACACTCTGGGAGTGAAAATGAAAGACAAATAGTGTTGCACTCTGATAGTTACCATACACAAAGAAATCAAAACTCCTCACCATTGAGCCAATAAGTCATATCATGATGTAAGTTATCCAGGATTTACTTTTGCTTGGCTACACAATCAATGTCCATGGAAGCAGCAGTCAAGAGATTAAATAAAGTCTTGCATTGGGAAAATCTCCTGCAAAAGGTTTCATTAACATTTTAAAAGGCAAAAATGTCATTTGAAGATTAAGGTGCACCAGATCCAAGCAATGAAAATTTTAATGGCTTCATGCAGGTGAAATTTGAACAATGATTTTTTTTTTTTTTTTTTTTTTTAGTGTACTGGTGCAACCAAAAATTTGACTTGCAAAATTTTTAGTGATATTTTTACATAATTTCTTCATTTTGTTGAATGCCTTCCCTTGGAATAGCCACAAATATGGACTTCTTCCTGCTGGTCCTGCAGGTAGCTAGCTATCGGCCATATTCTTTGACCCAGATGAGTGAGCATCTCCAACACTGCATCCGTTGGTTGGAACATTCCAATCGGCAATTTGCTAATGCCATCGGTAAACTTGGACTTCTTTCAAACCCATTGGTTCTTTATCGACCTTCTTAATTAGTTGCATGTTGAACAGTTCTTTTGGGTGCAGTGATTCTTTACATTCCTTCTATCTTCTTTGGAGGCTTCTGGCATCACTCAATATTTTACTCTTACAGTGCATCACTGTTGCAACTTGAGACTTGAATATTTCTCAGTCCTTTCAGCTTGGGAAATGCCACACATGCATATTCTTCCCTTGTGGTTGTCTAACTCCAGGTCTTTGCACATGTTAATAGGTATTTTACTTTGCCTTCTCAAGCCACCCTTTGAAATTTGTTCAGCTTTTTAACTTCATTTTCCCTTTGTGCGTTAGCTTCTCGCCATTCTAACACGAGTCTCAGAGTGTCTTCTGCCACGCTGTGGAAAGAAGAGGAGGCTGGGTCTCTTCTCCCAATAAGCTGTACAGTTGTGGAAACTCTACAGAGCGTCATTGTGAGTCAGAATTAACTCAATGGCAGTGAATAAGCTGTAACAGTTCTTTGTAGAGTAAGTCACAGGTGGACTCCTCAAGGATTTATATTTGTATATGTGGTTCTCTGATTTTTGTCCCAACTTTGCATCACTTAAAAATTTACATTTACATTTTGAGTTTGAAGGAGCCTTGATGGCTCAATGGTTAAGCATCCGCTCGCTACTAAATGGAAGGCTGGCAGTTGAAACTCACCAACTACTTCTTCAGAGACAGGGTTGGCAGTCTTGGCGACTCTACCGGGTAATTGGGATTGACTCTGGACAATGGGTTTTGTTTTGATTTTTATGTTTTTAGAGGGTAGGGAGTTCAGGGTTATTAGACCAGATTGTGTGGAATAAGGTGAGAAGTGACTGGAAATGTATTGTCCGGTTTCTAATTACAAAATATTAGGAGTTTTTTTCTTCCCACTGATAATTAAGATTTGAGATAGGCAATGTTCTTAACTGGAGTGATGTTGGAGGAATGACAGAAGGAAGATGATATAAAGAGTCCATAGGGTCCTTATTTCCGAAAAGAAAAGTCACTGTTTTGGAAAATGGCCGCCAAACTTGAATCGACCCTCCACAGGAGAGGAGAGATCATCAACCACTTTACTAAATAGGAAAAATAAATGGAAAAAAATAAGGTGCTATTTCACACCTACCTAATTGCTGTGTTTAAAAATCTGCAACTGGTGTGCTGATGAGGATTTAGAACAATTTTACAGATAATGGCATTTTTTTCCAGAGTGGTAATACCTATTCATACTTTTGCAAGCAGAAGATAAGATTTCAGTTGGGATTTGATTTTGTGTATGGTATTTTTTCCATGCAAAATTTTATTTTTATATAGTTGAATCTATCAACAATTTCTTTGATGATTTCTGGATTTTGGAGTCATACGGAACACTTTGGGGCAATTTCCTTCTGTTTCTAACAAGTTCAAGAAAAGTTTACTAAAAATTATCCTAGTATGTTATAAACAGATGTAATACATTTCATTTCCTGATTGTTTGAAGCTTTTTTAAAAAAAAAATCATTTTATTGGGGGCTCTTACAGATCTTATAACAATCCATACATCAATGGTATCATTTGTGTATATGTTGCCATCATCATTTTCAAAGCATTTTCTTTCTACTTGAGCCCTCAGTATTAGCACCTCTTTTCTCTCTCCCACCCCCACTCTTCCACCTTTGATAAATTATAAATTATTGTTATTTTTACATTTTACACCATCTGCTGTCTCCCTTCACCCGCATTTCAGTTGTTTGTCCCCCTGGAGGTGGAGGGTGGTGGTTATACGTTGATCATTGTGATCAGTTCCTCCTTTCTCCTCTTTCTTCCCCCGCCTTCCCCCTACCTTCATGGCATCGCTACTCTCAACAAGGGGTTTATCTGTCTTACAGTCCATGAGTCTAGCGTTCTTATCTATACCAGTGCACATGCTCCAATCTAGCCAGATTTGTAAAGTAGAACTGGGTCTTGATAGTGGCGAGGGGTGGGGTGGGGGGGCGGGGAGGCAGCATTCACGAACTAGAGGACTGTTGTGTGTTTCGTCAGTGCTATACTGTACTGCACTCTGGCTGACTTGTTCCTTCCCAGTTACCCTTCTGTAAGGCGATGCCCAGTTGTCTACACATGGGCCCTGTGTCTCCACTCCAACACTCATTTGAATGGATATGATTGTTTATTTTGGCTCTTCTGATGCCTGATACCTGATCCCGTTGATACCTCATGATCACACAGGTTGGTGTGCTTCTTCCATGTGGGTTTTGTTGCTTCCCTGCCAAATGGCTGCTTGTTTAATTTCAAGCCTTTAAGACCCTAGATGCTATATCCTCTAATAGCCTTGCACCATCAGCTTTATTCGCCACATTTGTTTATGCATCCATTTTGGCTTCCGTGATCATGTCTGGAAGGAGTGTTAGAGAATGACAGGTTATATTAAACAAAGAGTTCTTGTGTTGAGAGAGGGCTTGAGTAGAGGCCCAATATCTGCTACCTTAATACTTAACATATAAAAATATGTGTATAGACCTATATCCCTTTCATTATATATTAACAATTTACATATATGTGTGTGTGTGTACATGCCTATATTTATACCTCTATAAATGTCTTTTGCCTCCTAGGTCTTTCCTCTATTTCCTTTTACTTTCCTCTTGTTTCACTCTCACATTAGACTTTGGCTCTCCGTAATTCCCCTCAGCTACTTGATGAAACCCAGGCAGTCTGCATCCTCCTCATCATAGATTTTATATCTCTTGTTGTTCCCTTGTCCCTGAGTGTGTTGGTTCCCCCTTCACCTTCCCCCACCTCCTCCTCTTCTATGTTCTCCCTAAACCATCAGTCCGTGTTTTTCTCTTCAGGATTGTTTATCCTGCCTACCTTATATAAATAGACATGGAGGAGTGGTGGAAAGAGAGAGAGAGAAGGGGGAAAAGAGATAAAAGGGAAGGAAAAGCAAAACAAAACAACAACAACAAAAAAACCTATAAACAGATCCAGGCCTGTCTGCTGACTCTTATGAATGTTTTCCCATCAGTCTGATGTGTTGCCAAGCCCTGCTCCTGGAGTCTGAAGTCTATTTGGGGGATTCCTCAGGGATTTTGTTGCTTTGCTCCCTTGCTGCTCTGTTGTGCTCCCTTTGTGTTTTGCCCCGTGTGTGTGTGTGTGTGTGTGTGTGTGTGTGTGTGTGTTTTGGGGGGTGGGGTGGGGGTGTCAGAGTATGCACAGTTGCCACGCTCTGTCTCCAGTGCTGTCCTCTGTAGAGCTGGGATCAGTGAGGTGACATCATGTCACATGGTAGGGGCAGCCCTATGGTTTTCTCTGTGCATTGGCTGCTCCAAGCAGGGATGTCCTCTTCCAGCCTGGGTGGGCCGGGATGTATGATTCTCTCTTTCTCTCATTCTCTCTTCCTCTTAGTTTGCTCCTCTGTGGTCTGGGCAGACCTGCCACTCTCCCCAGCTGTCTCTTCAGTGCTGTATCTGTCGCTGTAGTGCATGCGTTCTTCTGGGGAGGGAGTGGACATAACTGGGATTGGGATTGGCCCTGCAAACCTCTCTGTTAGTTCACTGCTTCATGCCAGTATGTTGCCCTCAAGGCTTGGCGTACCTGGTTGAGGTCTGGTCCCTCTCTCCCATTCCTGTGGAGACATAAACAGTACCATTCCCGTGGGTGGGTTAGTGCCCTATTCCCCCACTATCCACGTCCTTTTTTTTAACTTTTCCTTACTCTTATGAATGACATGAGATGTGAATGTAATTTTATCCTCTTTCCAAGTGTTTACCCAATTACCCCAGCATCATTCCTACAAACAAGCAAACAAAAGTACCTCAACTTTATCCCAGTTTTTAAAGTTACCACCTTTGTTATGTAGTGAGTTTACAGATGTAATTGGCCTGTCTCTGGAATGCATATTCTATCCCACTGATGGCCTCATTAATTCTTGTGTCATTACCACACTGTTAATTTAAAGTGTTTACAATATCTTTTAATGCGTATTATAGCTATTCCTCCCTCGTAGTTCCTATTCTTGATCTTTTCAGGTTTCTTTGCAAGTTTCTTTTCCCATATAAACTTTAGCATTAATTTTCCCAGTACATTAAAAAAGTATGCTATTTTGGTTCTCAAGAATATGTATTATTTTAAAATACATATTAAATATTTAGGGAAATTGGTCACATGCTGGGCTATAAAGAAAGTTTTAACAAATCAAGACTTCAATTCATCTTGAAATTAAGATTTCTGTTTGTCTGCAATTAAGTTAGGAAACAAAATTAAATTAGTAATAATTGAATAAATAAAACACGATACATAGCAATACACTTCTCAATAATATGTGGGTTAAAGAAAAAACAATAATTAAAACTACGATATATCTAGAACTAAAGAGCAATATAAATATATCCCACATTTTGTGTGATGTCATTGAAACAGAGCCTAAAGGGAAATATAAAATTAGAAGGAACTATGTAGCTCTAATTCTTTCATGCTTTTCTGTGTGATGTTCTCAGACCCCCTCACTATTATTTGTGCATCTATCCTCTTTTTCACAGCTCTGATGTCTTCATAATGCTTTTACAAACCTATGTGAAGACATTTATTATGTGAAGTTAGAAGTGGAAATTTTCTGACTTAGAAGTAGAAGCATATATTCCTCTTATGTTCTCTAAACTGTAAGCTGTGAAAAAGTTGTTGTAACATTGACAATAAACAATAGGAGTATGTGACCTAAACCAGACTGACTGAAATCTAGTGGTGTCTGGCTCATTGCAACCGAACCAGACTCACTGGCATTAAGTCACCTGCAGAAGAGAGTACATCTGCCCCTGGGGGTTCCTGGGACTGGAGCTATTTATGGGAGTAAAAAGCCCCACCTTCTCTGGTGCAGCTAGTACGTTCAAACTACTGACGTTGTAGTTTGTAGTCTAATGCAGAACCCACTGTGCCACTAGAGCTGCTCTCCTTCACACAGTGAACCTATATAAATAGGATTTCTAAGACTGTAGATCTTTGCAACAGCAGAAAGCCTCATCTTTCTGTTGGGGAGGGACTAGTGGTTTGAACAGCTGACCATGGAGTTAGCACTCCAATAACCCATAGTGCTTTGAGGTAAGTTGAGGTTAAAAAAAACAAACTAGAGTATATACCTCTACTCTCTGATAATAGAATGTAACACTAATCAAATCTCTATAAATCAGCTACACACAAATGCGTCACCATAAAATCCCCGTAAGTTTTCATTAGTTGCCTTGGCCTTGAAATAAAGATAGTAAACAAGAATATAAATATATCATGCTCTGATTGACAGTAACTTTAATTTATTAAAATTAGCAAAATGTGTGCCTTGCAACAATGTCCTTAAGTGAAAACAAAACATTCCAATCACAGTTGAATATAATTGAAGAAGAGAGTACACAGGATATACAAATCAATGGATTCTCTTCATTTTTAGAGAAGGCAGAAGCAAAAGTCTCTGTCTCGAGACTGAAAAGCCTCCTGAGATACTGCTCACCACAACTGAATTTGTTGTTGTGAGGCGACCTTGACCTTACTTATGGTGGGGCAGAGGAGGTCACCTCTGTAAGGGGTAGCCACATCTCGTCTCTCTAGGATCATTTGTAATTGTAATTACTAATTCTGATATCCCAATGCTAAATTAAAGTCATGAGCACCTTGCCATGACTACCTTGTAATAAGCTAAGTGGGTGTGTGCCTGGAAAACTGGGCATTTTTTATTCTTAGGGTAAAAACTTCCAGGATATATGGGACATAAGACATTTAAAATAAGAAGTAAGCAAAAGAAAAACACAAATTTTACAGAAAGAAATGATGGAAACTATGGGGAAATTAATAAAAGAAATAGCAAAGCCAAACTCTGTTTAAGCTATGGAAAGAGCAATACAGGGTAAAAAGCGCTCTGTTCGTGTTGTATCAGCTAGGTGTGTATAAGTAGACTGTGAGTGGAAAGCAGATGTAATAACTGAAACACACCTATTAAAAGATATTGAGAAAGTACTAAGCGTACTTTTTAAAATTTAGATTAAAAATTTTAAATACAATTTTATATTTAGATTAAAAGGAAAATCTTTAGCAAATATAGCATAAAACTGACTGCAAACTGAATAATTAGTAAAATTTACTTAGTATTTTGTAATTTTTCCATTAACAAAATATCAGTCTAAATTGTTAAGAGCTAATTTTATTAAATATTCAAAGAAAAAATATTTCTAATGGAACATGAACTACTCCAGAGTATATGGAAAATATTTGCCAACTCCATTTACGACAAGAGCATGTAAACATATCAAAACCTGAAAAGATAAGATGATGAAATAGGAGTTTTTAAAAACAAAATCTGTTCAAATTGCTATCATTATAGGCAACACTGCTATAGGAAGTTGTTTAGATATCCTTTGTCTGATTGTTGTTATTGGGTACCATTGAGTCGGTACCAACCCATAGCCAGCTCCTGAGCCATCCTCACGACAGTTCTAAGATTGAGCCCATTGTTGTAGATGCTGTCAGTCCATCTCATTGGGGCATCCTCCTTTTTGCTGCCCCTCCATTGTACCAGGCATGATGTCCTTTCCCAGGGATCGGTCTCTCCTGACAGCAGGTCCAGTGTTGATAACCTGACGTGTACCATTCTTATCTCCAGGGAGCATTCTGGCTGAATTCTTCAGAGAGATTTGTTCCATGACACTTTCAATACTCTTCTTCAGCACCATAATTCAAATGCATTGTTCTTCTTCAGTCTTCCTTATTTAATGCCCAACTTTCACAGGTATATGAGACAATTAAAAATACCATGGCTTAGGCCAGGCACACCTTAGTCCTCAAAGGAACAGCCTTGCTTTTCAACACTTTAAGAGGTCTTGTGCCGCAGATTTACCCAATGCAACGTGTTTCATCTCTTGACCACTACTTCCATGAGCACTGATTGTGGGTATAAGCAATTCAAAATGCTTAACAACTTTAATCTTTCCTCTTTTTATCATGATGTTACCTATTGGTACAGTTTGTGAAGATTTTGGTCTTCTTTACATTGAATTGCAGTTCATACTGAAGGTCTCCAACTTTGATCTTCATCAGTGAATGTGTCACTTTTAGCAAGCAAGATTATATAAGCTGAATATCTCAGGTTTGTAATAAGCTTTCCTGCAGTCCTGATGCTGAATTCTTCTTCTTCTTCTTCTTCTTTTTAATCATTTTATTGGGGGCTCGTACAACTCTTGTCACAATCCATGCATACATCCATTGTGTCAAACACATTTGTACATATGTTGCCATCATCATTTTCAAAGCATTTTCTTTCGACTTGAGCCCTTGGTATCAGCTCCTCATTTTTTAAAATCATTTTATTAGGGGCTCATATAGCTTACCACAATTCATACATACATCAATTGTGTAAAGCACATTTGTATATTCATTGCCCTCATCATTCTCAAAACATTTGCTCTCCACCTAAGCCCCTGGCATCAGCTTCTCATTTTTCCCCTCCCTCCCCACTCCCCACTCCCTCGTGAACCCTTGATAATTTATAAATTATTATTTTGTCATATCTTGCCCTGTCCGACACCTCCCTTCACCCACTTTTCTGTTGTCCATCCCCCAGGGAGGAGGTCACATGTAGATCCTTGTAATCGGTTTCCCCTTTCTACCTCACCCTCCCTCTACCCTGCCGGTATTGCCACTCACACCACTGGTCCTGAAGGGCTCATCCGCCCTGGATTCCCTGTGTTTCCATTTCCTATCTGTACTAGTGTGCATCCTCTGGTCTAACCAGACTTGCAAGGTAGAATTGGGATCATGATAGCTGAATTCTTCTTGTAGTTTTGGAGATACTCATTGAAATAAAATGAAGAGAAAATCAATGTTATCAAGTAATTTTAATAAGTCAGCTAAGCGTGTCACCTCATGTTTCCTCAGTTTGTCAAAGTTGTGAATGGCAATAATGGATTACTAGTTTCACCAGCTGTACATTCCTGTTACAACCAAGCTTACGTATTGAAGTTGATGTATTTTTTAAGACACTGTTCATTTAGTTTGGTAATATTTTATTTGATATTTTGGTATTTATACTTATGATTATAAGTCAAAAGTATTTGTTAGGGTTCCAGTTTAGACATGTTTAGATTTATTCCAGACAAAACATCTGAGGTAGTTATTTTATTGTGCCAACCTGGCTGATGAACACATGTGGGGTTAATTGAAGGGCCGAGAGATAAATGGCTCTGCGAGCCTCACCTTTCTTGTCTCTTGCTCTTTGATCATCAGACCAGTATGCGGCTGACTTGCTTGTTTTGTGCCTCAATTTGCAAGCTACACTACCCGTGGAACACCTCACCCATGGACTGTGTTCCTGTAATTTGAGGTTTCTTCAAGACCTGCTTCGCCACACCATTGGAATTTACATCTCTTGAGCTGGGGACTGTCGGACCCTGTCATCTGGCTGACTGTTGGTGACCTGCCTTGCTGTTTGCTGCCTGTACCCGGATAGCCAGAATTGCTCTACAGAGGACTACCTGGTAGTCCTCAAGACTTGAAGGACTGCCAGTGAACCACAGCTGTCTCACGGGAGTGAGTTTCACAGAGCCATTTGTACTGCTTTATAATTTAATTAATTGTTTATTTCTTATATTATACATCTATCTGTATAAATATCTATAAAATTATTAGCATTCTGGCTTTGTTTCTCTAGAGAACCCCGTCTAACACAACATCTTTAAAAATACCTCTGCAATTAGTTGATGGTTGCAGACAAATTCTCTCAATAATGCATAAACAAACCAGACTTCCTGTTATCATCAATTGATTCAACATTGAATGATCTTCTATAGTAAGTCCAGAAATAAAATAATTTTACAAGGGTTATACAAAAAGAAGGAAATTCTCTATATACTTATGTTATGATTATATGCATTGCATATACAAAATTATACACTTTTATAATTTTTACAACAAAATTATCAGCACAAAACAACAGGGTTATTCACATAAATCTAATGATAAAAACTAGTTGTACATCTATACTTTAGTGGCAGATAGAAAATATAAGTAAAAATTAAGAATTTTTAAAATGTAAGCTGAATAGAAATAAATGTAACAAAGCGTGTGCAAAAACGTAATGAGAAAATATATAACTTAATTGAGAGCTGTTGAAGCACATAAACTAAATGGTGCTATATTTAATACCAATAGCCTATCGATTCTGCAAGGAACTTGGGTGGTGCTTTCAGTAAGCACTGGACTCCTATATGCACGGTTGGCTGTTCAAACCCAACAGCCACTCTGTGGGAAAAATGAGGAGGCAATCTGCTCCCATAAACATGTATTGCTTGGAAAACCCTATGGAGTCACTGTGCTCAGAAACGAGTCGATGGCAATGAGTCCTGTATCAGTTCTTAAGCGTGATAAAGGACTGATAATTTGTGAGTGATAATCTCTGGAATTCTAGGAGTCTCTTATCAACCAGTCAATTTGGTTGTTTTTATGATTATTCACTTCGTTCCACACTGTCCAGAGTCCTCTACTGTGTTTGCTTTCATAGCAATCAGCCAGGCAATATCTAGTTCTTCTGGCATCGGGGTAGCGGAAGCTGAAGGAGCGATCCTTTGGAGTCATTATTTCTGTATATCTTGGGCTTTCTTCATTCTTCTTTGCCCTGGATGGAAAGAGATCAATAGTTGTGCCTGAGCTTTTAGGACACAAGTTGCTACTCACCAGAGTAGGATTGTCTTTGTCAATTATGTTATGCTCAGTGACCGTGGTGTCCCTCTGGACTTTGGTCCCAGGTGCCAGGCCCAGTGACGCATTCCCCCCAGTTTACTGTTGTTGCAGTTTTGGGCAAGAAGATGGTATTGCTTAGCCCTCCGTTGGCTGTATTCTAGACCTAAGAAGGCAGCACTAGCTTGGAAGGAAGGACCGAGAGAGGTGGTAAACATAGACAGGAGCAGCTGGTCAAGTTGAAGCACCAATCTGGTTTTGAGCAGCCCAACGCCCATCTCACCATGCCACCAGGGCCCCCGAAGAAAGAGATGGTATAAATATGAAGAATGAGAAAGGGAGAGGGAAGGAGGTAGATGATTGGAAGAAACAACAGAAAGGCAGGCCTCTGTCCTGGCAAGGGCCAATCTAGGGAGACCTTGGCAAAGATCTCCCTCCTCCCCCACTGCATGGCAGTACGACACCTTCGTGGTCTGGAGAAGTGCAGAAGTGAATAATAATAAACTACTGTGGCTAAAAACAATTGAGGACACTTCTACTTCTATTATGAATTATTCATCGTGTCATCTTTTCCAGAGCACCGAATCCTTAAAAAATGTTTCTATAAGACATGAAGCTAAAATTTTTATCAAATATCTTCCTATAACAAGATTTTGCTTCTTGCTCAATATTACTGTCTATTCCTGATTTCTTTCCTTGACTTGTCAATGGCTTTTCCCAAGACAGTAATCAAATTCACAAATAAAATGATTTTTAAGGAAAGTAATTTAAAAATGTAATAAATAATAGCCATTTTTTCTCTCAAAACACAATTTGTTTTCAAAGCAGACAAGGCACTAACAAAGGTAGAAAGCTAATCTATAATCAAACACTTTAATACAGAGAACAGTTTTGAAAGAGGGAGAAAATACACCGACCTTTTCAAAGTCTGTTTGTAAATGCAGTACTATTTATGACACATAGATTTATAACTACAATAGAGGGCCCTAGGATCAGTGTTCCATTTGGCTGATTGTAAGACAATGGTTCAAAGGCCAACAAAAATCATTTTTGTCATTGTTTGGAATGATCAGTCACATCTGTTATAAAATTATTGCAACGGATACATTATTGCATAGATCTTGTTTTAATTCTTATAATCTGTAAATTATAAGTGTTTTATAGATGAAACAATAAGTATAATAGGCATTTTAAAAATAAAAGAGATAGAGAAGGAAAAGGATGGTGAACATTGAGGGGAAAGAAAGAAGAAATGAAATGGAAAGGCGAAAATCTCATTAAATCTAAACTAGAAGCCTAAACTTTAAGGAGTCAATGATCTCTGTTTATTGGCACATCAATATGAAATACCACACAGCCTTTTTAAGTTGCTTATTGCTCCTTGAAGAGTCAAAAGAGGATAATTAAAGTTCTCTGAGTTTGCTCTATTCTCATCCACCCTTGTCTCTACCTTGCCAAGGCCCTCCACTGGCTCCCTCATCCACTGAAACTTGTTCTTGAACAGCGGCCATATCTCGGGTTCACAGCCAACGTTGATCATGGAGAACAGTGAAAATGATCATTACTTTCATGAAGCCCCTCCCACCAGCCCCCC
>NW_022103955.1:3782918-3783953 GCF_000313985.2 Echinops telfairi | reverse complement strand
GGCATCCCCAAAGCCTGGCGTGTCCACAATGGTGTGATGGGGGGGGGGGCGTAGATCAATTCTCTTCTGATCTCACTAGTTTTCCACCCTCACTCTCATTTCTAAGACCTTGTCAAATGCCACTTCCTTGCTTTACCTGACCTATGCCCCTACCTTCACATATCACTCATCCCAACCAGTGTTGGTCTTTGTCGTGTCTCAAATACTATAGGACTAGATATGCCTCTCACATCACAGCCTACCTGCTCAGATACCAACTTAAGCAATTCATTGTGATATCCTGAGTTAGCCAAAGACTCATCTAGGCAGAGCACAAAGGAGGGAGAAGCAGGTAAGCTGACAGAAGGTCTTACCCCTGTCGGAGTGGTTCTCAACCTTATTAATGCCATAACCTTTAATATAGTTCCTCATGTTGTGGTGTCCCCCAACCTTAAAATTATTTTGGTTCATACTTCATAACTGTAATTTTTCTACTGTTATGAATCAGGTGACCCTGTAAAAGGGTCATTTGACCCCCAAATGGGTCGTGACCCACAGGTTGAGAACTGCTGCTAGAGACTTGTGGTAGTTGTGTTTTGTGTCAACTTGGATAGGCCAGGGTTCTCAGTGGTTTGGTTGTTGGGGTTGATTTTTCATCCCACAGGTGGGACAAATACTCCCAATAGATCACAGCCTGGGTTCAGACAGGAAGTATAAAATACAGCCTTCATTGTTCATTCACTTGCTGGTGAACAAAGTGAGTTGTTCTTTGTCAGTGGTTTGTTGTTGTTGTTGTTTTGTTGTATATTCTTGCTTGGTTTTGCTCTGTCTTGTTTTTTTGCATGTTAGTATATCTGCAGATCTATCTAAATAAGATAGGCTAGATGAACAATCTGAAGAAGAAAACAACGGGACCGACAATTCCGGGGGGACATGGGTGAGGGGGAGGTGGGATGAAAGGAAGTGGTGTTAACAAACCCAAGGACAAGGGAACAACAAGTGAGCCAAATTGGTGGTGAGGTGGGTGTGGGAGACTTGGTAGGGCATGATCAAGGG
>NW_022103955.1:3771072-3781787 GCF_000313985.2 Echinops telfairi | reverse complement strand
ACAACAGAAAAGTGGGTGAAGGGAGACATCGGACAGGGCAAGATATGACAAAATAATAATTTATAAATTATCAAGGGCTCATGAGGGAGGGGGGAGGGGGAAGGGAGGGGAAAAAATAAGGACCTGATGCCGGGGGCTTAAGTGGAGAGAAAATGTTTGAGAATTATGAGGGCAATGAATGTACAAATGTGCTTTACACAATTGATGTATGTATGGATTGTGATAAGAGTCGTATGAGCCCCTAACAAAGCGATAAAAAAAAAAAAGAAAACCAACTATAGTTATGTAATATGGATACCCTGAAGTAAGATGCAGATGTCCCAGTTTGTGGTCCTCCATTCAGAGGGTGCTAGCAACTAAGAAGGATTCCCACTAGGGTTAAAGTCTTGAGTCTACAACCAGTGACTTCTTCTTTGCTCCGTGACCATGCGTGTAGACTCATTTATTCCCAAAACAAAAGACAACAACTCCTTTTCCATCCTCACCAAGTCCCGATTTTTAAAAGACTTCCTGTGTGTTAGATGATTAAACCTAGTTCACACTTCTTGAGTATTGGAACCACAGATTTGATGCCCAGAGTGAGCAACACAAGGGGGTCACCTCCCTTACATCATGTTTTGTCTAAATGATGCAGGGCTTCACATGAGGGCTCCATGGTTGCTTTCAAGGAGATTTCCACCGGTTGGAATGTGAGGATATTGCAGTTTATTTGCTGGTAAACACCAAACCCCAGGTAGCCAAGACTGTGTCTCAGTTTGAATTTTTTAGCTTTTACACCACCTAGTCCACATTCATGGTGATGATTATAGAGATGATGATGATGGTAATGTTCATAAACACATAGTGTTCCCTATATCTTAGGTTATATTCTAAGTAGTTTACATTTACTAGCTCATACAGTCCCTCTTCTGAGGTAACTAGTATTATTATTCCCATTGTATAAATAAGAATGGAAAGACAGTATCCAGCATCCAGTGAGTTTGGGGAAAATAGTTGCTAAATTGAACTGAATTCAACCTCTTTGTAATAGACTCAACACTAGTCTTAATCTGATTTTGACATTCAAAGGAAAGATTATTCCTATTTTGATATTTTAGTTGTTCAGAACAAAATTTAAGAACTATTCCACAATGTTTATCTGAAAGCTGGCACATTATGTTTTCAGAACAACAAATCATTTTTATTGTCAATGGATTGGTTTATTAATAACAACATTTCACGTTTACTGTTCTACATTCTGAGCATATGCCATCTGATAGTAATGATAACCGTACTTTAACAAAGCAGAACAAAAACACATCCGTCTTTCCCCTGTGATCTCTGCTTTCTTCTCCTTTCTCGGGGCTCACTGGCTCTCTCCGTTCTTAGAATTGTCTGGGTTTTGCCACTTTTGAGTGGAACCCTGAAGACAGGACCCCAGGATCACTTGTGAAAGTGAAAATCGGATGAGATGACTAAACAATTTAGGGATGCAAGTAGATGATTATTGTAGATTAATTTATCTTCTGTGAAATAAGTGTGCAGTGTTGCTATGTGCACGTGTATGTACCATTATTGGTATTTTCTCTAGTATATAACATTTTTCTCAAACGAGGCACTTAGCCAACTATCACATTTTCCTGACTTCTTTGCAGTCACTTACATAGAGCTGTTTAAGAAAACTTTTTTATTCTTTGCATAAATACCAAAATAGCATATCAGCAGCCTTTTTATAAAGCTTGGTTATGATTCAACAGTTCAAATTGCCCTTATTTCAAACTAGCCTGAGGGAAGTCTGGCTAAAATCAAGACTTTGGGGAGACAAATAACATGACACTAAACAAATTATGAAGCTTGCTGTTTATCTCTTTTTTTCCATTTTGGATCCCATATGTGTACTTTTTTCCAGGCTGTCTGGAATGAAATGGATGGGTTTGGGCCTTCAAGGATATTCTGAAACTATGGTGCTTGTTGCCAACCACCTCCAGGAGATTGAGGGGGCTCTCTGTGCAGGGATCTGGGTCTCCAGTCCCATCCCCTATGGTTTATTAATCTAGCCCTTCAACCCAGCTGGAAGGGAGTCTTAAATTTTATATTAGAAAGGTTCTGCCATATTGGGTTTCAGGTAACTTAAATAAGACTCTAATTTTTTGAAATTAAATGAAAAAAATAAAATCTGTTGATAACAAGAACATTTAAAGTGATCTTCTTGTTATGTCTTTGCATCTATAAATGGAGGTGAGTAGTGGAAGAGGAGAGAGCTTCTATTGATTTAAAACAAAGGTTTTAATTGATGGATAGCTTGTGTGGTCCACTTAAATGTAGAACAGATTTTATAAACCGGAAGATGTGATATAGTTAATTTCCTTGAACCATTTATTGTGAAGTAGATGATGGTTTACAGCGCAGATCATCAGTTTTACATTCAACAACTCATATACCACACATCCCTTTGAAACCCCACAATGTCCCATTGTTTATTCCACTTTCTCTGTGTGTTTCCTGTTTCTGTTCCTCCTCTTTTCCTAACCCTGTGAACTTAAGCCTTGGGTAAATGCTGCCATTTTTATTTTAAATGTTTGACGATTCTAACCGGGTCAAGTTGAGTCTTATCTGTCTTTTCTTGACTGATAAGCCTGATCTCTCATAATCTTGAGTTTTGTTACCCATTTTTTTCTAGGACCCTTGAAAGTGATCCTTTTCAGCACAATGGGTGGTGATTTCCAGGCACCATCTTCAGGACTCATCATTATGGAGTTTGATATTTCTATTCCATTCGTCCAGTCGACTAATTGTTTCCATTCTTTTGAATGTTTACCTCTCTTCTTTCATCTGGATAGGGAGAGATCAATGGTTGCACCTTACATAACTGCTCACATGTTTTTAAGACACCGTTATCGATGGTGAGAAAGATATATTTTTAATGGAAACTATCCTGTAAAATCCAGGGAATATGGTTTTGTGGCTTGGGAGTCTCTCAAAGACAGACTCGGAGCCAATGATTTGCATGGAAAGTGGCCCTAAGAAACACTGGCAGAGGCTGGAAAAGAGAAAGAAGGCAGAGAAGTTTTCAGGCTCCTGGAAATTCTAGGTGATAACATAGAGCATATATTCCTAAACTTATTTAGCGTACTGCCCCCTTTCCAGAAAAAAACACTACTCAGTGCCCCACTGGCAGTGAAAAACTTTTATACAATAGCCCAGCGGTTCTCAACCTGTGGGTCACATCCCCTTGGGGGGTCAAACGACCCTTTCACAGGCGTCGCCCAAACCATAACAGTAGCAAAATGACAGTTATGAAGTAGCAATGAAAATAAGTTTATGGTTGGGGGGTCACCACAACATGAGGGACTGTAGTAAAGGATCGCGGCCTGAGGAAGGTTGAGAACCACTGCTATAGCCCATAATCCAGGATTAAGGATGATGTTGTTGTTGTTGTTAGGTGCCCTCCAGTCAGTTCCAGCCCATGGTGACTCTGTGCACAACAAAATGCAACACTGCCCAGTTCTGAACCACCTTCACGATTGTTCCAGTGACTGCGTCCATTCATCTTGTTCAGGGCCTGCCTCTCTTTGGCCGCCCCTCTACTTTGCCAAGCATGATATCCTTCTCCAGGACTGTTCTCTGCTACCAACATGCCCAAAGGACGTGGGACGAAGTTTCGCCATCCTTTGGTCTAAGGAATATTCTGGCCATACTTCTTCCAAGTCAGATTTGTTTGTTCTTTTGGCAGTCCAGCATAGTTTTAATATTTTTTCTGGAAGAATCTGCTTTGTGCATCCTCTCTAGATCATTCCAGCACCACTACTCAGGGAGCAGTTTCACCTACTCTGGGAACCATAGAGACTGTTTCCAAGGAACTCTAGCTAAGAGGTGAGGAAATGGGGGTATCTATTCTTCCTGTTTGCTGAGGGCTACTTTTAGTAGCTTTGCTTTCCCAGCGCTGTGATTTGCCTGTGAGAGAGTGGACAGACTGCAACTGGAATCAGAAAAAAAGAAATAACTTCTGAATATCAGTTGCCGTGCAGAGGCGAGAGGGACAGGAGTGTGACCGGCACCCCTGCAGCTGCTGCAGTCCACTGTCGTGCATGGAAGCTGTGTCATGGGCCAGCTAAGGAGACTCTGCTTTTCAAGTATTTTCTCCTCATCCACTTCGACATGTTTCCTTTTTCACACTCAACCTTGAAACCTAGCCTGGGAAACGGAAAGGAAAGAACCGACCTTTAAAACAGTCAAGACCACTCAGCCTTGGTCCTTTGGTCTTTTCTTTTTCCACATAGAACTTGGGAGGAACTCTGTGACCCATTTTTGTCCTGTCCTCTGCTACCATGATGACTTTTTCAAAGCTCTCAGGCTGCTCTTTGGTAGACAAAACCTGCTTGCCATTGAATCGTTGTAGACATTACACATTGACCATGGACTAGGCAGGTCGTAACTTCCCTGACATCTTAGGAAGCCTGGTTCAGTAATGGGATCGCTGGAACAAGAAACATTAGAGTTTCTCACACGAATGTTCAGAGGGGTCTCGGGGAGGAGATGAGCCAGTGAGGGTGTGATGTAACAATGATGAAAAATACAACTTTCCTCTATTTCCTAAATGTTTCCTCCCCGCTCCCACTCCCCACCCCACTACCATGACTTGAATCCGACCTTGCAAGTCTGGCTAGACCTGAGGATGTACACTGGCACAGATAGGAACTGGAAATCCAGGGAATCCAGGGCGGATGAGCCCTACAGGACCAGTGGTGTGAGTGGTGATACAGGGAGGATAGAGGGAGAGTGGGTAGGAAAGAGGGAACCAATTACAAGGAACTATATGTGACCTCCTCCCTGGGGGGACGGACCACCGAAAAGTGGGTGAAGGGAGACGTCGGACAGGGCAAGATATGACAAAATAACAATTTATAAACTATCAAGGGCTCATGAGGGAGGGGGGAGGGGGGAGGGAGGGGGAAAATGAGGACCTAATGCCGGGGATTTAAGTGGAGAGAAAATGTTTTGAGAATGATGAGGGCAATGAAAGTACAAATGGGCTTTACACAATTGAGGTGTGTATGGATTGTGATAAGAGTTGTATGAACCCCTAATAAAATGCTTTTTTTTAAAGTTATGAACTTAAACCTCCCGCATTCACAATTTGCCTTGGGTGTTGGTATTCAGATCCCTTTTAGCCTTTGACTTAGAACGTGCTCTGTACTGAGCTGTGCTCGGGTACTGTATGGTGCTGGCAGCCTCTGATGGCAGCGCTGGAATTCCCACCCAGTCTCTTCCTCTTTGCTTACTGGTCACTGAAGAGGTCATGAGAACTCTTGGAACACAGAGGCTGAAGTAATCCAGGGTCATAATAAGTCTTGGAAAACAAGGGCTGAAGTAATTGGGAGCTGCATATCTTACAAGAAGATATATTTTGTTTGGTTATTGTTATGTTCTATAGAGTCTGTTCCAGCCAAGAGCTACTATACGCACAGGGCTACCTGGTCCTGTGCCATCCTCACAATTGTTCCTCTGCTTGAGCCCACTGTTCAGCCATTATCGCAATCCATCTCATTGAGGGCCTTCCTCTTTTTCACTGCCCCTCTACTTCACCAAGCATGATGTCCTTCTACAAGGACTGGTCTCTTCTGACATGTCCAAAGTCTGTAAGAAGAAGCCTAGCAGTTCTTGCCTCTAAGAAGCACTCTGGCTGTATTTCTTTGAAGACATTTTGTTTGTTATGTTCGCAGTCCATGGTACTTTCAAAATTGCTCTCCAGCACCACAATTCAAATGCATAGATTCTTCTTCGGTCTTCCTTATTTAAGGCCCGACTTTCACATGCATATGAGGCTATTAAAAATACCATGGTTTGGGTCAAGCGTACTTTAGTCCTCAAAGTACCATCCTTGCTTTTTCAGACTCTAAAGAGGTCTTGTGCCGCAAATTTACCTCATGTGATGTGGCTTTTGATCTCTTGACTGCTGCCTCCAGGAGCATTGTTTGTGGATCCAAGCAAGAGAGAATTCTGGGCAACTTCAATTTTTTTCTCCAGTTATCATCATGTTACCTATTGGTCTAGCTGTGAGGTTTTTGTCTTTTATTTACATTGTCATAATCCTTACTGAAAGTTGTAATCCTTGATCTTCAACATCAAATGCTTCAAGTCCTCCTCACTTTCAACAAGCAAGGTCGTGTCATCTACATCTCATAGGTTGTTAATAAGCCTTCCTCCAATACTGATGCCACATTCTTCTTAATACAAGCCAGCTTCTCTGATGATTTCCTCAGCATACGGAATGAATAAGTACAATGAGAGGATACAACCCTAAAGCACACGTGTCCTGATTTTAAACCATGCAGTATTCCCTTGTTCTGTACCCACAACTGCCTCTTGATCCATGTATAAGTTCTACATAAGCACAATGAAGTCTTCTGGAATTCCCATGTTGCTCAAGGTTTTCCATAGTTTGTTATAATCCCTAAAGTCAAATGTCTTATACATAGTTAATAAAATACAAGTAACCATCGTTCTGGTATTCTCTTTTGAGCCAAGATCCACCTAATGTAAGTAATGATATATCTTGTTTCGTGTCCTCTTTTGAATCTGACCTGAACCTCTTGCTGCTCCTTGTGGATGTACAGCTGCAAACATTATTGGATGATCTTCAGCAAAATTTATTTGCATGTGACATCAGTGATATTGCTTTATAATTTGAGCATTCTATTGGGTCACATTTCTTTGGAATGGGTACAAATATGGTTCCCTTCCAGTCAGTTGTCCAAGTAGCTGTCTTTCCAAATTCCTGTCATAGATGAGAGAGTGCTTCCAGCGCTTCACCCACTTACTGAAACCTTTCCATTGGTATTCCATCAATTCCTGGAGCCTTGTTCTTGGTGAATGCTTTCAGTGCAGCTTGAATTTGTTCCTTCAGTGCCATTCATTATTGCTCTTATGCACCCTCCTGAAGCGGTGGACTGTAGGCTAGTTCTCTTTGGGGTAATAACTCCATGTTTGCTTTCCATCTGGTTTTGATGCTTCCTGCATCATTCGATATTTTGTCCATGGAGTCTTTAACTATTGCAACTGGAGCCTTCCATGTTTTCTTCAGTTCCTTAAGTTTAAGGTATGCTGAGTAAGTTGTCCTCTTTGGTGTTCTAACTCTAGGTGTTTGCACATTTGTTTGTAGTGTTTTACTTTGTCTTTGGAGCTGCTCTCTGAAATTTCCTATGCAGCTCTTTGACTTCTCCCTTTTCCATTTGCTTTAACTACTCTACAGTAAGAGTGCTGTGGTAGTTACATAATCTGGTGTAAATTTGAGGATTAAGAGTGAAGTGGGGAAGTCTAGCCTGTTAATCAGGATATAGTCAATGAGGCCTCTATGTGGGCATATCCTTTTCCTGAGGATTCTGGGAATTCCTGTATTTCCTCCTTGGAGATGGGAGATACTCCCTCTCTTGGCTCACTCCCTGTGAAACATATCTGTAGAGAAGACACATGGAGAGAGGCTGATGGAGCCAGAACTCTGGAGCTAGAGAAGCCACGTGGGGACCCCTGCCAGCACTGAGATGCTTACAACGCCACTGGATCCACAAGACTTCCCACCCAGTGGCCTGCAATCTTCCTGCATTCTGTGTCATTGCACGTGTTTCATGAGTCCGAAGAGGACTTCATAGATCGGTATCAGACATATGGACTAATGTCAGCCTTATGGACTTGATCTGGACTGGCCTGGGATGTTTTCTCAATATTCAATTGCTCTTGTATATAAAGCTCTTTCATATACACATCTGAATGTCTATGAACTTGTTTCTCTAGTCTACCCAGACTAACACAAGCACATTTTAGATTCTCTTCTGGCATCCATTTTTCTACTTTCTTTCTTTCTTGTCTTTTTTCCTTTTTCAATGACCTTTTGTTTTCTTCATGAATCATGTTCTTGATGTCCTCCCATAGCTCATCAGGTCTTTTGTCAAGCATCACATCTGCTCTTGAGATGTTCTCAAAATTCAGGTAGGATAAACTCAATGTTGTATTTTGTTTGTTTAGTGCATACTTTTTATTTTTATCTTTTAATTATTCAAATGACATTGAGCAGAACCAATTCACAGGAACCATAGTGGGTGGAAGCCAGCCCTTCATTTATCTAGGCTTCTTGTCCGACTTTGAGGAAATCTGTATGTTCACCTTCTGAGTTATGCTCCAAAGTGTCTGTCCACAAGACATATGGAGGTCTGTGCATTGTATTGATCAATTTTTCTTCGCAATGAACACAACCTTTCATAGTGAGGGGTACAGTTGGGGAAAATCTAGAGGATCAGAGGCAAGAGGCAGGGAGAAGTCAAAAGAATCGAGGGTCCCTTCCATGTTATCTTCTAGGTCGAGGTCTAACGCAATGCAATATTGTACCCTAACTTTTTCTCCCATAACTTCTTCCTTTCCTCCTTCTTGTGTCCCTCATTCTCTCGCTTCTGAAACTCTCCCCTTTTTAATCCCAAATATCAAAAACTCAAACATGTTTTATTCTGTTCTGAATGGCACTAGACACTTCTCCCACTCTGTCTTCACCCCTTGAGCAGCAGACTCCAAGGTACAAGCACTAGGAATGCACTAGGGACACTTTTTTAATGGGGCCAAAAGAAGAGCATGAAGCCATTTCTAGTCCTGTCTGTGTGGGGGAGATGGCTGCATGAGTTTCGGGTCAGACACCTAAACATTTGTACCACTCAAGTGGGAGAATAAGGGCAACTTTGCCCATTTGATTTGAGACCTCCATTTCAGACTTTTAGTATCTCTAGCTGATGGGCAGTAGTAGTGACTATAAGATCAATGGGGTGTTTTGGTTTTGTTGTAGAGTTGAATATAAAGCTAGGTCAGATAAACAACCTGAGATCATTCTTGTTATTGGGATAAACAACCTGAGATAAAACCACCATTGGGTTGTATAGGCCTCATGGTAATGAGATGAAATGCTGCTCAGTCCTGCACCATCCCTATGACCCAATGGGGTTCAGAGCATTGTGATCCATAATGTTTCCATCCACTGGCTGATTTATAAGTAGACAACCTGGTCTTCCTTCCTAGTCAGTCATAGTATGGAAGCTCCACTGGAACATGTTTACCATCATAGTAATACTCATGCCTCTACTGACAGAAATCTGGTAGCTGTGCATGAAGTGCATTGGCTGGGAATTAACCCTGTTCTCCTGAGTGGAAGATCATATAATAATGGTTAGGAGACACTAAATTCTGAAATGGAGGTATCAGCTTCACTCCTTATATAACAAGGGAACCTATGCCTCTATGGAAGCCTTGTCTCTGTGGTGTATAAACCTTAGGTATGCCACTCTCACATGTGCAACCCAGCACATTCAGATACACCAGCTTACTGACCAATGGGGAGAGGGAGAATTGAGGTGGAAATACATCACCTAAAACTAGCAGAAATAAACACCTGTGTGTTGTTTTAGAACCTAAATAAGGAATATTTGTGAAATGAATATATGTGAAAGAGCTTACGCAATGCTTGAAACTTTCTATCCAGCATGACCTCATCCAAAAATCTGCTAAAGCAGCATTTCCTTTCGAGAAACACATAACCTCCAGGATGGGATCATTAGGAAAGCAAAGATATTGAAACACAATCCCTGAAGACCAATAAGACTTTACTGCATAATTGGGGAAATGAATCCAAGGCTCACACATTGGTGCCTATACAAAGTAGCCAGAAATTGACTGCTTTTCATGCAAACTAATTTAATCTCTGAATTTAGCCTTCCTGGCAAAGCTGCCCTTCCCAGAGGAGAAAAAGTAAATTAAACAGCAGTTTATACCAGGTACACCAGTCTACCCACCACAGGACAAATTCTGCAGGTTGATCAGTGGGAGAAAACGGACCCATTTCACATATTTGACAAAAGGCTTGGTGTCTGTGCTGGCTCCTCTAAGGTAACCTGTTAGCAGCAGTTAGATTTATAAAGGTGGAGATGGAAGAGAATGTGACAGAAGGTTTCAGGCTATAACCCACCCACCTGCTTGTACTGCTGGGTGCCATTCAATTGGTATGGACGCATTGCAAACCTGTGTACAACGGATTAAGACACTGCCATGCCTCCCACCATTCTCACCATCATCCTGATGCTGTGCTCAATGGAGCAGCCACCATGGCAATCCATCTCATGGAAGGACTGACTATTTTGTGCCGACCCTCTAACTTCCCAAGCATGGTGTCCTTCTCCAGGGATCGGTCCCTCCTGGTCACTTGATCAAAGTACATGGATGAAGTCTAACCGTGCTTGCTTTTTATTACTATTATTTTATTGGGGGCTCGTACAATTATTATCACAATCCATACATCCATCCATTATGTCAAGTACATATGTACATTTGTTGCCCTCATCATTCTCAAAACCTTTGCTTTCCATTTTAGCCCTTAATATCAGTTACTCATTTTCCCCCTCCCTCCTCCCTCCCTCATGAACCCTTCATAATTCATAACTTATTATAGTTTTGTCATAAGTTATACTGTCCGATGTCTCCCCCCGCCCTCTTCTCTGCTATCCCTCCCCCAGGGAGGAGGCAGTATGTAGATTCTTGTATTCGGTTCCCCCTTTCTACCCCACATTCCCTTCACCCTCCAGGCCTCGCCCATCTCACCACTAGTCCTGAAGGAGTCATCTGTCCTGGATTCCCTGTGTTTCCAGTTGCTATCTGTACCAATGTACATCCTCTGGTCTAGCCAGATTTGTAAGGTAGAATGGGGA
>NW_022103955.1:3760184-3770972 GCF_000313985.2 Echinops telfairi | reverse complement strand
CTTATCACAATCCATACATACATCCATTGTGTCAATCACATATGTGCCCTCATCATTCTCAAAACATTTGCCTTCCACTTTAGGCCCTAATATCAATTGCTCATTTTCTCCCTCCCTCCCCCTCCCCCATGAATCCTTCATAATTCATAACTTATTACAGTTTGTCATAAGTCACACTGTCTGACATCCCCCCCACCGCCTTCCTCTCTGCTGTCCCTCCCCCAGAGAGGAGGCAATACTTAGATTCTTGTAACCAGTTCCCTCTTTCTACTCCACATCCCCTTCACCCTCCAGGCCTCACCCCCCTCACTACTGGTCCTGAAGGAGTCATCTGTCCTGGATTCACTGTGATTCCAGTTGCTATCTGTACCAATGTACATCCTCGGGTCTAGCCAGATTTGTAAGGAGAATGGGGATCATGATAGTGGGGGGTGGGAGGGGGGGAAGCATTTAAGAACTAGAGGAAAGTTATATGTTTCATCGTTGCTTCCCTGCACCCTGATTGGCTCATCTCCTCCCCACAACCCTTCAGCAAGGAAGTGTCCAGTTGGCTACTGATGGGCTTTGAGTCTCCACTCTGCACTCACCCACCTTTACAATGATATTTTTTGTTATTTTGTGCTTGATACCTGATCCCTTCGACAGCTCATGGTCACACGTGCTGTTGTGCTTCTTCCATGTGGGCTTTGTTGCTTCTGAGCTAGTTGACCACTTGTTTATCTTCAAGCCTTTAAGACCCCAGATGCTATAACTTTTGATGGCCGGACACCATCAGCTTTCTTCACCACCTCTCCTTATGCACACACTTGTCTTCAGTGATCACTTGCTTTTAAGGAGCGTCATGACTGGATTTCTCCTAAGACAGATTTTGTTCTTCTGGCAGCCCACAGGATATGCAATATTCTTTGCCAACTTCATAATTGAAATGCATCAAGTCTTCTTTAGCATCATTTGTATAGCTGCAACTGTTTTTGAATTATCTTTAGAAAATTGTGCTTACATATGACTATTTTGTCCATAGAATTCATCGATATTACAACTTGAGGCTTGTATTTTAGTTCTTATGGACTTGTTTTAATTTTATTGAATTTACCTGTGAGCACATGATATTCTGTTCCACAATCATCTCTGGGCTTTGTTTGGACTGATGGTGAGCTTCTGCTTTGTTTCTCCACATGTGTGATCAGTTTGATTCCTGTGTGTTCCATCTGGTGAGGTTCATGTGTATAATTGAGGTCCTTGTTATAGTGTTGGGAACAAAGGACATTTCCCTAAATAGATCATTGGTTAATGAGCCTTAGTGTTGTAGTGGCTTATGCAGTGAACAGCTAACCATAAGGTTAGTGGTTCAAACTCACCAGCCACTGAGGGGGAGAAAGATGAAATTTTCTGTTACCAAAATTATGTACAGCCTTGGAAATCGACAGCAACTGCTCTGTTCTGTCCCATAGGATCACTATGAGTTAGAGTTAACTCGTGGCAGCGGGTCTGGTTTTCTGAGTTGAGGTCATTGGATTTGCAAAGTTCTATTATGTGATCTCCTGGTGATATTTAATAACACCAAGGCCATGTTTTCCAACTACTGATGCTTTTTATTTGATTCCAACTTCTGTATTCAACTCGTCAGTACTTATCAATGTATCTCAATTGCATGTTTGACCCCTTTCATATGGCAGATGTTTGTGTAAACATTTCTTTGTCTTTGGAATTAGTGGTTGGTGTGTAAATTTGAAAAATAATCATATTAGCTTTCTTTCTTTGTAGGTAATGGATGTTATGCTATCACTTACAGCATTGTATTTCAGGATATATTTTGAAATGTTCTCTTTAATGATGGATGTGACATCATTCTTCCTTTATTTATCATTTGTGCCATATTAAATCACCTAACTGTCTGATTCATAATGACCAATGCAAGTCCATATCAGCTCACTGATGTCTAGGATATCAGTCTTAATATGTTCTATTTTCATTCTGACAACTTCCAATTTTCCTAGATTTATAAATTGCACATTTGATGTTCAGATTATTACTGGAGGTTTGAAATAACATTTCTCCTTATTTGGAGTTGTGTCACATCAGCAGATGAAGATTCTCAAAGTTTTACTCCATCCATGTCTTTCAAAATGACTCTATATTGAGAAGGCTGTGCTTCCTCAGATATGTTTTTAGTGCCTTTCAACCACAGAGGCACACCTTCTGCACTATATCAGACAATGTTCCACAAGTATTCACAAGGTTGTCTGTAGCAAACATTTCAAAAGTAGATCACCTCTTCATTCTTCCTCATCTGCCTTAGCTCCACTGAGACCCGGCCACCATGGGGGACCCTGCTGGTCTTTGCCATACAGGTGGCAGAGCTTCTAGCATCATATCAACACACCACCCATCACCGTTTGACAAACTGATAGATGGGGAGTGCACTTCTTTTCTGGGAGAAGTTTATTTTTGAGGCATCAATTACACTCCTCTTAGCCTCTGGCTGCAGCTGGGTTTCCTGCATCCATCTGTTTAAGTAAGATGTTTGGACTGAATCTCTAAAAGTAATGCCTGCTTTTGTTTGCTAGGATTAACATTATATTTTATCATATGCTTCCAGAAACTGATATATCAACATGAAATGTCCGAAGGCTATAGGCTGCATTGGGGAAATTGATACTTCAGTAATACCACTAGAGACAGAAAATGAACAAAGACAGCTAAAAAACAATTAATAACTGATAAACTAAGATAGACAAAGAGTTTTTTTCCAATAATATCTATCTATCTTTTGGTTTTCAAAATAGAGACCATAAACCAATGTTTGTTCCATGAATATGTATAGCTGTTTTTTCATTTATTTTTATCCTTAATTTTGGCAGCAGGAAATTTCCCTCAGGAATTCCCTAGATAGTAGAAAACATTAGAGAACATCGTTGCAAACAGAAAAGCTGGAAATTCATGTCAACCTAGAGTAGGCCTAGCAATCTACTTCCCCAAATGAAGCCATTGTAAGCCCCATGGAGTACAGTTCTATTTTAACCTACATGACGTCAGAATTGACACTGAGCACCAGGTTAGATAGTCCTCAGCAAAGTTATCCCCACTTTCTCTATGAAAAACATTCTGATGGATTTTTTCTCTGCCAACCATGCATATCCCAATACACAGATGAGGAAACAGGTCACTATGCAGAATCTCTAATGAATGATGTGGACCCCGACAAGGTGTTCTTCTGGAGTGACCAGGATTGATTGTTATCTGCCATTTTCCTGGACTGTGCATCTTTATTTTCCTGGGTCCACAAACAGAGTGGAAAGGATGCCACAAAAACGTGACTGATGTTGTCTTTCCCCCTCACTTCTGAAAGCAGTGGCTCAGTGGTAAATTTGTGGTAATAATAATTTATAAAAATAAATTATATTTCATTTCTTACTCAAGAATTGTGGATAGATATATATAATATATATATATGCTACCCCCCAAAATTGGAGCAATAAATTGATTTTTCACCTAAAATTATATTATGACCATCATTGCACAACATAAAACAGTCTTCTATAACATCATTTTAATGACAACATAGTATTTTATTGATGCATTGTCTTTCAGAAGAAGAAATAAGTTATGTCACTAGTAGGGTGGCAGGTGGACATTGGGCCTTCTTATGTGCATTCCCTTAATACAAGAGCACCTTGCTCAACTAAACGGTCATTTCATGATACCCACCTTCCTGACATGATCACTGAAGACAGACGTGTGCATAAGCAAATGTGGTGAAGAAAGCTGGTAGTGCCTGGCTATCAAAAGGTATAGCATCTGGGGTCTTAAAGGCTTGAAGGCAAACAAGTGGCCATCTAGCTCAGAAACAACAAAGCCCACAGAGAAGCACACAAGCCTGTGCGAACACGAGGTGTTGAAGGGATCAGGTAGCAGACACCAAAGAACAAAAACCATCATTGTGTGACCACCTTCCCCACATAAACGCTAAAGACAAATGTGTGGATAAGTAAGTGTGGTGAAGAAGGCTGATGGTGCCCGGCTATCGAGACCTATAGTATCTGGGGACTTAAAAGCTTGAAAGTAAACAAGTGGCCATCTAGCCCAGAAGCAACAAAGCCCACATGGAAGCAGCACACCAACATGTGTGATCATGAAGGGCCAAAATGACCAGGCTTCAAGCACCAAAGGCGGGGGTAAAAAAAAAATCATATCATCGTGAATGAGGGTGGTGTGTGATGGGGACCCAATGCCCGTCTGTAGACAAATGGACTTACCTTGCAGAAGGGTAGTGAGGAGGAGATGAGTCACTTAGGATTCAGTATAATGAAACCCACCTTCCTCTAGTTCTTAAATGCTTCCTCCCCCCAACTACCATGACCCCAATTCTACCTTGCAAACCTGGTTAGACCAGAGGATGCACAGCAGTACAGATGGGAACTGGAAACGCAGGGAATTTAGGACAGAAGAACCCCTCAGGACCAGGGGTGACAGTGGTGATACCGGGAGGGAAAGGGGGGTAGAAAGGGGAAATCGATTACAAGGATCTATATATAACTTCCTCTCTGGGGGATGGGCAACAGAAGGGTGGGTGAAGGGAGACGCCGGGCAGTGTAAGATAAGATATAATAATAATTTACAAATTATTAAGGGTTCATGAGGGAGAGGGGAGTGGGGAGGAAGGGGAGGGGAAAAAAGGAAAATGAGCTAATTCCAGGAACCCAAGAGGAAAGCGAATGTTGAGAATGATGAGGGCAACAAATGCATAAGTGTGCTTTACACAATTGATGTATTTATGGATTGTGATGAATTGTATGAGCCCCAATAAAATTTTTTTTAAAAGATTTACAAAAAAATATATATGGGTTGGTGAAGAAATGTATCTGGCCTAAGGGCGACTCCTGAGAAGCAGCATGAGAAAATCATTCCAAGGACTTTGTTGGGTGCAAGTCCATCTGGTCCCGAAACACGAGTCACTTTCATTAGACCAAAGAACCCTTTGATCAAGACCTACACACGCATTCTCACTCACACAGATTCATTTATGTTGCTCTCCAGTTTATTTCTTTACCCACATACACCTTCAATTTAGCACTCTGTGCTGAGAGCAACAAAGAGCAAACCACTATGTTAGACACAGAAATGAAGAGGCAAACACCTCTCTACCTGGAGCATGTATTCTAGGAGGTGAAGGCCTCAAGAAATGTGTGTGCCTGTATGATTCTTAGATCGAGTATCCAGGGAGCACTCACCATGATGATAGACTTGAGTCAAGATCAGAAGGAAGTGAAAGGGCTAGTTATGCAGCTGGGGGGAGGGGGGCTTCCAGGAAGAAGGACTGGAATGTGCCAAGCCCCTCAGAGAGGGAGCAGAACTGGAGAAGCTAAGAGTGGAAAGTGTAGTGAGAGGAGTGAGCAGAATAAAGAGTGGTAGGAGAAGAAATTGGGGGGCTGGGCACAAATGAGGTAACATCACATAGGCTGCTATAAATATATTTGTTTTAATCCTGAATGACATGAGAAAGCACTAGAAGGTTGTAAGCAAAGCCATTGAATAATTTGACTACTATAATGAGAGTAAACTGTGCAGGGTATGGGTTGAAGAGTGGGGAGGGCAGAATCCACATGAAAAATTATGAAACTATTTCAG
This sequence comes from Echinops telfairi, assembly GCF_000313985.2. NCBI lineage: Eukaryota > Metazoa > Chordata > Mammalia > Afrosoricida > Tenrecidae > Echinops > Echinops telfairi. Next base: position 3,765,344 of record NW_022103955.1, on the reverse strand, counting down.
TAACACAGGGCAGTGCTAAAGTGGCCAAAACCAGGATGGTAGTGGTGGAGATCGATGCCAGCAGACATGTCAAGATGAGAGCTTGGGTTTCACCACTGAATTTAGGAACATTGAATTTTGGAAATTTTTGGAATTGCTGAAGGGAAATGCTTCAAAGTCTAATAGAAACATAGTCAAGGAGAGAAATGAAAGCATAAAGACATCACTTTTAGGAAATTTTTATTAAAAGCAAGAGAAAACTAAGACAGTATACAGATGAATTAAGGGATTAAAAGGGATTTTGTTTTGTAATGCTTTAAAAGGAGAAACCCAAACTCAAAAAATGAAACCCAGTGCCATAATTTTGATTCTGACTTATAGAAACCCTATAGAACAAATAGAACTGTATTTTTTTATAAAATGTATTTTTAATTGGGAGTTAATACATATATCATTACGTAGTTCAATCACGTCAAATAGTATTGTACATTTGCTACCACAATCAGTTTCCAAACATTCTTTTCCTTCCTGTAGAGTGAACCCTCGCCACTTCGCGCTTCGACTTCCGCGGCTTCACTCTATCGCGGTTTTTGCGTAACAGCGCATGCTCTGTCATTACTGCCACTGATTGGCTCATACTGTACACGCTTGATACCATAAATAATATAATAAATAATAAATGATCATTGTAACATCCAAAATGTTTTACTGTATTTTCCCTTTTTCGTTTAATAAATTGGGTAATACGAGTGTAATGGTGACTAAAGGGTGTTTTTTCATGTCCTCTATGCTCTAACTACGAAAATATTTGATTTACAAATAAGGAATCCTACTTCGCGGAATTTCATTTATCATGGTAGGGTCTAGAACCGATTAACCGCGATAAACGAGGGTTCACTGTATTCCTTGACATCATCTCCCTTTGACCCACCCCACCTCCACCACCTCTCTAACCCACTCCCCAAAACCTTTATTCTACTTGATCTCCCTATAGGTTCATCCATCCTGCATTTCATAGACCCAACCCCCCCAAGAAAAACAGAACTTCAAGGAGGTGACCCCCAAGGACATAACACATCAGAGATTAACCCTAATAAGAACAAACAAGCAAAATACACAAAATGTTGAAAACCAGGTCAGGTCTAGCACGCATGACAAAGTTTTAACCGTTCAGGCCAGGTCTACCCCTTTCACCATCTCTACTCATCTCCCCCATGCACTGTTTAGTGCCCACTGGCCTCCCATCCCACAACTATGAAGAGAGGGAGGTCACTGGAGGCTTATTTCCTATGTAGTCCCTCGAAATGTACCTTGGGCTCCCCCTGTTATCCACAGCCTTCTCTAAAGCGGATTCTCACCATTTAGGCTCCCACACTAATCGCTCCTTGGTCTTTGGATTATGATTTGCAACCCTTCGGTGACTGATGATTCTGTACACCTTCCATGTAGACTTAGTTGACTGCTTAAGTGGCTGCTTGTTTGGAGACAAGCCTTTAAGACCCCAGGCGTTATTTTATCTTATAGCCAGACACCATCTAATTTCTTCATCACATTTTGCTATAGCACACATACCTCTGTGTTCCCTTCCTGAGAATGAGTATCGAGCAGGATCATGATGTGAGAACTACATTGGAACAATGGGTTTGCAAGCCCCAAACCCCTTCCTGGACCTATACTTGTTTGTTTGTTTTACCTATCTGCCTTTGGTACCCTTTCAAAACATCCTTGTTACTTTTGGTTAGTGAATCTTGTCTTATTCTTGCTATTGTGAAGTGTGCTGCAGTGAACATGGGGGAACGTAGTCTGTTCATGATCTGTTTCTCATTTCTTCTGGATATATTGCTGGAACTGATGGTGTTTCAATTGCCATCTGTTTTAGGAATCACCATATCACCTTCCAGTGGATAAGAGGTCCAAACTCAACACACCCTCTCCAGTATTTGTGCTTAGTTTTTAAAAATCGGACGACAGTATGGGCTTCATATGATATGGTTGTTTTGGCTTGCATTACCCAGATAGCTAGTGAACGGGAGCATTTCCTCATGTGTTTATTAGCCATTTGAGTGTCCTCCTTTGTGATCATCTGCTCAGGTTCTTTGCCCACCTTCTCAGTTGTTAGTTTTTTTTCTTGTTGTAGACTTGTAGTATACTATAGATTTTAATAATTAGTCCTGTGTCCATTATGTCATTACTAAATATATTTTTCCCAAGCTGTGGGCTCTCTTTTTACTTTCTTTTTTTTAAAATCACTTTATTGGGGGCTCATACAACTCTTATTACAATCCATATATACATCCATTGTAGAGCTTGTTATCTTTTTTTAAATAATTAAATCATTTTATTGGGGGCTTGTACAACTCTTATCACAATCCATACATCCATCCATTGTGTCAAGCACTTTTGTACATTTGTTTCCCTCATCATTCGCAAAACATTTGCTTTCTACTTGAGCCCTTGGTATCAGCTCCTCATTTTTTCCACTCCCTTCCCGCTCCCTCCTCCCCCATGAACCATTGATAACTCGTAAATTATTATATTTTGTCATACCTTATACCATCTTTTAACTTTTTTAATGAAGTCTTTCGATGTACATATGTGTCTTATTTTTAATAGGCCCCACTCATCCATTTTGTCTTTCATGGAGTGTGTTGCCTTTATTATCTCTGATAGTTCATGTAGTTCCTGCACTAGGACATCTAGCTTTCCTCCAATTTTCTCATTGAATATCCTTATAACTTTGGATTTTACATTTAGGCCTTTGATCCACCTTAACTTTGTATTTGTGTATGGGGAGAAATATGGATCTAGTCCATTCTTCCTCAGGTGGATACCCCATTTTCCAGCACCATTTATTGAAGAGGGCTTGTGCTTCCCATTTAATGCTTATTGGGCCTTGTCAAAAAATAGTTTTCTGTATGTGGATGTTCTTATTTATGGGCTTTCTGATCCATTGTTCCATGTACCTATCATCAAAACAGTACTAGACAGTTTTGACAACTGTGGCTGTATATAGGTTTTATGGTCAGTAGCACCAACTTTGTTTTTCTTTTTGAAGAGTTCTTTGCCTATCTTGGGCTTCTTCCCGCTCCCTATGAAGTTGGTAACTAGCTTTTCTGTTTCTTTAAAGAAGAATTCCATCATTGCTGGAATTTGGATCCAGATTGCATTGATTTTGTAGACTGCTGAGGTAGGTACTTTATTGTGCCTACCTGGCTGATAGACTCATGTGGGATTAATTGAAGGGCAGAGAGATGAAGGGCTCGGTGAGCCTCGCCTTTCTTGTCTCTTGCCCTTTGATCATCAGACCAGTGTGTGGCTGCCTTGCTTGTTCTTTGCCTCAATTTGCGAGTGACACTACCTGTGGGACACCTAACCTGTGGGCTGTGTCGCTGTAATTTGAGGTTCCTTCAAGACCTGCTTTTCCACACCATTGGAAATTACATCCCTTGAGTGGAGGACTGTCGGACCCTGTCATCTGGCTGACTGTTGGTGACCTGCCTTGCTGTTTGCTGCCTGTGACTGGATAGCCTAAATTGCTCTACAGAGGACTACCCGGGGCCCTCAAGACTCGAAGGACTGCCAGTGTCTCACATCTGTTTCACAGGAGGGAGGGAGTTGCACTGAGCCATTTGTATTGCTTTATAATTTAATTGCTTTATAATTTAATTGCTTTATAATTTAATTAACTTTATTGCATATATCTAACATATCTAACATATTTGGTATCAGGAGTACTTCTAAAGAAATAAAATCATAAATATGGGCTTCTTAAATAGGCTCTCCAGCCTGAGTAGTCTTAACAGCACTAATAATGCTACTTCTATGCCCCAAAACATGGATAAGTCTGCTACTCTTACTAATCCATGGTGTGAAATAGCAAAGCTAATATCTACAGTATCACCACCAATAGATGAGGTTCAGGTTAAAGGAGAGGCTCCAAGTGATCATAACTTTGATATTTTCCAGGAGTTTTGTCAGGATGACAAGTATAGGGAAGCTGGTTGGCTGGTCCTAGGAAAGTGTGATTAAGGAGAGGGATGGTCTCAGAGCCTCAGAAGGGCGCCTCAGGTGCAGAATAACACATTTGAAAGCTTCCGCCTGTGCTACAAAGGAGAGCCTTCTCCCCTCTAGTAATAGAGCTGACATCGCTGAGAACCAGGTGCAGAGTCTCATTATGCAAGTGGCTGAATTACAACATCGGCTGAATTGCAGATCTGGAGCAGTGACTGATACCAAAGTGAGGGCATTGATTGGGAAAAGTTGGGACCCTGAAACATGGGATGGAAACATATGGGCTGATGATCCAGAAGAGGAGGATATTGAGCCCCTAGAAACAATTGACCCACCCCAGTCAATAGACCCACCCCTCCCAGCTGCCGGTATTAATTCACTATCAATACAATAATCCACACCTGAGCCAATTAGCCAAACTGTTAATGCTGAAATGCCAGGTGGAGCTGCATCAGTAGCATTGCCTGAGGGGAGATGCCTTACATGACTTGCTGAAAGCACCTGGGAAACATCCTCACCACCCATTATTTCCTCTAGACCTATACCTAAAATTAAGGCTTAGAAAGCTCCTAAAGGTGAGGTTGAAATGATTACCCAAGAAGAAGCATGCTATGATCACAAAGATCTGCTCAAATTTTCAAATACGTACAAACAGAAGCCTGGGTAATATCCCTGGGAATGGTTACTAAGGGTGTGGGATATTGGGGCATGAAATGTAATATGAGACCAGTCTGAGTTTCTGGATATGGGACCCCTAAGAACCGATTCTTCTGTCAATGTCTCTGCGAGAGACATTGGTTGGTTCGCTGAAGCATGGACTGTCAGATGGCCTAGACCAACTTGAAGTACCTGACCTACCTTAGTACACTGTAGAGGAAGGCATCCAAAAGCTTAGAGAAATTGGTATGTTGGAATGGATCTAACAGGATATACCCATAGACACCCCCCCAAAAAAGGGGGTGTCCTGAGGACATACCCTTTACTACAACCATAAAGAACAAGTTTGTGAAGTGGACCCCAGCATCTCTTAAGATTCCTATAATTGCTAATTTTTTCTTTTTTAAAAAATTATTTTATTGGGGGCTCGTACAATTCTTATCACAATCCATACATACATCCATTGTGTCAATCACATATGTGCCCTCATCATTCTCAAAACATTTGCCTTCC